>NW_027185712.1:7576222-7652899 GCF_028583685.1 Petaurus breviceps papuanus | reverse complement strand
TATGTGAATGTGTGTAAATATGTTTACAGGTATACATAGAGGGCACAGGACCAATTTAACAGGAAGGGATGATACTTAAAAGGTGAAATTAAGATGTGGGAGGAGATGGGGAGAGACAGATTGGGGTAAGCTACCTCATACAGAAGAGGCAAGAGAAAATGGTTAGAATGGAGGGGAAGAATAGGAAGGCAAAAGGGAATGGGTCAAACTTATTCCCTTTTCATTTGGCTTGAGGAGGGAGTGAAATACACACTAAAAAGGGAGCTCACCCTCCAGGAGAGTAGGGGGGAAGGGGATGAGAGAGGGGATAATGGAAGGGATGGCAGGCTGGGGGGGAGGGAAGTTGGAAGCACCCACTTTTAAAAAGGGATGGGATCAAAGTAGAGAATAGAACAAGTGGGAGGTGGGATAGGAGGGAGGGAAATATAGACAGTCTTTTACAATATATCTACTATGATTTTGTTTTGCATTAGCCACACATGTACAACCTATACTGAACTATTTATCTTCCCAGCAAGGGTGGGTGACAAGGAAGGAATGGAATGAATCTGGAGTTGAAAGTTTTTAAATCAAATATTCAAATATATATATATATATATATATATATATATATATATATATATATGTGTGTGTGTGTGTGTGTGTGTACTGTTATTAATATCATCTTACATGTAATTGGGAAATAAGATATACAGGCACTGAGCCACTAGAGATCCACTACAAAAGTCGAAAGGGGTATGGGAGAAAATAAGGGTGAGAGCACATTGGAGGAGGGGATATCCTGTGGGACTGCTATTTTGGGGGGGCGGTAAGGGAAAAACAGGGAGAAAATTTGTAAGTCAAAATCTGGCAGAAATGAATGATGTAAATCAGAAGATAATAAAGCATTAAAAAAAGAAAGAAGGTTTCAGTCTATATTCAGACAACATCAGGTCTGGTGTTTCTCTGGAGGTGGAGAGCATGTTTCATCATGCTATGATCTTGGATCATTATATTGCTCAGAATAGCTAAGTCATTAATAGTTCTTCATCAAACAATATTGCTGTTGCTGTTTACAATGTTCTGGTTCTGTTCAATTCACTTTGAATCAGTTCATGTAAGTCTTTACAGGTTTTTATCAGATAATAGTTTGTCATTTCTTATAGCACAATAATATTCTAATATAATCATATACTACAGCTTATTCAGTCATTCCCTAATTGAGGGGCATCCTCTTGATTTCCAATTACAAGCCAACACAAAAAGAGCTATTGTAAATATTTTTTTTACAAATAGGTCCTTTTTATGTTGTTGTTTTTTTAATGTCTTTGATGCAGACCTAGCAGTGGTATTTCTGGATCAAAGGGTATGCATAGTTTTATAGTCCTTTGGGTAGACTATGCATATGTCTTAAAGAAATTTGTCTTTATCCCCCAAAATTGGGTGGGTGATTGGAGGAGGGAGTTGAAGGGAGAGAAAATAGATTTATGGTTTGTTTTTTTTAATAGAAAGAGAGGTGGGAAGGTACTGTATATATGAAATGCAGAATACATGTCCAGATGAGGGCACAAAATTGTCAGTTTTCCTTGTCTGTTTTTGGTATCTAGTTGGATAGCTAGAGCGCTGGGATCTCTAGAGTCTGGAAGACTCATCTCATGAGTTCAAAGCCATCCTTAGACATTTACTAGCTGTGTGACCCTGGGTAAATCATTTAACCCTACTTTTCTCAGTTCCTCATCTGGAAAATGATCTGGAAAAGGAAATGGCAAACCATTCTAGTATCTCTGCCAAGAAAACCCCAAATGGCATCACAAAGAGCATGACTGAAAATGACTGAACACCAAAACCCATTTTACTTTTAATGAAAAATTTCTCCAGAAATGGGAATCATCTATAAATGCTTGCAATATTTTTTTAAATCAGTAAAACTTAATTTTTAAAAAATCACAAGGTACAATACAAAGATCAGTGAACTAATATTGAGGAACAAGGTAAAAGCACCCAGGATAATTCACTTATGCACACTCCTTTCTTCTCCTCAGATCCAACATTTATATACTTGGGGAAGTAAATAAAAATGAACAGCAAAATGATGATGATGATGATGCACATTTTATTGCTTTTTAAGGTTCTGAAATAATTTCCATTGCAATAAGGAAGCTATTATAAGAATTATTTGATGTTTAAAAACTCACCCACCATCACATGTATACTGTCAGAACCCGATTCACACCCAATTCAAAGGACTCCACATCTGTCACTCTATGTGCTGTACCACACTGCCTTTCATGAGCAGCCTTGAAGGGGAAAAGGAGTCATCTATGTGTAACATACAACCTGAGAGCCTGAGTGGAAAGAATGGAAGATTAAGCCTAACCAATCTATCCCAATAATGGGTGGTGTGTGGTGGGGTTATTGGGCATATGTGAATGAGTGGCAAAGCATTTTGACCACTAGCAGGTAGGGTTTCTTCAGTTTTCTCAGGACCCCTCCCCAGTTTCTTTATCTCCCAAATGAGAAGCAGCTAGGTGGTGCAGTAGATAGAGCACTGGGCCTAGATTCAGGAATTCGAATCAGACTCTTAGTAGTTATATGACTCAGGGGAAGCCAATTAACTTCTGTCTCAGTTTCCTCATGTGTAAAATGAGTATAATAATTGCACCTACTTCTCAGGCTTGCTGGGAGGATAAAGATAATTGGGGAGGATTTAATGTACTGCCTGCACACAGTAGGCTCTCTAAAAATCATTATCCCCAGGGGCAGCTAGGTGGCACAGTGAATAGAGCACCGGCCCTAGAGTCAGGAGGACCTGAGTTCAAATCTGATCTCAGACACTTGACATAAAAACTAGCCTTATGACCTTGGGCAAGTCAATTAACCCCAACTGCCCTTCAAAAAACAAAACAAAACAAAAAAATCATTATTCCCTTTCCTGAAGTCATTGCCCAGCCAATTAGTCAAAGTAACAGACTTCAAATCTTCCCATATCTAAGTCATAATGCAGGACTCGGAAAAGATGCACCAATTCACCTTTCCAGAGGAATAGCTCTGATCCAGAAACTATGGCTTTAGGTCTGGTTCTTACAAATGCCTACTATGGTGGTAGTAAAAAACTGCAAAATGACTGTTTATTGATGGTAAAAATCATTAAACAAATTGTAGTGTTTGGTTGTAATGGAATACTACTACACTCTAAGAAAAGGATTTGAAGAATTTAGAAAAACATGGGAGGATTTATATGAACTGATAGAGAATGAAGGAAGTGGGACTAGGAAAATAATCTACATGATAACTATCATAATGTAAATGAAATTAACATGAAAATGAGATTGCATAGTAAATAGTTGCAAGGAACAATCTTGACCACAGAGGAATGATGAGTAAATCATTCTTTATCTTCTTTTAGCAGAGAGGCAGGCAACTATGGATACAAAATACTGATTTCAGATGTAATCACTGTCAGTTAATTTTATTTAACTTTGTCTTCGTCATGAATGGGTGTTCATTGGGCATTGGGTGATATATAAAAATGATTGTAATGTTTTTAAAAATTAGAGCATAAATAAAGTAATCCTTTAAAAATAAAACAAGACTTACTCTTTGAACTTGGAAGAGTTGCATATCCTCTGTTAGCCTCATTTTCTTGAAATCTTTAATGAGGATAAAATAATCTATCCTACCTCATAGTAATAAGAGAATAATCAAATAACATGGTATGTGGTGTACTTTGGAAAGTACTATACAAATTAAAGGCAAAATTGGACCAAGTAAACATACATCATTCTTGACTCTGATTTGACTAAAGGCAGAACTAAGTTTGTGGGTAGCTAAATGGGGCAGTGGATAAAGTAAAGGGCCTGGAGTCAGGAAGCCTCATCTTCCTGAATTCAAATCCAGCCTCAGATATTTACTATCTCTGTGACATAGGGCAAGTCACTTAACCCTGTTTGCCTCAATTTCCTCATCTATAAAATGAACTGGAGAAGGAAATGGCAAACCACTCCAGTATCTCTGCCAAGAAAACCCCAAATGGGATCACAGATAGTCAAACACAACTGAAAAATGACTAAACGACAACAAACAAGAACTAGGTTTGGAATCCAGGTCCTCTGATTCCAAATCCAGTCTTTCTTCCAAGCTGCCTCTGTAGTATAGCATGCTTATTTCACCCAAGGTCATACATGTAATAAGCAACAGAGCTGTGCTTTGAAACTAGATGCTCTGACTCTAAGCTCTGAGAGGCTGCCAATATTTCATGTTCCAGTTCTGTTCCTTGCTCTCTAATCATAATAATAACTCATGATTATATAGCACTTTACATTTTAAAATGACTTCCCTGGAAGATAACAAATGATGAGATTTTACTCATATTAGCAGAATAAAACTGTTAAGTAAAATAGATAATTGTATTGTGCATCAAAAAGGGGTCTAAAAGACCCGAATGTCTGAATGTTGGGGCATTCTGACATTCACAGTTAAGATACTTGGACCCTCTTCTACCTTGGCCCAACTCCCTATTTTCAACTTTGGCTGTTTTGCTCCAAATTAGGGAATGGATTGAGCATTCCAAACCATTCTTAGACTTCAGTACAATAGTTGCTGATGCTTGCAGCCCCAAGCTGTCTTATATAAAGAACAAGCCACAGCATTGACCCCCTAGGTTTACAATAAAAACCCCACCAAATCCCAGGTGATATCTCGGGATCTCTTTGTCATGAGTACAATAAATTGCCTCACAAGAGCACTAATACTTTGAATTACTGTCAGCACCAATTCTTATCTGCCAGAAACTGATAAAATAATCAATAGGGTTTGTTTTGTTTTCCCTTTTCTTTTTCCCAAAAGGAATCTTGAGCAATAGGGAGATAAGAGTATAGCCAGACCCAGTAATCTCCTAGCCAGAGAAGCAAACGGAAAACCAAAAGAGACTGTCTCTTCTGTGCTCAGTAACCTTGGCCCAGTCATTCAGTCTTGTGAACCTAAAGTTTTGCATTCCATAAAATGTATAGCGTAATAATAATTAGCAAAGAAACACAGGAATCATTGGATATCAGAATTTGAGAACTGGAAGGTTCCTTATATGTCCCACTTATCTGTAAGCTCTTTGAAGGAAGGAACTGTCTTTTGTCTCTTTGTATCCCTAGTGCTTTACTGAGGTGGCTGGCACATAGAAGACACTTAATACATGTTTATTCATAGCGTAGGATATTGGTGGATATAGATATTATTGAAAGCATAGGAATCCTGGGCAAATACTCATCTAACTTTTGTTTGAATACCAAGAACATCCAGTAGTTTACTGCTTCCCCAGATAGCCCATTCTCTTTCTGGACATTTCCTACTATCAGTGTTATTTATGTTGAGCAGAAATCTGTCTCTCTCTAACTTTCACACAATGATTTTAGTTCTACCTTTAAGAGTCACACAAAACAGGTTTTTTCTATGTGAAAGACTTTCAGATTTGAAGACAGCTATCCTACTCTCTGCCATCCATCCCCAACCTCTGCCCACATCTCCTCTTTTCCAAACTAAATGTCTTTGGATCCTCAATTATGATGAATTATGCCTACTTCTTGCAAGGCCCAACCTGTTTCCTTGTCCATGATGTCCTTCCTGATCACCTCCTCCTGGCTGAAAGTGCTGTCTTATTTGTTTTTATATTTGTAACCCAGTCCCTGACATAAGTGCTTAATAAAAGTGACATAAGTACTTAATAAAAACTTCCTTTCTTTATTTCTCAACATTTCCCTAGGATGTCCTTTTTTGATTCTTCTCGTTGACCCATATTCAGTCAAACTTGTAATTTATTTATTTGTAAAAATATCTACCTTTCTTCAAAAGAGCATGAACATTTGATGGCAAATATTGTATCATTTTAACATCTATTTCCCCGTTGCCTAGCAGAGAGTCTTGGGAGTAGTAGACAATAAATATTTGAGGAATGAATGAACAAATGAATGGTTTAAAAACATCCTGCTACCCTGTTAGCTCTCCAGATATGTTTCTGGTTTGCAAATTGCCATTTTAAAATGTCATACCCAGAACTCCAGGCATTGTTCCAGTCTGACCAGTGCAGGATTACAGTGGGGTCCTCACTTCCTTTGATCTGAACACTACCCTGTCAGCCTTGGTTGTTTTAGCAGCTGTCTCAGTCTGTTGGTTCATACTGAAACAATGGTCAACTAGCAAATTTCAGATATTCTTCTTTTTTTTCAAATTCCACATAAACTACTGTTAAAATAGGTCTCACATTCTGTACTCGTGCAATTGATTTTTTTTTAAAACCTAATCCATTTATCACTGGTAAAAAGTGCTCTGAGGTCCCCAGAAGAAATATCCTTTGCAAATTCCAAAGGAGTGTTTAAAAAAATCTATTTTCACTTTAGACTATATTTCAATCAACTCCATTGTTCCCTTACAACCATTGAGGTACACAATCATACCACTTGAACCTAAGAAGAACAAATACTGTGTCCTTCCTAAAGGAATGGGAAGGAGAGTTGGGGTGGGGGTTGGGTAGAATGAAAAAAAATAATTATTTTACCCTTATGTCAGAGTATTAGGCTGTTTGACCAGAAGTTCTAGCTTTTTCTCTTACTACTGCCCTATCTGAAACCCCAGTTCCAATTGGACCGCTGATCTAATCATAGTCCCCTGAAAATGCTAGTCATATTCCTATCCCTGTTTATACTATCCTTCCCCCTTCGTGCCAACTCCATACTTCCACACATGCAATCTCTCCACACCCATATCTTTGAAGGCTTAGCTCAGTCTGTCAGGATCAAGCCTACCATAGTTAAAAAGGTCCTTAGCATCTATTTGGTGCAAACCATTACAGAACAAGAATCTCTTATAATAGGCATGATTGTAGTTCATTGGTTCTTTACTTGTAGACCTTTAGTCAGGGGGAATTCACTCTCTTCTGAGATAGTCCATTCTGCTTTTGTGCATAGCCCTAATTGTTATGAAAGTTATCTACCCCTCTTCAAATTGAAACTAAATCTGCCTCTTTGAAAATTCTCCATGTCACTTATAATTCTGCCCTCTAGAGCTAAACCAAGCAAAGTTAATCCCTCTTCCATATAACAGACAGCCCTTCACCTGAATGCTGATATGATGTCTTCCCTAAGTCTTCTGTTATTCTGGTTAAAAATCCCTAGTTCTTTTACCAGTCCTCATGTAACATGATCCCATCACCCTTCGTCATGGAGGTTGCCTTTCTCAAGACACTCTTCAGTTTATCAGTATCTTTAAAGTGCAGTGCCCCCAAACTGATCATATGATCTCAATGTGAGCTGACCAGGAAAAAATATTAATAGAATTATGCCTGCCATAGTCTTGGGTATGTTGGCACTCTTCATGCCATCTGAGAGGGTAGGAGCTTTCTTAACTATCATACTCTTGATTCATATTGAGTTTTCTGTCCACTAAATCCCCAAGATCTGTTTCACATAAACTAATGCCAAGTCACAATCTTTTTTTGAAATTCATTTGTGAAATTGATTGAACATAAGTATAACATAATATCAACTCGAGTATATATATATACATATATATGTGTGTGTATATACATATATACACACACACATACTCACATATCTCATTAAATTTCCATCGATTTGATTCAATTCATTGTCATGATGTGTTTGGATCCTGTCTTCTGTACTTTCTGTACTATGCAAATTTGATAAGTTATCTATACCTTTATCTAAGTCAAAGTGTTTTTTATACATGTATATAAGAATATATGTGTATATGGGTGTGTGTACATATAGGTATATATGTATGCCTATATATATGCTTGCGTACACACATATGTGCATACATATGTGTATATATCAGCTAGGTGGTGCAGTGGATATAGCACCAGGTGTGGAGACAGGTAGACTCATCTTCCTGAATTCAAATCTGGCATCAGACACTTATTAGCTGTGTGACCCTAGGCAAGTCACTTAACCCTGTTTGCCTCAGTTTCCTCATCTGTAAAATGAACTAGAGAAGGAAATGGCAAACCAGTCCAGTATTTTTGTCAAGAAAATTCCAAATGGGATCACAAAGAGTTGGACATAACTGAAAAATGACTGTAAAACAACTCCTTTGGTGGAGAGGGTAGATATAGATATACATGTGTATATACTATATATATGCATACATGTATATGTGTATATAATCTTGTTTATCAGCAGGATTTCCCTAGGATAGGATGGGGGAATCTGAAGCATAGGCAAAATGGTGGAACAAAGAAAAGGAATATATGCAAAGGTTTTGTGGGGATTAGAAATTCCTCCTGGCCAGGACTTGTTTTTCAATAATTGTTAGGATAGGCAATAAAATCAATGAGACGGATGCCTTTCTTTACATATTCTGGTTCTCTGTTTACACCAAAAATGAACTAAAGGATTTTTATGTTCAGCTTTTTGGGGAATTTATCTTAAAACTCTCTCTGAGTCACATTTATCTCCCAGCAAGGTTATTTGAACCCATTGGTATAAGGGAATTGCCCAGCAGTACTAGACCAATGGCCTATCTAGTCTAGTATCTTGCCTTTGAGAATAGCCAATGTGAAATGGAAAAAAAAGTCTCCAGAGCGCTCCACTGAAATGCACCTAATTGTGCAGTATCAGCACTGGGCGGTATAGCGAAATCTCTTTCTGAGCTCAGCTGGTGACCAACTTTTGCCCTGAAGCATGAGGACTGATAGCCCTTGTAATTCTTAGGCTAGCAAATGTAACTGCCAGCTCCTTTTTAAAACATAATTTCCTTCCCCTAGTGTCTTTAGCAAAAAGAGTTGGGCATTTACCACCCAACAAGATTGTTGCTATTACATTATAGTGGGTCTATTCGAGTTAATCCATTAACAAAGGGGGGAAAAGTCTTCTGGGAGATGGGGAGTTTAGTTCTAAGAACAGGATGATTTACTATCATTTCTCCCCAAATTTCTCTGTTATTTTTAGGATGCTATTCTTTGAAACCCTCTTTGTATGCTGCTTTAGCTTATCCAACATGTTCATAAGGAAAATTAAAAAAAAACAACATTCCAAAACATGATATTCAGTACTTTGTCTGTCTGAAACTCCTGGAAAAGCTGGCCTTGGGCAATCACAGAATGATAGATATTATTATCTGGAATGTGGCAAGAAAACCAGAGACATCACCCCAGTAGCTCTCATATTGCCTACTATTCCCACTATTCGCTATCAAATTATTTTGGGTTGAGTCCTTGAAGCCTGATGTTAATTATAAATATTTTTTCTTTTTGGTTATGAATATAACATTATCAGATGAAAAATTATATATAAAAACAGAGATTATTTTTAAAAGAAAAAAAAAGGGAAAGTGGAGAGCACAATGCAATAGAAAACATCCAACCAAGTCAAAGAACCTGTGCTTCTATCCCATCTCTGACACATTTTACCTATAACCTATACTGACCATGGAAATTCATTTAATTTTGCCACACCCACACCCCAGGCCTCAATTTCCTCATTTATAAAATGAAATTGGATAAAAAGACCTATAATTTCCCTTTGAGATCCAAATCTAGTAAGCAGATAATGGAAAGTGATAGTGAATAATTAACTTTTATGGATACAATATACAAGGAGTTTTTTTTTTCTCTTAGTATGAAAATCTATTGAGTGTATATTTGGTTTTGTTATTGTTTAAAATTAAGAGCATAATAAATTACACAAACTAAGTTATCTGGGAAGTGTCATGTTTTAAGTCATTCTCAACTTTTCCTACCTCTGAAGAAATGAGTTTATCAAATTATTTTACCACTCTCCTATTAACGTAGATCTTAAGGGAAATGAGCACAGTACAGAATAGATTAAAAAGCCTAAAAAATAGAACAATGACTTAGGGGATCGGGCCATGGTAGACATCTTACATCAAATTTGCCAAATGGTAACATGATTGTGCTGGAGACTGGCCTGACTGGGTAGGGGCAAATGGAAGAAAACAATATAAGGAACACAAATAGATTCTATAGAGTAGAAGGAGGAACACTGAATTGTGGGAGTCAGTTGGTATAACTTTTCTCTTGGATCTGTCATTAGCTAAGTTGGAAGAATCATTTCTCTCTGATCCTCAGGTTCCTCTTCTTCAAAATGAGAGGATGGACTAGGTTCTCTTTAAGGTCTCTTCCAACTCTAGTAATGTAGGATTCTAAAATTTAAGAATTTCATTTATAAAGTATTCAGTGGTTGCCTAGGAAGCCACAGATCATATGGAGAAGGGAAAAAAGAAGCAACACAATAACAAAGGAAAGAGTTTTCAACCAATTAAATTTTATTTTTTGAGCATTGATATAAAGCACTCCTTATGTCACTGTAGAACATTCAAAGTGGTATGATTAGGAGATCATTGATGGTATGCAGTATGGTGGTATGATTCTTGCTCTCAAAATGCTTATATGTTAGATGAATAGACATGGGAAGACAAACAGTAGAATGGAAGCTTCTAGAGAGCAGGGTAATGTTTTGTTTTGTTTTCATAGAAGAAGTACTTAATGAATGTTTGTTGAATAATGAGCCCCTTAGTGGTGGAAACTATTTGATTTCTTACTTTATAAGCCCAACACCTAGCTCTGTGCCTAGAAATTAATAAATTATTGTTGATCGATTGGATTGAGTTGAATTGAAGTAATGGAGAGAGACAGAGACAGACAGACAGAGACAGACAGAGAAAGAGACAGAAAGACAGAGACAGAGAGACAAAGGTAGAGACAGAAAGATAAAATGCTATAGAAGCATAGAAGAAGGTCCCATATAAGCAAAGAGAGTCATAACCATAAAAGAAAATATTCAATGGGGACCAACTAGGACTTGACATGGCCCCTGAAACCATGTCAATAAATCTTATTCAAATAAGATTTAAATAGACTGAGAGGGAAGCAGAGGCAATTTTAGTCAGGGCTTGAACAAAAGTGAGAAGGCAGATAAATAGAGGATGTGTCAGTGGAACCATATATACACAGCTCAGCCAAAGAGGAAGTGGTAAATCTCTGTTGATTGATTGATAAGCTCATTGATGGGGTATAGTTAGAAAATATGCTGAAGCAAGAGTGTTGATCCTTTAATGTTAGACTGAGAAGTAAAGTGTTGCTTTTTTTCTTATAGGCAATGAACTGGACTTGAGAAATTTCCTATACATCGTAGTCTCACTCCAGACAGAAACTGCTGTAAAGATGGAGAAGCAACCACTCTACAACCCCAATAACCTGGGCTACTGACCAGTCTGTATGACTGGCTTCTACCTCAGCATTTATTAACACCTCAGTGTTCAAACCATGTCAACATAGCTCTACTACACAAGGAGTCCCTGAGGCTCTCACTGAAGTACTCTCCATCATTCTCCATCAATTTGCCAAAGCCAATTTTTCTCTTATGTTGCAAACCATAGGATCTTGTGTCAGCTGAGTCACTGGATTTTTAAGCAATTTCTTTCATGCCCTTTTAGTGATAGGGCACTCTCTATGGAAGTATACTGTCACCTATTGTATCTGTCCTTCCATATTAAAGTAAAATTATTTCAATATGCAAATCTTATGTAGCCTTCAAAACCCCATTCAAGTACTTTTTTTCCCTCCATGAAATCTTATCTAATTATCATCATCTCCCTTTCCTATAAACCGTTTTATATCTGTCATTCTTCAACTCAGCACTAGATCAGGAAATAAGGTAATCCAAAGGTAACAATTAGATTGGCAAGCTTAGAAGACATTGAGGAGTAGAGTGATAGGAAAGAAAAAGAAGGATTAAAAGAAGTAAATTGAGAAAGCTCAGGACGATTTTGAATATTGATTAGAATTCTAAGCTCAGACAAAAACCAATACATGACTGAAGGGGTCAAAATAATCCTTAAGAAGACCCAAATTTGGGTTTGGAAGGCAAAATATAATCTTATTGTTTACATTTCATTTTGTTATCCAGAAAAGAAAAGGATAAGCTATTTAGTATATGGACTCTAAAAGACATATATAAATCTACCTCCTTAAGAAGCTATTACTTCTATTGACCTCAGGCAAGCACATGAAAAGAGACTATCACTGAGAGATACATGGAGAACCTAATAAATCTTCAATTCAATATATCTGAAAATATCCTATATGTTACCCTTGGGATGCATTTTGTGTAGAGTTTGTATTAAATAGAACCTGAGTTCCCTTCCAATCCTCAAAATTGGAGGAGGATGGGAAGGAGAAGGAGGTCAAGAGGAAGAACACAAGGAAGAGAAGAAGGAAGAAAAAGAGGAGAAGGAAAGAACAGAGAGGGAGAAGAAAGGAAAGGGAGGAGAAGAAGAAAGGAAGGCAGGAAGGAAGAAAGGAGGGAAAGAAAGAAAGGAAGGAAGAAAGGAAGGAAGGAAGGAAGGAAGGAGGAAGAGGGAAAGAAGGAAGGAAGGAAGGAAGGAAGGAAAGATAAGGAGAATGATGCATATTTCCTTGTGCTGAAATTATTTCCTGATGGAAATTTCAGACTTTGTAAGACAAATATATTTTTCAGACTTTATAAGGCAAATATGCTCTCTGGATGCACAGAAATAGTGTTTGAGGTAGACCACTATCCCCCAGTTACTCAGGAGTGCAAACTAGATGTCATCCTCACTTTCTGTCACCTTCCAAATCCTAACTGTTGCCAGTTCCTGTTGATTTTACTTTTGTAACATCTCTTGCATAAACTCCTTTCTCTCCTCTAACAATACAACTACCTTGATACAGGCAATCATTACTTCATGCCTGGAATATCGCAATAGCTTCCTGGTTGCTTTCCATACTTCAAGTCTCTCTTCAATCCTATCCATCTTCCACTCAGTTATCAAAGTGATCTTCCTAAAGTGCAGGTCTAACAATTTTACCCCTTGCTCAATATACTTCAGTGTCTCCCTATCACTTCTAGGATCGAATATAAAAATTCTCTGACATTTAAAGACCTTTATAACCTTATCCACCTCCCACCTTTCCCATCTCTTTATGCCTAATACTCCAATCACATACTCTGAAATACTGGAATGAAGAACTCAGTTAAAATCCAGTTCAGACACATATTGGCTGTGTAATCCTGGGCAAGTAACTTAACTATCTTCCTTAGTTTACACAAGTGCAAAATAGGAGGAATAATAGCATCTACTTCACAAGGCTTTTGTGAGGATCAAATGAAATGTGTGTAAAGCACTTAAAACAGGATCTAGCCCAAACTAGGCACTTAATAAAACTTGTGTTCTTTTTCTTTTGTTTTTTCCCTTCCTGAGACACTGCTGACCTTACAGTTCCTCAGATAAGAACTATCCATTGTCCTCTTTCCACTCTCCATAACTCTGAAACATGAGGGTTCCATGATTTTACTTCCTTCAAGTCCCAGCTAAAATCCCACCATCTATAGGAAACCTTCATTATATACCTTATGGCTGTTGATTATTTCCAATTTACCCTGTATATAATTGATTTGGACATAGTTTAAATTTATTCCCCATTGAAGGGGAGACTATGAGGTAGTTGAAGGCAGACATTGTATTTTGTATTCCTAGAGCCTTGTACAATACCTGGCCCATAGTAAGCCCTTAATTATTGATTATTAACTGAAAAAGGCTGCACCTAATGGATATTCTAGTGCTTAAATGAAAAATTAAAAAAACAAATTATATCTCTAAATATCCAAATATGTATTGTGCTGTGGAAAAATATCTAGTTTGGGGCTGAGTTCTTCAGTATTTTTCTAGATGCTTGATTTTGTATGCATACATATACAGTCTGAATTAAGTCATCTCTATAATAAGCACTTGAAATGTTGAACTATGGCATTTTAGTGACTAGAATGGTCATAAGTGTGGTGTGGGGTATTAAGGAAGGGTCATTGTATATTTTCAAATAAAATCGGCTATCACCAGTTCTTAGGAAAGGTGTATTAGCTCTTTAGTGAAAAAGTTGGGTGGCACTATAAGGAGGACCACATCAGTGTATTCAGATACTACAGTAATTTACTAAGACCTTAAAGCAGTAAACAACCCTTCCAAAGTGCCTGCTTGATTTACATTTGATACCATTTAATACCACAAATTTCTGCCTTTGTGTCATGAAACCTGTAGAAATAGTCAAAAGAAGAAATTTCTCTAAGTAGCCTGAACTCTGTGCCTTAGTTTCCCGTTGGAGGAGTGAAAGCCCTTATCACAACACATCGCTTGTTATCTCATTAATCAGGAGTTCTATTCAGTGATGAAGGTTTCACTGTCCAGTGTGACTCTCATTCATGTCCTCCCAATATTTTGACACAGGTGGGTTGCCTTCTTCCTTACTTTCCCCGATGTCATGAGAGTATCAATGGAACACCCTGGTTATCTAGTTGTCATCCCTCACTCTTGACACAGGACCAGCTCATCTTCTTTTTCTCTCAAATAATTCTTTGTTGAGACCCTCTACCCCTGCTTTTGAAGTTCCTTGTTGATTACACCTATGCCGAAGCCTGTTCACAGCCCCTGCCTTCCTTTCCATTGCTCGCAGTGCGATACTCTAGTTCTTTTAAGGTGGTAGTGTTGAATATAGCAACTGCAATATAGCAACATTGGTAAAAATATTTTATTGAAAAGATAGACCTTTGCTGCTTTGGAAAGTTTGGTGTTAATCTTCATCATCACGGGGAATCCCTTATGGACCTGTTCTTTCTTCTGGATCTCTTTCTTCACAGTAGCAAATATTTTGGCAACATAGATCTCCTTGTTTTATTCCTTCTGTAATATCATTATATAAATAGCTAATGCACAATAACTTTAAGAATTTTTATCCCTTTTCCCCATTTCCCCATTCTCCAGTCAGTTCTCTTTTTCAATAGTATGATGAAATTATTGTCTAATCAGGAATACTCCCTGTAAGGACCCCATGTGAGGATCATAGATAGGCCATGCATGGTTTCTGATCTCTCTCTCTCTCTCTCTCTCTCTGTCTCTCTGTCTCTCTGTCTCTCTGTCTCTCTCTCTCTCTCTCTTTGTGTTTTATTATTTTCTGATGGCCTGCTTTACCTTGTTTCTCCACTTAAATTATTCTTTGGCAACATGCTACACCTGACTCACCCTAGCCATGTACCTCTTGATTGCTCTCTGTACAACTTTATAGACAACAGTGCACCATAACTTGCAGCCATGTAGCATCACCAGAAGAATTATATATATTCATGCATACATACATATATACATGTGTATATAGATATACACACATATATAATATATTTTATATACATGCATGATATATAATATATATTATACACATATGTGTGTGTGTACACACACACATACATACATATATTTTAAAAGATGACTTATTGGTTCAGGAAAACAAGATTAAATTTATTTTTAAAATACTTTGAAATTCTCCCCCAGAAAATTAAGCTCACTTTCACTTTCTTTTTCTTTTCTAATCCAAACTCACTGTTTATCCAATAAATAGGCATTACTTCAAAGAACTATGTCCATTATTTGAAGGACTTAAGAACTTTCATCAATTCAATAACAAATCACAATTCCAGAGGACCAATATGAAGCATGCTACACAGGCCACTACCAATAATTTGAAAGTGTTAAGAATAAGACATATGTTTTGACATGGCCAATGAGAAAACTATTTTTATTTGACTATATGTATTTATTACAATTTTTTCCTCCCCACAGTAGAGGTTGGAGGAGTGCAGTGGAGAGAAAATAGATTTTTTGTTCATTTGAAAGAACCAAATTTATTTTTTAATTACCTGTTCAAGATATATATTCATTGATGACTAAGTCTATGGTCTGTCCATTCAACTGTACATTAAAGTCTAGACAACAGATGTGCTTTATCCACCAAGTTTTTTTCTTGAGTAAATACTTAGGTTGAACTCTATGAATCAAAATGGAACTCATTGAAGAGGCAAAACAGGGATCTTAGACTTGATGCATTTAGCACAATGTCGTGTTCAAACAAGAGAACTTGGAGGAGTTCACAACCTATAGGAAAGGTTTCTTCCCTTTGGACTCTACACTGAACATCACTGTGATGGTGGCAAATATATTGGTTGGTCTGTCTCCCTGTGTTATTCCTCACTTCATAGTAATAATCAAATGAATATTTGTTATCCATATCCTTATAAACTTTTGAGGAATTCTATTTTGACAGCTAAGTGGAGAAAACTTTTTTTGCAAGAAAGCCTTTAAGGTGACATTTTGCCTTACCAAAACAACAAACAACAGTGGAATTTTCCATTCTTTATGCCTTTCATTCAGTTTTGTGCTTGGCAATATGTGATCCACTTCGCAATTTGAAGGACTAACTATTCCCTTTTCAAGCCTTTATTAAAGTTCACCCAAAATGCTTCTAGGAACTATTCTCATGAAAATTTTGTATAAGTTGAAAATAGGTATTGAGTTGTTAATTATCATATTTTCTCAGTTGCCTTGGTGGAAGGATAGTAGGGGAATAGTGGCAGTAATGATAGCCCCTGTGACCTCCACAATGACCTATTCCAATGTATTCAGCACAGTACCTGTAACACTAAGGGCACTTAATAAAACTTATTGACTGACTGAAAGCTTACCTCAATATTGCATGGATGTGACTATGTGTTTTCAAAGGTTATGCAATCAAAGCACAAGCTCTGGCAGTATAGGCCCTAGAAAGTGGAAAGAGCACTGACTCAAGTCAGAAACATAGGTTCAAATCCAACTTCTGACTTTTACTGTCTGTGTGACCATGGGCAAATCAGTGAACCTTTGTGGGTCTCAGTTTTATCATTAAATGTGGGGTTGGATTAGATGGCCTCTGATGTCTCTTCCAGCTCCAGAAATCTTAGAGGATATTATCATACAATCTTTGGAAAGACTCCAAATATAGTCCCATTAGTAGTTAGTGCCTGTTTTCCCAAGATTAGCCTAGTTAAGCATACAGAGTCCTAACTCCTTGGGGGTTACTTTCTTGGTCATAGCAACCCATGAAACAGATAAGAATACAAAATAGCCCTCCATCTTATTCAACCTCTGCTTTCCTCCTCCTTGCCACCCCCTTCCCTCAATGTTTCTGCAGTCATGGTTCCATGATGGGAAGCAAGATTTTTAGAAATATAAGTATCATTCAACATAGTAAGTAGAGTTTACTTTATAGTATTTTTTAATGTGAGATCTGTCCAATAGTCAATGAAGAGATATATTACTATAGACCAGAGAGATTGAATCATGTCAGTCTTTATGGTCTTTTTTTTTAAAGCAATCGGGGTTAAGTAACTTGCTCAAGGTTACACGGCCAGTTATTTATGGGTGTGGTGTTAAGTATCTGAGCCCAGATTTGATCCCCAGGTCATCCCAACACTGGAGCCGGTGTTCTTACTCACTGAGCCACCTGGCCACCCCTATGATGGTCTTGATATAAATGAAATCAGAAAAGAAAAAGGATGCCACACATAGATGAAAGAATGGCTTACAGATCTTTCTTAAAGTGTTGGAGGAATTTGTTTTATCATGTGTCCAAAACCAACGAGACATGTAAGTTCACGATGTATTTGGCCATTTTGTAAGACTGTGACCATGCTAAGTGTTTGCAAAAAGACCATAGTAAAAATAATTTTAGTTCATATACCAACATCTATTATAAAT
This sequence comes from Petaurus breviceps papuanus, assembly GCF_028583685.1. Taxonomy (NCBI): domain Eukaryota; kingdom Metazoa; phylum Chordata; class Mammalia; order Diprotodontia; family Petauridae; genus Petaurus; species Petaurus breviceps. The sequence goes on along the minus strand of NW_027185712.1, from coordinate 7,635,316 downwards.
GATGAAAAAGTAAGGAAATTAATTATAAATTTTGATAAAACATCCCAAATTAAATGAAGATATCCTTTGGTAACAGGCAGCATGGTGTAGTGGATAAAGAGCTCTCCTGGAAGCCACGGAAACCTGGTTCAAGCTGTATGACTGTCACATACAGGTTGTGTAACCCTAAATAGGTCATTTAGCTTCTTAAAATCCCAGACAACACTTTAAGTTGCAAAGCAGGTATAGACATATCTTGGTAAAGAGAATTTCCTCACCATTGAATTTCCTAAGCTAATAAAATGAAAGATCCAGTCTAGAAAAAAAAAACACACCTTCTTGACTTTAGTACAAATACAAAGGAGGTGAAAACAGCAAAAATATTTTAGAAAGTGTTGTTGAAGAATAAGGAAAAAGAACAAAGATTGAAAAATATACAAAAACTTTGTGACTATATGTCATGAAAACTTTCTTTGAGAAAGAATCAGTAGGCTATGGAAATAGCAAGCACTAAATAACATCACCAAAAATGGAAATGATCAAAATTTTAAAGAGCAGAAAATGTTGCACTAGTTGTGTGGAAATCATTCCCGAAACAGCTGTCTATATATAGTCAGGGCACTGACTTCTTTTAGTGGAGAATTCAATTCAAACATGTTAAAAGAGAGAATACAAATGAGAAACATACAACATGTATTTAAAGCAACAACAAGCAAGTAATTAACTCATGATAGAGGAAAGGACATCAATATCAATTATCACAATTTTATACAGAAGGTTAATCAATGCAAATCAACTGAAATAATGAGGGTGTTGTTGTTTAATTGTTTCAGTCATGTCTGATTCTCCTTCACTTCATTTGCGGTTTTCTTGGCAAAGATACTTGAGCAGTTTGTCATTTCCTTTCTTCAGATCATTTTACAGATGAGGAAACTAAGGCAAACAGGGTTAAGTGACTTGCCTAGGGTCACACAGCTAGCAAGTGTCTGAGGACAAATTTGAACTCAGGTCTTCCTGTTATCAGGCTAAGCATTCAATCCTCATAATGAGGATACTAAAAGAGTATAACAATTTCTCAAATCAGAAATACTTCACCTAGCAGAGAGTTCTGGCCACCAAAGGCAATCTGAACTGAAGATCCAAATTCATTTATTAAATCTCATCCCCCCCCAAAAAAATTCTTGAAGTTATGAGATTCATCACCTTACAAAACCATAAGAAGGAACAAAGGGGAAAATCAGGGAAAAGAAAATTTACAATTTACCAATTTCAGTATATATAGTTTGGAAAGACATAGGAAATGGACAGTGAGTAAGGCCCATAACAGAGCAAAAGCAGGAATTTGGACTATCTTGACTTTAGGCAATTTGAGTGTTCTTTTAATGACACTGTGCTCCTACCTGAAACAAAGACACTTCTCTTTAATACCAGTTATACTGCAAAATTGTTCTTTAGCTGTGAGAAAGAATACTAGAGACTCTGAAGAATAAATGTTGAAGATCACCCAAAGGGAAATGGAGAGGATCACTTTGGCTATGAGTGGGCTTCAATGCATTACAGAGGAGAAACAAGGTAAAGAATATCCTCAAGGAAGCATGATACCAAAAGATGGGCTGACCACATGGTGAGAGGGAGGGCTAGCAGAATCAACTGTTCCATTGTATGCTCATGATATCAGGAGAGGTTGAGAAAGATCCCCAATATATTAGGTAGGCAAGCTATGTAGAACATAAGAGGACAACCACATAAGGACACGAACATGTGATCAGATGAGTAAGCATGAACAGAGCAATGTGTAGTATTGGAATGCAGACCCATGTAATATTTAACAATATCCATAACTTTGACAAGCATTTGTTCTCTTCTTCGATTTTGGTTACTTTGAGAGTTGATCCTTTAGCAACCTAAAATCTGTATCACCTCCAGTTCTGGCTTTCTTTGCATATATTTGGTTTAGTCCAGCTGCTTTTCTCATCTGAACATTATTTTGTCCCTAAGCCTGGGAGGCTCACCCTTCTACTACCTGCACAGCAAGATTCTTGTCTTCCTTTAAGGCTCAGCTCGGAGCCTTTATGCAACTTTGCCTGATGCTCTCAATTGTTATGCTTGTTTCTATCTCAAATTAACTTTCATTATATATGCCTATGTTGTTCTCTTCTGCTTCTCATCTCCAGCACCTAGCACCTAGACTTGTATCTAGAAGTTGAATTAATGAGTTCTAAGGAATAAAACTTCAAGGACACAGCTTCACAGGAATGACAAAAGGATTAATTAATTAAAGTCTATGACCCTTCTGATTCTCTCCATTTATGCAGCAATCTTAATTTTGCATCGAAACTTTTTTTTTACTTCAGTCATTTAATTCAGTATGTTATTTTGTATTTTTTTTTTTGAAGAGTCATGGTAAGTGCCCAGCCCTAAACAAGACACAAGGAAAGGAATGAAATTCCTACATTCAAGGTGCTGACTATTGTTGGGAGACAAGGCTTACCTGGATGAAAGACTTGTTGTTGTTCTAATCAGTATATAATTAAGTACCAGATTGTGTGGTCCAGGCAGGAACTACTACTGGTAATCAGAGAAAGGAGAGATTAATGTGGACTTCAATAGTCTGGAAATGTATTATAAGGAGTTGGGACTTGATTGGAGCCCTGAAGATGACTAAGCATTTTCCATCAGTTCTTTTATATTACACAGTGAAGAGACTCAAAATTTTAATAAAGGCAGAAAATATGTCCAAGGCCTCACCTTCTCTTTTCCATAAAAGACAGAAAATGATAAGCTGCACTTGAAGTCACCACAGCATATACATTTCAATGCATTTAACTTTAAAAGATCAGGAGAGAAATATTTGAGCAAATGCACTCTGGGTTTTGCCATGCTTTTAGATGGTGACATTGGCACTCTTAAAAGAAGACTGGGTTCACCCATCCAAAAAGTCAGCAGTCTGAGTTAGGGAACGCTAATTCTGAGACCTGGTGCTCAGAGACAGTTAAAATCTCAGTGGGAAAAGCAGTGAGGAGGTATCCTCCTCCCCTTGGTGGAGTCTCTGGAAGCAAGCTGAGTGAAAAGGAAAATCTCATAGATTTTGAAATATAAAGCATAGCTTCTCAGTTTGTATTGGACCTGATACAATCTAATTGAAATCTGATGATTAAATTCAGGAGTTGGGAATCATGGACCTACTTTTTTTTGTGCTTTCATTTCCAAACCATAAAGTTTAATGAAGGGGAATTCAAGACCTTATGGAGGATTAGAGACCAAAACTAACCCCCCAAATCCCCTAAAAATAAAAAAGAAAAGCCCAGATGGTCTGGATACCTACTTTTAAAAGTTGGCTGCAGCTAACATTGCACAGGCCCTGGCCATTATTTTTTAATCTCTCATTGACAAGGCAAAGCTTCCCTGCAGACTGGGATTTGGGACTTGTTATCTCCATTTTATTGGTCTCTTCGCCAAGAATAGCAGGGCTGATAAAGCACTAACTTCAGTCAGAAGGGAAGGGGGAATGGCCACAGGGGACACAGACAGAGAAAAGTCACTCACATACTTGGAAGCAGCTCAGGGAACGTTTCTTATTTAGGATCTGGAGGATGACAGAATGGAAAAAAAAGAAAAGAAAGAAAGACCATCAGTTATTTAGTAGCTGCAGGATGAAAGAAAAGGAGGAAGGGGAAAAGGGAGGAAGGAAAGATGGAGGAAAAAGGAAGGAAGGAAAGAAGGAAGGAAGCAAAGAAGGAAGGAAAAATGAGAATTTTTGTTTTCTTTATCCTTCTAGTTCTCTTCTCACTAATGAAGGAAGTTTTATTTATTTTCCTTGAGATGCCATATTCTTTCAGAAGCTAAATTCTTCAAGAAGAAAAAAGAAGACTATTCTCCCCCAACATCTTGGAGTGAGAACTTGAAGAGTCAGTGAAAAATTGAAATAAATGGAGGGGGAATGCAATTAGTCCCTCTAAGTATATAAATTTATTCTAGACAGGGTCTGAAAAGATGGAAGGGGGTGAAATCAGAAAAATCACGTTCTGAAACTCTTCAGAGAGCTTAAAGCCCAAGATAGTATGCAGTGCTATAGCAAAATTTCTTATAACAGAATGATTTCCAAGCATATATATGAGGACCCAGTTTCCTTAATGAGGTACCATTAATACCTATAAAACTTCATTGATTCATAATTCATTAATTAACTTGGGTCTACTTAGCTTATTGCAATCTGCTCTGCCACTTAGTGCCCAACCTGGAACCCTCCAGTCCTGTACCTCCAAAGACCATCATTCAACCCAAGTCAATCCACCCAGCTTTGACTCCCCTCCCCCTCCACTGCTGTCTTGATTTGTGGGTAAGTAAAGACACACATAAACCACAATATCTAGCTGGCCCTAAACCATGCTTTTCATCCAATTTAATCAACCAGCAAGAAACCAAGGACATCTCAGTGTCTGCTTTATCACTGTATCCCACCAGTACACCTCTCTACTGCTTTTTCCTTTTCACTCACAATGACATCATTGCTTCCAGTGGCTTAGGAAAGGATTTCAACAATTGACTGACTGTGATATGGTTCCTCTCTTCTAATAAACATCTCCCTTCTTTGGCTCCTACCTACTAAATGTGACAAATACCCCCATTAGAGTTCTTTTTTAACAGTAACTGTCTTCCTTTTGTATTTGTGTCCTGAATACCTGGCAGAGAGTCTGGCATTTAGTGGATATCTAATACATGGTTTGCTCATTCACTCATTCATTCATAATTTGAACTTTCTAAACTTTTCAGCAAGGGACAGGAATGAATTTTACTTTTAAAGTATGAAAGATAAAAAGGGAGGGTATTCGTAAATTATAGCCAGTTTTTTTTTCATTATGCACTGAAGTTATTCAGGAGACATTCATGTTTCTTTTATCATATCTGATCCTCATAATAATCTGGTATGTCAAATACTTACCATTTAAGGAATGGGAAGGAAGTTCAAGATGGGAGACTTATCTTGTCTGTCCAAAACTCATCTTCCTGAGTACAAATCCAGCCTCAGACATTTACCAGCTGTGTGACCCCAGGAAAGTCACTTAACCCTGTTTGGCTCAGTTTTCCCATCTATAAAATGAGCTGGAGAATGAAATGGCAAACCACTTCAGTATCTTTGCCAAGAAAACCCCAAATAGATATGATTGAAATTACTGAAAAACAACAAAGTCCTAGAAATACTGCCATTTACACTGAATTACACCATGAATTACAATACTTGAAGAATTAAGACTATAATTCATATCTCTAGACTGTTAATCCCCTGTTCTTTCTACTAGACTATAGCTGAATAATGAGGACCATGACATCAAAGAGATGACCTGCAGTTGACTTTGATTTGAGTGAAGGATGACTGTGCAAGGCTACCAGCCTCACTTCCTCCTTCAGAGTCTTCTGGGTCCAGTGGTCAATTATTTATCAGGATGACTAGAGATGGCCCAGGATTGAGTGGGAGACCCTGGTCCTTTTAGGTTAAGGTCTTTTCAGGTTCTCACTTTGAGTGAGGTCAAGCCCAAAAGTCAATAGGACTTTTTTAGAAGTGAGCGAAGGGATGACCCCTTTAATAAAACAAAAATCAAGCTGGGAGGGGAAACTCAGTGTTGCTGGCCAAAAGAGAAACAGTTACTATTAACATTCACTCTGAGCCAGGATGCCCCCAAAAATAGCCATTAAGTGGAGCTTGGGTAAGGATGTCCAATCTAAATGCTCCAGAGTTAAATGGGTTTATGGTTTGGTATTTGAAAGTCTCCCGGATATCATGGTTCTCTTCAAAACGAAGGATAAACATAACTTGTGAGTAGGCTGAGCTGTCTGAATGGGGACCCAGCCAGTTGGGTAACTCAGCTCGTCTTCTCCCTCTCCCTCTTCCTCCCCCTCTTCCTCTCACTCTCTATCTCCTCTCCAAAGGAAGGTAAGTTTGGATGACCAAAATCTTCCTAGTTAACTAGATTCTTTCTCAGAGACCCTTTAACGTTTGTGAAACACTTTCCTCACAATTCTTGAGAGAACAGAGGATTTCACAGTTTCATATGCTGAAAAATGTCACCTGCTTCCAAGTACTTGGAGCAAGGATTTTCTCTTGAAGACAAAGGGTTAAGATTTCCTAAACTCACAAGGGAAAGAGACACTGGGGTGAAGAAAGATGAATGATTCCATGGTTTGAACTTGGGCTAAAGAGATATAACTGTTAAAATTTTCATCCTTACAAAACTTTGTACATCTGGTGCATGTGTGACCCAAATGAACAAGAGTGTCATAGTCTTAAAGAAACACAGTTTAACATTATATATTAAGCACACAGAGTAAAAAGAACTGAGCTGCCCAAGCAACATTCAGTTGAATCACTACTTTAATTCAGTGCATAGTATCATACAGCAAGATCACCTAGTTGGACCTCTTCATTTTAGAGATGAATAAATTGAGGTGCCCAGAAGCAAAGTGACTTGCTCAAGTCTACACTGATAGCAAGTAGTAGAGTCAGGTGATGTACATTCTTGATGTACTCTAAATGCAAACTCAAACATGATTTCCTGAAAATTTTGCAAGCAAAAATGTTTGTTACAGGGGAGAGAAGGCATTACTGGAACCATCCAGAGGTTTATTTGAATGTTCCATTTCACTTTGCGTAGGACAAAATAGAGTCCAATAGCTATAATGCCTATACTAAATTCTTGGATTCAAGAATACATCCTTTGATTATGGCCCTTAGTTTAAAAAAGAAAGCATATTGACATGTCTTAAAAATTCTGAGGCTGAATTCACAAATCTTGCATTACAGTAAAGGAAATTGGACCTAGCAAATGCTTGCATGTGCTTACAGTTCTCATCAAGACAGAAGTTTCGAGTTAAACAAATAATTAGACCTCAGTGTCAAGTATAAACAAACAAAACTTACACATTTACTAATTGTTCTTCCCTGCAGCAGAAAATAACCTGTATTTGGTCATTAGCCATGACACACGTTTACAGGCACACACAGGCACCATTTGCTTATTACTTTTTAAACAGATAACCCAAGAGTGGATATTTGCTGTCAAGACAGCTGCCGCCTGCATAGCTCACTGAGGCAGTTTGCACGATGCCTGCTATTCCATTTGTCACAGATGCCTTTATGAGGGTACAGAAGATACAACTTTGCCTCATTTTTCATTTCCTGTTATCTCTCAGATTGCAGTCTTCAGCTACTCTGTTTTACTGTACCTCAACTAGTGCCGACATTATCAGAGCACCACCTGCTACCAACACTGCGGCTGAGGTTCTGGCAGCATTTCCATTAGAAGGAATTTTTTTTAAAGAATCTGTGAAAACTCCATCTAGGCTGAAAACAACAAGGCTGATGGTTAAGTCTACACAGGCAGTAAAGAAATGAGGCAATTATTTTGATAATTTAAAGGAAAAAAATCTCTTACTTTTGAAAATACTTTTAATTTATCAAAAGCCCTTGCTCATTCACTATCTCACTGGATCTTCACAGCAACTCCCTTATGTAAAGAAGGTAACTTTTATCCCCATTTGAAAGATGAGAAAACTGAGACACATCTTAAATAATTTGATTTCTTGCTACACAACTAGTCAATAATAAATCTGGTACTAAAATTGCTCTGATACTCAGCCCTAGACACAAATATTTTTCTTCTCTTACTTATATCTAAGTATTTTAGGTAGAAGTGGATTTCTGACACCTATGCAATTCAAATAATTGCATTGGTTTTCTATTTGTGTTGGATGGATGACAGTGCATATAAAAGGTCTGTAAAGTGGACTTATACCATGCATTTCTACATATATACACAAAAAGTGGATCTTTCTTGTCATTATTAAATGAAACCCTTTGGTATTAAAATGCCTTTAAAATTGTTTAAAGTACAAAGATGTTTAAAGTGTTCAAATGAAAATGTATAGTCATATATTTGGCTCTTTTAATAATGTTTTCAAAAGAGAATCTAAACTAGGAAATTGCTTGAAATCATAGCAGAAGTTATAAAGCTGCTTTAATCAATAACATCCATTATTTGCAAAACTACTCGTAAAGGCAAGTTTGAAATTGGAGTTGGGGTGACAGATTGAAGGAGGAATTTTATTTCCTTATAATTTTGCTTCAACTGATAAAAGGATATACATGATTTGAAAGATATACCTATATGCATATATAAGCAATGTATATTTAATGCATATTCATATTGTTATTTTTATAAACTTTTTAAAAGAAAACTCCAATTCAATTTAATTCCCAGACTTTGATATTCCAATGAATCTATTACAACATTTATGTGAACACTCCTTCCAAAAATATAAATCTCAACTACCCAAGCCTACCAATTCTGTGTATTTCTTATCTGTGCCATCCCATAAATAATTGGGTCTTTTTTATGTTAGGTAAACACAAGTGAAGAACATGAGTTGTTTATGAAAATTCTTGCTATATGACTAGTCCATCCTTCTTTCTAGTCAATTTTTTTTTCTGATGACATCATTTATGCCATTTCTTCTGAAATTTTTTTCTTTCATTTATGGTGTACCACAGTCTGTTCATCCCACCCATGTTCTCTTCATTTCCTTTGGGATGAGCCTGGCCTTCATTTCATTGGAGACTGTGATATCACATGACTTAGAACCATTCTACATTCCTGGAAAAATATTAGCATTAAATGAGATTTTTGTCTCAGGGAGAACCTTGGAGCCATTAAAAGGCTCACACAATTCCTAAAAGGCAACCCATCCAATTTTTCTCCTCTTCCTCAATTCTGGGCCCAGCTCATTGTCCATTTGCAGCATCTGTCCAAGATGTATGTACTGATGGACAAGCTCTATCGGTTGTCCACCCAACTGTGTATCAGACTTGTATTAAGTACTTATTATGCTTAACACTGTGTACTTCCAAATGACAGTATGTGGTTTTTGTCGCTGAAAGCATTACCAGTGGTAATGCCTGAATAAACATATACAACTTAATGAGCTCTCTTGTGACTAGAGAAGAGGGTAGCTACTTCAATTGATAGTCATAAGGTCCTCAGCAATAAGAAACAGTCTGTACAAAGGGTTGTCCTGTAACTCTGACTGTATTCCAATGGAAAGAGAATTATGGGTACATACTTGTGAAATGACTGGTTGGGATTGAGGAATTTACTAATTAAGTATAGAACTACAGGACAGAGAGGAAACATTCACCTGATAGAGGAATTTATTTCATTAGTACCCTGTACTCCCAGGTCAAACAAACTGTCCCCTATCTTCTTGCCCTGCTAATGGTTCTAGTTTGAATTCTAGCTCCATTACATACTAGATGTATGATCACGGACTACCATTTAAACTTTATTAGCTTCAGGCTCTTTACCTATAAAATTAAGTGAGTAATACTTGCATTATCTAACCTACTGAATTGTTGTGAGGAAATCACTTTAACTTGAACGCACTAAAAATGAGTCATTTCTGTTATTTTTCTCCAAGTTGTCTGCTGACCTGCCACAACATATTGTATTCCCTTCCACTTCACCATGGAAACATATTTTGTGTCTCTCTTTAATCCCAAAGTGTCTATAGGTAGTGTGGAAGTTAGAGTACTGGACTTAGAGTCAGGTAGACCTGAGTTTGAATCCTAGCTCAGTCATTTACTAACTGTGTGACCCCTAGCAAGTCATTTATCTCTTTGGTGCCTCAGTTTCTCATCCATAAAATGAAAGATTTGTACTCAATTGTTTCTAAGATCCCTTCTTGTTCTAAGCATATGATTCTTTGATCCATATGATTCTTTCCATAGTGACAAGTAGCTAATCAAGTAAACCAATAGATTCTTAACATACTATAGGAGAGGGCTAAAAGATATTCTCAGTATTCCTCTCTCCCCTTTAAGTAATGTTTTCTATCCAAGTGCCCTGCACTTTCATGTTTCTTCCTGGCTACCTAAAGCTCTCAAGTACAACTCCTTAACCTAGACTTGCCCTGCCCAGGCATTCCTTCATGCTCTGGATCTTGTATGTCCTCTTTTTTCCTCTCCATGTATCAAACATTACCGTGACTTCATCCCATTTCAAGTCACTTCTCTCAGCCAACTATCATTCCCCCCACAAAAGCAAATGCTTGTACTGATTCATTGTAAATGCTAACTAAAGCTTAATGAATTTCACCGAGTTTTTAAAGAGGCATTCACATTTTAACAGGGAGCAGAACATAATTAATTTAATTAATGGTGGAAATACAGGTACTGTAACAAGCTACTGGGAGGAAAATTAAAGAGGAAGATTTCCTGGTAACCCTCAAATACTCACATAAGCAGCTGCCTATTATGTCTATGACTAGGACTAACTTCTTAGTAGCCTCCGAGTAAATGGGGAAATAGGAAAGGAGAACAAGGATGACAGCTGCAAAGTAGTGTGTTTAATTCCCCTTAACATAGGTAGCTTGCCGTGGCAACAATGGCCTATGCTTTGAACCACAGGTGAGAAACTTTTCTCTGCTCTAGGGGAAATTCTGCCTGGAGCACCAGGGGGCTGTCAAGACAAAACTTATTTCATAGAATTGTAAAATCAATCAATCAATCAATAGGTATTTATTAAGGGGCTACTTGAGCCAGGCACTGTTAGGCCCTATAGATATGAGTATAAAAAATAAAATGATCCCTAATTGCAATGAGCTTTCATTCTAATGGGGGAAACAACAATTACATATAGAATATGTTGAACAAATATAAAATTAATAAACATATGCATATATGTACATATATAACTATATATTTTTTATGTAGAGTAATTGATTCACACTGAATAGTTAATACAATGTACTATTAGACTATTATTGTTCTCCATGTCTGCTCTCTCCCCAAATTCCTTGCCCCAAATGATTTATCAGTTGAATTGTGGAAATAAAGTTATTTGATTTCAGTTCAAGAGTCATTTTCAGCACCTGCATTTCATGGGTAACACCACATGTCTCACTGAAAGCTCATGGGCACTTTGGGGAATGGGGATTTTATCAGTGGGCAGGTGGCCAGCCGATTGCCCTTAGTGGAAGTGAGAGGAGAAGGTAAAGATAGAGGGTCCTCACAAGAAGAAGATTCCTCCCTCCCCCAAATACCATTGCCATCATTCCCCAAAGACCTCCACCTTCATAATAAGGAAGGAAGGGTAAAGGAAAGTGGCTGTCCCCTTCATGTGGGAATTGACCTTTTCAGAACAAAACTGTGTCTTCCCATTTTCATTTGTTCTTCTTCCCCACATACAATAATTCCTGGATATCACATTCTGTGAACTGTGAAATTTGGGTGCGTAAATCTTGGGTAGAACACCGAGGCCCTGATTTTTTTGTTGTTGTTTATGAAAAAAGTATAAGGGGACATAAAATGTAAGTGAATCAAGCCCTCAGCTAGCATTTAATTGATACGAACTAAAGCTAATATTAGATAACAAATAAATGGTCTGTTGCACAGGCATTTAATTAAACACCAAATTAATGCAGTAATGACCTACTGGAACTAACAGCCAGGAATGCTTTACTGCAGCTTAGCATCTGGATGCTTTCACCTTCCACCCCCTCCCTCTCTTCATGTAAAGAAACATTAAAAAGAAATACATTCTTCTATAATTGATATCCTCTGCATTATTCTCCACTCCTTCCCTTCTCCTCCCACTCCACTTGGGGCTTCATTGTATCTAACACCCTTCATTCATATATATCTCACCAGTAGGCCAACCTTGTACTCAAGCACCTCCCACAGATCATCCCAAACTAGGATATTAGGGATTCTTTGAAACTCTAGTCCCATAGCCTGTAGCTGATTATATGCTACCTAAAGATTAATTGCAGACAGTGCTTTAGATAATGGTCTCAGGGAAGAAGCATGCAAAACCATGGAGAGAAGCACTAGAATCAATACACTGTTTTATCTGTACAAGCCTATTTCTATCTAAAAGCTTTCAATCATACAATAAAGTACATGATAGGTGCCAGAGTTTAATTTCACTCAAGTTTATTCAAATCCTTTTTGGTTCTCTCACCAGGATGTTGTTCTTTACAAACACCACCAGTCTTTATTTTGGTCCTTTATCCAGAAATGATAAATAAGGGCTCACTTGGCAGTAGGAAGATTGCCCCATTAGGTACTATTGGGTGAGATAGAAGGTGTCTGTCCTCAAGAAGCTTACATTATAATTGGGGAAAGAAGGGAAAAACTTGCCTAGGGATTTTACTAATTTAGGACTAATTAAACCCATGTACAAGACATCTCAGAAGCCCACTTAGATAAAACAAATGAAAATATTAAGGAGAGGGGGAGTAGAGGAAATGGTGAGGGGAAAATAGGATAACTGAATGGGCTGTGGTTGCTTCAGAAAATTTGTGGAGCAGATGAATCTTTGGCAGAATTTTGGAGAGACAACACCATTCAATAAAATAACCAACAACAGTCAGGAATCTGCTTGTTGTGAAACATGGTACTTGGGAGAAATAGAAATGCAAAGAGGTAAAGGTACCACATTTTAAAAAATGAACTTGTTTTTTCCCTATTTTAGTAGTATTTTATTTTTCTAATTACATGTAAAGATAACTTTTTTGTGTTTTTGTTTTTTGTTTTGTTTTTGCTTTTTGGAGGGGAAAGGGCAGGGCAATTGAGCTTAAGTGACTTGCCCAAGGTCACACAGCTAATAAGTGTTAAGTAAAGATACTTTTAATATATTTTTTAAAATTTTCAGTTCCAAATTTTCTCTTCCTCCTCTATACTACCCCTTTCCGTAACATAGTAAGCAATTATATATGTGTGTGTAGGTAATCATGTAAACCATATTTCTATAATAGTCATGTTGTGAAAGAAGAAACAGAGAAAAATAAACTTAAAAAATAAAGACAGTGAAAATAATATGTTTTTATCTGCATTCAGACTTCATCAGTTCTTTCTCTGGACTTGGATAGCATTTTTATCAGGAGTCCAAAGGTGCCTTCCTTACATCAAGGAGAATAAAGTCTAGTTAAGGATATACATAAATATAATGATGATAACACTGATGATGAAAATGGCAGGGATGACAATTATAATAATGTAACTGAGGGAATATGCTTGGACTTTCCCTTCTTTGGGAATTATACAGAACATGAGCTGGTATTTCCTTTCTTGGTTTCAGTCCACTCCATGGAACTTGTTTCTGAGCATGATTAACTGAGGAGCTTTTACTAGGTGATGGCTAAAAGTTGTCTTATTGGTTAAGGAGCTAGAAAACCTCGAAAATTGGGGCTTGCTAGAAAACCTTTTTAATCAGGGTTTGCTAATAAAAAATTAAATGGTGATAAAGAAGGAACAGCCTTCCCCTATTATACTATCTTTTTCCTTTGCAGGTATGATGGGACTACTTTGAGCTGGTCACAAGACTTAAGTGACAATAGGGTTGCATCTCTGCCTGCCACCTAGCCATGGGGACTGTGTGCATATGACTGACTCAGTTTTTTTGTATTAATTCTTTCTTGGTCATAAGCAAATTTATTTTCTGAAATACCTAGAGAACATTACAAGTTCAGGGAATTGAGTATTCTCATGAAATCAGAATGACTGAAGTGGTAGTGGCCACCAGAAGAGCAGTGGACAAAAGCAATGGAAGTGGTTGCATGTATATGTGGCGTCTGAGGCATCTACAGCTTTATGGTGAAGAGTAGTACTGACCATAGACTCTACAATGCCAGCAAAGAACTGTACCTCAGAAGAACTTAATGAAGACCCAATGAAGGTAGAAAAATATTTTCAGGCCTAGTAATAGGAGGTATCCCTTTGTCTAATGTGTTCTACATGTGTCCCTCACTATCATTATAATTTAAGTTTGTGCCTATCTCCCCATGAAATTGTGTGAATTTGTGGGGGAGTATTCCCCAAGTAATATTCATGCCAACTGTCCTAATGAATCTTAGTAAATAACTTTTTTTTTTTAAAACCTAATTAAGTCTGATTGTCTATTTGTTGATGGGAAGCACAACAGGGTGAAAGGGAGGCCATTTATGAACAACGTTATAAGCACAGTTACTCAGATATACACCAATAACAGAGTAGTAATCAGTTGCCCTCTGGAGAACTAGCCCACCAGTAAAAGTAAGAATTACAAATTTAGGGCAGAGAGGTGCTATAATAATAAAAATTAACCTTTTAAGATTTTCAAAAAGCTTTCTATATGTTATCCCATTTGGTCTGAATAATACTGAATAATACTATATTTATAATACTATAAATATAGATATTATCCCGTTTTATACATGAAGAAACCAAGGTGGTGAGAAGTTAAATGATTTGCTCAGGATCACAAAATTACTAAGTGTCTGAAGGAGGATATGAACCCAAGTCTTCAAATTGCCAAGTCTAATGCTCTCTTCACTTTGACAAGTGAAGTCAAGTTCCAGGAGAAAGAGATTAATGTGGGCTCAGGTTGGCTTCATAGAAGATTGGAATTTGAGGTTACCTTAGAGAAAGAATAGAATTCAAAGATTCAGAGAGGAAAAGGGAAAGAATTCCTAAGGGGAAAAATAAATAGCATGAGCAAAGTTGATGAGGTAAGAAATCAAGATGTATTCCAAAAAAAAATGTGAGCCCTCATGTTAGAAGAAAAGGATTTACATAGAGGTATAAAAAGGAGATACTTTTATGGAATTAGAATATGGAAAGCCTTGAATGCCAAGTTTAAAAGTCTATATTTAATAATGTAGGAAGTGAGAATCCCCTGAATGTCTTTAAATAGAGGTCTAATATTATTAAGGTTGTGCTTTGGAACAATCCATCAACATTTTTTTTTTACATTGAGCTCCTACTATGTATAAAATACCTATAATTGACACTGTTAACTCATATCCACTTTGTTTCAAAGAATTCTCTAGCAAGAACAGAAGTGGTATTTTAAATTATCATGGCCTCTAATACTCTCCTTTTCTCCTGAGCTTATAGGAGTTTTTTCATGGAATTCCTCAGCCATACTTGGCCCAGAAAAGCTAGCAGAGGTAGCATGAGGGGACAAAGAGGGAGGTACTTTTATCATTAGTTATTGTATTCCTAAATCTCAGCTCCTTTTCCTGCCTCGAAGATAACTTAGGGGAGTGGTTCTTAAAGTCTGGTCTGAGAATCCCTGGGGTTTCCTGAGACATTTTCAGGGGGGTTCTGTGAGGTCAAAACTATTTTCATAATAATACTAAGATATATTTGCCTATTTAAAAAATCATCCTATTTTTTTCCAACCATGTATTTCAGCAAGGCCTATTTTCTTCACATACTTCACAAAACATCACAACAGATTTAATGCAGAAGCAGAAATGAGAATTCTACTTTTTTCTATTAAGCCAAACATTAAAGAGATTTTCAAAAATATGAAAAATGATAAATCTTACTACTTTCCATTTTGGAAAAAAATTCTTTAAAATATTAACATATTTACTATTTTATTAGTAAATATGGATTTGTTTTATTTTAATGATTTTTTCAAATATTTATCAGCTTAAATTTCTAATATGGTAAATATTGATAGATATAACCCATATAAACAAAACCCCTTTGAGGTCCTTGATAACTCTTTAGTGCAAAGAGTTTCTGAAATCAAAAAGTTTGAGAACTGCTGGCCTAGGACATTGGATGAATGAAAAATACTTTATTTAGGCTAAAGTCAGGGAAAGCAAATGGGAAAGCACATTTTTACTCATATACCAACATCCACATTGCCCTAGATAAAAAGATCTAACAGTCTATTCCAAGTTGGGTATAAGTGACCTCTAAATGTGTCACTTTCCTCAACATGGTAGCTGCAGAATTGGTAGTGATCAAAACTGTGGACTTCATAAACTTTCTTTTCCCTCTAGCCTATATCTGGGACTACTTTTCCTTTTAAATAGAATTGGTTGATGGACTAGCACCAAAGAGTACATATAAACCAGGCTTTATTGGAGTGTCCCCAGGGGTCTGTTCTTGATCCTGTGCTGTTTATAATTTTTGTCATTGACTTGAAGGTGTACATAACATGCCTATACTATTCTCAGATGACATGAATTGAAAGAATTGCTTGCATGCTAGATGTCAAAGTCAGCATTCAAAAAATCCTTGACAAATTAGAATAATTAAGAAGAAATTTAATAGAGATAAGTATAAAGTACTACATTTTGATTAAAGAAGTCAGTTTCACAAGTATAGTATGGGTAGAAAACAGTTCACGTGAAAAAGACTTCGGTTGACAAGCAGTATAAGTCAACAATTTGACAGAGTAAAAAAAATAACAATTTCAGGCTACTTTGAGAGCAATGCTGTCCAGAATGAGGGATGAAATAGATCCACTTTATTCTATTCTGGTCCTAACCTATCTGGATTATTGTGTTCAGTACTGAGTACCACAATTTAAGAAGGACTTACACAATCTGAACAATGTCCAGAGAAGGTTGATGAGGCTAGTAAGGTGACTGGAATTCATTTTTATCTAAGGACTGATGGAAGGACTTGGCATGTTTAACCTGGGAAGAACAGTGGGGGAAGTCGTGAGAACTTATGGCAAATATGGAAGACAGAGAAGATACATTCTGCTTGACCTCAAAGGGGTCAAGTTGCAGAGAGGCAGATTCAGGATCATAGAAGGAAAACCTCTCTAGAATTCGAGCTGTCCAAAAGTGAAATATACTGCCTGCAGAGTTACTGAGTCCCTCCTCACTAGATGTATTCAAATGAACAGTGAAGGATCATATTTCAGGGCTGTTGTAGAGAAAGTTCTTGGTCAGACACAGGTTAGAATAAGTGACCTCTGAGACACCTAGTGATTATATTTCTGTAATCCTGTAATTGTGTTTGTTTCATACTCTAGAATCCTAGTATCTTGTGTAGTCTTACACGTAGAATGCATAACAGATTTACTACAATGCTTCAAATATTTCTGTTTTATTCAAAAATTATCTGTCTTGTGTTCGAATACATAAAGGTCAGGCTAAGTAAATCCAATAAGTGTATTTCCACTTAATTGTTATCAATGGGAGGGCATTTTCGTTTGAATATGGACTCTCTGGGCACATAATCCTTTAACCAAAAGTCACAAATCTTTATGTATGGGAATTTCAGGTTCCATAGCATAAAGGAGATATTTAGGTGGTATAGGTTTCTTCTCAAGATCTCTCAAAAATGTTATGTTGTTTACTGCTTAGAAGACAAATCTTGTGGGTTAGACAGTCATGTTTGATGGGGAAAAAATACCTCAAGAAAGGATTATCTTTGTTCTCCACGGTATGCAGCACTGACACCATCTTATATGTGTCTGGCCAAAGCGGACTGTGGCAAGTAGAGAATATTACTCATTCATTCCCAGTGTGTGGGGGAAAAGTTTTCTTCCCCCCCAAAAATAGTTACCTGGGCTGTGGAAGGACCTGTTTCTGGAAAAGTTTGGGAAGTTTTCCAAATGTCCTCCCTACTTTTTAATGGAAAGCATTCTATAATTTTTTCCATCAGAGCTTTAATTTAGCAACTTTAACTTTGCAATGTACTTTTCCTTTTCTTAATTTCTTCTTCTTACTGTATATTGTTATATTTTATTTGCATTTCCCTATTTCCATTTTCCCTCCTAGAGAGCTATCATAACAAAAAATAAAAACAAGAGGGAAAAACAGTTTAACAAAACTAACCAAAACATCATCCAAAACTTCATTTTCTGTTAAATACGTTGATGATTATTATTGTGTTATCAAGTAGGAATAACCAGAAGTTCAGTTATCTTTTGATACATAAGAAAATTGTGGTCTAGAGGGATAAATTGATATGTCTAAAACCATACAACAAGTTGGTAGCTATACTAAAAATGAAAAGCAACTAGACTCTCTATCTTTAGCCCTTTTTATTTTGCCACTTTCCAAGCTGGTAGGAAAACTTTTCAAATCAAACAAATTCAAATGAACTCAGAAAAGTTAGTTGTGTCATAAAAAAAGATAGATATTAAAATGTCTCCTCTAATTTTTGCTCCTCTGTCATATGTTTTATCCCAGGATATCAAATTGTTTACAAGCAATTACAGTAATTAAGCATAAATACACCCTGGTGAGGCAAATATTATTATCCACTTTTTAACAGATGGGAAAGCAAAGACTTGGAGGATTGGAGTGACCTGCACAAGGCCAAAGAGGGTGTTAGCTACAGATGTACAGATAGAACCCAGGAATTGTGCAAAGCAGCACTTGGTTTCACACTGTCTCCCCCCTCCCTTCTTCCTCCATTTCATTTCTTTAAATTTTGAGTGATTTTTTTTGTTTAAAAATATTTGAAAAAGGAAAATCAGAAATGGACATCATACAACCACAGCATGAAAAATAATATAAATAACAAAGCCATTGAGAGATGGTAGAGGAAAGGCAAAATTACATTGCACCTGCCTTGGAAGCCTTTTAGGCACTGTCCAAGCTTCTTACGGAACTCCCTGAGTTCCATAGCAGGGGTCAATGATAGAATGTCAAATGGTTTCTTCTCAGGAATAAGGCACTTAGGTTTTCTAGTTCTGCTTGTTCAGAACAAACTAAGCCCATAAAATAAAGGTGACTGGAACCAAAATATAAGAGGAGGCAATTGGAAAGAACTCTTGTATTTATACAAACAATCACACTGCCCTTTTTGAAGTCAGCTTTGGAATTTGTAAGTCAAATGTATAGTTGCATTAATATCAGGGAAATTACAAACCAGGAAGAATACCGAAAGACAAGGAGGCTAATTCCTCATACTGTGCCTTCCTGCCCATTATCACATTTGACAAACAGCTTGAATTCAAGCAGAAAGAATAGGACAAAATAGAATCAGATATGAATGGAACAATGAAGTTTAATGTTAATGAAAACAAATCAGGAATGAAAAGTTGACAGGCAAGGCTCATGGCACATTCCCCACATCTGAAGCAGAAAAGCCAAAAAGAGAAGATAATAATAATAATAACAATAAAAATAATAATAGTTTGATTTTCTTTCCATTGAAGCATTTGGGAAATGTTTTAGCTGATTTGTCATCATTTATCAAAGTAAGATGGATGCAGCATACAATAACCCAGGAAGAGTTTTGAAAGCATCCCACAGACAGCTTTATGAAGTTGCATATATAGGATAGGAAAGTATCAAGGCACCCATTTCTACTGAGAAGCAAAAGTTATTTATGGCCCTGGTCAATTTTGTGAAAACATATATAGCCACTATATTCCAAAGGTGATAAAGAAAGCAGGGCTTGGTGGTAAGAAGAAAGGCTTATAAGGCCTATCTCACTGACCTTCCAGAACATGCGATCATTGTATTTGTCAGCCTCTATTTTTTCAAGTGAGGGGGAAAAAAGGTAATAAAATATAGCCATTCCAAGAAAAAAATATCTATGAGAATACACTTTGGTCCAGGGAAGGGCATTCTCCAGTGGGACTGCTCACAGTAAGGCACAAAGAAAAGGAAATACATGCAGAGGAAAAAAAAATATGATTAGTAACAAGTCACATAAGTTTCTTCAAATTATGCCCTCCTTCCTTGCCTTGCTCTACATGCTCTGAGCGATGTCCATATGTCGTTAGATCAGTTATCTCTGATGCTTTTTTATGTGTTTTAAAGGAGTACAGTGTTGGGCTTGCATTTCCATTATTTGGTATTATTATTTGAGAGGTTGATTGATTAATCAGTTCTGACTTTTGATGTCATTTGGTATAGGGAATTTCCAGTCTAGAAACTCTCTCCAACTTTGCAGATTAGCAACTCATACTTAACCTATAGGTTAAGGTCTTAAAGAGCTGCCTACAGCATCGAGAAGATTTTGGAGCTTCAAGAGACATCAAAGGCCCAACCCCTAATTTTAAACATAAGGAAATGGGGTCTTATTTACAGTTAAAGTGCCTTGCCTAAGGTCACAAAAATGGTTAGGTAAGTTGTCCTTGGTCACAAAGCCAGTATGTGTAAAAGGAAGGATTTGAATGGAAATTGAGGGGATGCCCATCATTTGGAGAGAGGCTGAACAAGTTGTGGTGTATGAATGTAATGGAATACTGTTGTTCTATAAGAAATGATGAGTAGGTGGACTTCAGAAAAACCTGGAAAGATTTATATGAACTGATACTGAGTGAAGTGAGCAGAACCAGGAAACACCATACACAGTAATAGCAGCATTGTGAGACGATCAACTTTGACAGATTGAGCTCTTCTCAGTAATGCGATGATCTAAGACAATCCCAAAAGACTCATGTTTGAAAATGCTATTCACATCCAGGGAAAGAAAATGTAGTCTGAAGGCAGATCGAAGCTTACTTACTCTCTTTTTTATTTTTTCTTTCTCATGGCTTTTTCCCTTCTGTTCTGATTCATCTTTCACAATATGACTAATGTGGAAATATTTTTAATATGATTGCACATGTATAGACTACATCAGATTGCATGCTGTCGAGGAGAATGGAGGGAAGGGATGGAGGAAATAATTCAGAACTCAAAATCTTATAAAAATGAACGTTGAAAACTATTTTTACATGTATTTGGAAAAAAATCAAACACTATTGGAAAAAAAATTTTAAAGGAAGGATTTGAATTTAAATATTCCTGTCTCTAAGGCTAGTTCTCTGTCAGTTGACATAATTCTGTATGTTATAATCCTATTTTAAAAAAAGAATGCATTTTTCAATTTTTTAGTTCAATTGATTGATATCACAGATGTAAGGCATCAGAGATTCAAGAGCAAGATGTGATGTAGGGAGGATGACGTTATTGAAGTAGAAACAACAAATTGTGTGTGTGTGTATACACATATATACATACATATATACACACATATATCTCTCTCTATATATATATAGATGTACACACACCTGCATACCAGTGTCTGAATATATACATATATATATACATACACTCAAGTATACTGAATATTCAGATATGTTTTTCATGTCTTATGTGTATATATCTTTATATATACACATATGTACACACATATGCCATTAAAGTATGGCTTCTTGAATTGTCAGTGAAAATCTATGTGAAATAGACCCGTCGCATTTAGTGATAAAACAAATGACCTCAGCTCTAAAATCAACACATATTTACATCAACCAGGAAATTCAGAAAAATAGAAGAATAGAGCTTGAATAATCCAGATAGTTCACCTGGTGCTGAAGTGACCTCACTATGCATTGTGGCCTGTCAACCTAATGTTCTGTTGGTCTAACCTGAGACGATAACACTGCAGAATATCAGTATTAAAGTCAGGGTCCCAAGTCATGTTTATCTTTGATTACTTACATTGTATCACACTTGGTTCAGGTTAAGAGGTTTTCCCATTCATCTGAAATAATGGGCACTAGTACTAATAACATAGTATGTTCAACCTTTAACCCTAAGTGCTTGGCACAGTCTTCTATCTCAGTTGAGAAGAGCAGGCCCCTCTGGAAGTAATTATCAATCCTGATCGGCAGTGGTTTGCTGGAGTTCCAGCTCTCAGGTCTATATTTCAACAATACAATCAAATGTCCACTTTCCCCCACAGAGATGGTTATCTACAGGATGTTCAATGGAGAACAAAGAAGTGACTTCCTAATGACCTCCCCAGTTGAGAGAACCTAACTTTTTCCATGACATTTGAGTTTATGCTTCCCTATCTTACACAGACATACACAACAAAAGGATCAAAATCCTTGGTTAGAGAACCAGGCTTTATCAGTCTCCACTCTCTCTTCCATTGTTCTGTTCTGTTTTGTTTTTTTTTTCTCCTGAAAACCAACATGAAAATCATGCAGCAACATCAGATTGTCACCAAATACACAATGTAAATGATGTCATATTATTCAATTTCTTCTGCAACCAGTTTTTCTCTTCCCCTTTACTCACAGTTTGCAGTTGGATAAAAGGACCTAAAGTCTAAATATCTGGCCAGTTAATCCCAATTTACTAGTGAATCTCTAAGCTTTACTGATTTCCAAGTGCTGTTCTAACCCCTCCCTAGGTCAGGAATTTAAGGTAAACCGCCTCCATGGCCCTTTTGGTAATTATGAAACTTTAGCCCAAGCCAATCTAGATCTCATTTTTAAAATTTGGGAATCCATAGCCTAAGGAAATCAGAGAAATTTTCCTACCTTTTCCCAATACATCCTGGAGAATAAAATGTCCCCATGTAGGAAGGTGGTAAAACCATGGCTAGGTAAAGCAACAGCTTGCTTGTATGGCCATCTGGTTAGAAGATAAAATAAATTTGGTCACACCTGCTTTGCTTCTTTCTATTAGAACCTGGGAATGGAACATAGATGAAACATTTAAGAGAAATAGTCAGTAAGACTGGCCTTAAATGTGGAGCCCTTTGGAACATTCAGTTATTAATAGAAAGGACGTTGGATCCAGTTAGTCACTGAGTCATGAGATGGGTAGGGCTACATTGTTTGGGACTCTCTGGGGTTCCTCCTTTGACATCACTATGTTTCTGTGGGTCTTTTAGGATATTAATTCATGGGAAGGTAACCAGAGAATAACTCATTACTTCTATGCTTTCCATTCACTTAAGGTATCATGTTTGCTGAGGCCATGCTAGGTTCTGCCCAAGTTTCTGGGAAATTAGCTTTCCAATCTGGGAAATCTTGGATGCTGCCATTTTGCAACAACTTAGGCTACAATTATAACAAGGAAGTTTTGTAAGAATGACCCATCAAGCACAGGGTGTTTTTGAGAGTCACAGAAATATAATAGTTCTATTGATGATAGTGTTCTTTTTCTGTTTCAATGACTTTGTGTAAGGTAGGCTATTTACAGGCTTAAGATGTGACTTGTAGGATGTGATTGGAAAGCAAGTATCTAAGACAAGATCAAGCTATCTATCTCACCATGATAGCTAAACCCCCAGACCTGTGAATCTGCTGTTACATTGCTGCTTATATTTAAGGAAACATGAAAGCAAAGAGTGACCACCAGAATGAAGTAAGCTTTATGGCACAATTTTGTACTTTTGCATCAGATTGGGTTTAGGTGGCATCAAAATAAATAAAATAGAAAGATTCACTCTTAGCTAGATTGTTCCCCCTTAGAGAAGCGCATTATGAGATACTATGGGCAGTTTAGAAGTGAGAGCTTCATGATGCCTGCATAGTCATAACATAAATGGTAACCAGTGTTAGAAATACAAAGTAGGTTTGGTCACTAATATTAATAGCAATAAATTTAGACAATTGTGAGTGATTCTGGGCTGGGATGAGGTGGTCATGGTGAATACATTTGGAAGGACTTGAACCAGGAATAAGGGTAGGTCATTTGATTCCTGAAGACTTGGTTGGAATGATAGAGTTGACTGTTGAGTTCTGTGATCAGTTAATGGAAAGATAAAAGCAAATTCAGTAGTATAGTAACAGAAAAGTTAGAGTAAGGGAAAGGAATAAGAGAACCATAAGACTCCCAGGCAAGAGTTTTCCGGTAGGACATCAGATAATGAAGCAGACAAGGGAGTGTAGCAGAAACATCCAGTCAGGAGAGAGACTCATTGAAAAATGGGGCAGGACAGGAAGACAAGTGAGTCACATATGACAGGTGGACCTGCAGGAATAATGAATGATATGTATGAGGTTTTATTCGGACAACTTTTTTTCTGAGGGTATATAAGCCATATTGGAAAGTTGTTAATATCAATATAAATCTGCTCCACAAGAAAAACCTGTGAAGACTCAGAAGACACCCAATGACCCTGTTTTGATTGTGGTTGTCTGTCTCATGGGAAAAATAGGAGGAACTCCCATAAGACTTGTTGACCAGTTGCTTCCATTAAAATTATTTTTTTTTATTTTAAAAGTTTAAATTTTTAAATTTTAATTTAATTTTTTTTAATTTTAATTTATTTTAAATTTTCTTATAGGCTTCCTTCTTACCCAGGATATCCACCCTGGCCTATTCCCACAAAGGCAAATTTAAGTTTTGTTAAAAAGACAAGAGACAAAGACCTTATCAACATAAATAAGAATGTTGATTTCAGGTTGATTTCAGAAAAAAAAACCTGGAAAGACCTACATGAACTAAAACTGAGTGAAGTGGGTAGAACTAGGAAAACATTGTACACAATAACAGCAACATTGTGTTAATTTTAGTTAATTAAATTAAATTTAGTTAATTAATTAAGTCAATTAATTTTTAGTCTATTTTTCCATTGTTATTTATTACCTGTAATCCTTATTGTATCTTGATCTAAAAAGCGATCAACTTTTGTAAACTTGGCTCTTCCCAGAAATACAATGGTCTGACAATTCCAACAGACTCAAGATGGAAAATGCCATCCACATCCAGAGAAAGAACTATGGAGTCTGGAAGCAGATCAAAGAATACTATTTTCACATTTTTTGAGTTTTTTTTTTCCTTTCTCATGGTTTTTTTCCTTTTGTTCTGATTCTTCTTTCACAACAATGACTAATATGGAAATATGTTTAACATGATTGTACATGTATAACCTCTATCACATTGATTGCCTTCTTGACAATTCTTGTTTCTTTTCAGAGGTAGAGAACTATAGGTGTGGAACATCGCCTTTATATCAGATTTTTTGGATATGTTTATTCTGTACCTGCTCTGACACATGCCCAGACTTCATTAGCTTGCTCATTTGATGTTGCTCTCCATGTAGTGAGGCTAGGAGACTACTTTGGGGATAGCCAGGGTAAAATGCAAGAGATGTGCACTGATAAGCTAAGTAACTTTTCCTGGGTCATTTTGCCAGTAAATTTCTGCAATGGGCCTTTATCTTTCTGCCATGCTGTTTTCCATTATTAAAACTTTATTTTTTAAAAAGGGGGAAAAATAGTTATAAGCTAGCCTGGAATGTGAATAATGGTGGTATAGCACAGTTTAGTTATGGTTAGCTCATTCCTTCTCTTCTGATGGCGTCAATAATATCCTTTTGGAATGTTGTGAGGCTCAAATGAGATAATATATGAAAAATACTTTGCAAACCTTGTAGTGCTAGGTAATGTTTGTTCTTTTATTTATTTAATAGGGGATTTTAAATTTATTCCTTTTCTAGCTTCTTCTTAGTTGCATTCCCAATTCAGTGATCTTCTCTTTCCCTATTTTTTCATGTAAGCATTTAGAGATATAAAACTTCCCCTAGAACTGCTTTGGCTGCATCCTATAAGTTTTGGTATGTTGCCTTATTATTGCCATTTTCTTGGATGAAAATATTGTTAATTTCTATGATTTGTTATTTGACCTACTCATTCCTTAGGATTAGATTATTTAGTTTCAATTAATTTTTGTCTATTTTTCCATTGTTATTTATTACATCTTGATCTAAAAAGAATTCATTTAATATTTCTGCCTTTCTGCTTTTGATAGTGAGGGTTTTATAACCTAATATATGGTCATTTTTTGTGTAGGTGCCATGCACTAGTGAGAAAAAGATATATTCTTTTGTATCTCAATTCCATTTTCTCCAGAGGTCTACCATATCTAACTTTTATAAAATTTTATTCTCCTCCTTAACTTCTTTCTTGTTTATTTTATGCTTTGATTTATCTAATTCTGAGAGGGAGAGGTTGAGGTCCTACACTAGTATAGTTTTGCTGTCTATTCCTTCTTGTAAATCACT
Organism: Petaurus breviceps papuanus; assembly: GCF_028583685.1. NCBI lineage: Eukaryota > Metazoa > Chordata > Mammalia > Diprotodontia > Petauridae > Petaurus > Petaurus breviceps. The sequence continues at coordinate 7,609,800 of NW_027185712.1, read as the reverse complement.
TAACTTTTCTAGGAATCTGGGTGCTATACCACTTGGTGCATATACATTTAGTAATGACATTATTCCATTGTTTACAGTACCTTTTAGCAAAATGTAGATTCTTTCCTTATCCTTTTCAATCAAATCTATTTTTGCTTTCATTTGTTTAAGATCAGGCTTGCTATGCCTGCTGTATTTTACTGTATAATATTTTCTACTCTAGCCTTTGGTTTTTACACTATGTGTATCTCTCTATTTCAAATTTGTTTCTTATATACAACATATTGTAAGATTCTGGGTTTTAATATACTCTATCTGCTTCTGTTTTATGTGAAAGGTCGTCCCATTCACATTCACAGCTATGATTAGTATCTGTGTATTTCCCTCCATCCTATCCCTCCCCCCTGTTTGTGCTTTTCTCTGTCCTTTTACTCTGTCCCTCCTCACCAGTGTTTTGGTTTTAACCACCACCTCTCTCAATCTGCTCTCCCTTCTATCAGTCCCCTGGCCTTTTCCTTCCTCTTACCCCTACTACTTCTTTCCTCTCTTCTTCTCTGTCTTCTATCCATCCCCTCCCTTTTCTTTCCCTTTACTTCTCATATTTCTTATAGGGTAAGGTAGATTTCTATACCCAACTGAGTATGTATACTATGTCTTATTTGAGCCAAATTTGATGAGTGTAGGGTTCAAACAATGCTCATCCTCCTCCCTTCATTCACTCTATTGTAATAGGTCTTTAGCACCTCTTAATGTGATATAATTTACCCTATTTTGCATACCCTCTCCTCTTCTCCCAGTACAATCCTTTTGTTTCCATCTATATGTCCTAGTACATTGACCTGTGGAATAGAGTTCAGGAAAGCATGGTGTTGTATTGGTTTCTTCCCTACCTTTCCCAAAGACTTCTTTTGTGCTGTGACCATGTATGGCACTTCCTTGCAGCAGTAAAGTTGGGCAAAGGCAGCCAGCTTTCCATTCTAAAGGAAAATAGAATCTACCTGTTGCCTGCCTACAGTTTCTTCTAATGTTATACCAATTTATCCAGACCTTCTATGAATTTCCTATTTCTATATTCTCCCAAAATTACATTCCAAGCTTTGCTATGACTGCCTAGTGTCTAAATACTGGCTACTATGTGTGGACTCTTAAACACACCAAAGGGTGAATGGTCTTGGCAAGAGTTCCTGTTTCTGAAAGACCTTATTATGAAATTAATACTTATAAGAAAGTTAGGGTCCTACCACCTGAGGTCTAACTTAGGATATAGGAGCCATAGGACATCACATGCCCAAGAAAGGCAAAAAAAAATGCAACACAGATTCCAGAAGTTGCCTCTTGGCTAGTCAGCACTTAAGAAGGAGGGGAAAAAACAGAAATAAGGATATTTCTCTTTCAGAATTATAGATAACATAAAAATATATGTCTTAAGTCATAGCATCATAGAATTAGAGCTAGAAAAGACCCCAGAACCATCTAGTTATACATGCTTATTTGACAGATAAGGAAATTGAGGATTGGAGAGATTATGTGACTTACCCAGAGTTGCACAACTAGTCAGAATTTGAACTCAGGTCTTTTTTTGCACTTAATGCCTGGCACATATTAGGAAATTAATAAATGCTTATTGATTGCTTCCTTGCTTGTTTGATTTATAAGTCCTGCACTCTCCATTACAGAGATCCTGGAGGCTTATTTGTACTTGACTCTCTCCTTTAATAATTAAAGGCCAGTCTAATACCCACCAGCAAATCCTACCTAAGTATCCTGTTTAATGCTACCTCACAATAGTGTGATTCAATATACTAAGTGGTGCAATGACTAGACCACAGGACTAAAAGTCAGAAAGTCCTATTTTTAAATCTCACCTTAGCTAGAGTTTCATGTTCTCTGAGAATATTCTGAACATTGTCCATATCCAATCCAGACCATTTCACTGTGCACCAAGCTTGTATTCCTACACTCCTATAGTCCAAAGTAATTGCCCTTCCATTTTCTCAGGAAGTCAGTTACTTCACTAGTCTGTGAGCTCTCAGCATCTATGGTCTCTTTACAAGCTTAATTGTAACATTACTTTAAACTAAAATCTAACTATGTCTTAGAAATGTGTTTTGTGAAATGCTGTGTAATGTTTTGGTGTAATCCTGGGTTATCTCTCCTGCTTCCAGCAGCTTAGCTAATTTTGAGAATTGGACCCTAAAATACCACATTCACTGAGTAATTAATATTCTTTAGGTGTTCCAGACTTATTAGTCTTGTGTGGTTTCAACAGAACACTGGAAGTTCACAACAGTAATAAAATCAACATGTTTTATACAATTCATTTTGATGAGAGAGACTAGCCAAGATGGCAGATGGTAGGAGGACATAGTACGTCTCAACTCCCTGATCACTATTCCAACAACAATCTAAGGAGAATGCCAGACCAAGTAGTGATTGGAAAATCAAAATAGAAACTGAAGTGAGTGTCATCTTTATAGTCTAAGATCACAAATTCAACCTACAGGCACGGAACCAGAGCAGCAACTGTGGAACAGGGCTGGACTAGGATCATGGACACAGTTCCCAAAGCTCCAAATTAGACAAGGATTTCAGAGACACTCAGGGCTGAGACTCTCACTATCCCATGTCAGTATCAAGAAGTCTTCCAGGGGGCCAAGAATGGGGTATCCCAGAGGGGTCAAGAACATTGACTCAGCACTCTGTGCCCTGAGGTAGGCCAAAAGCTTGAAGAAAAAAGAGAATGGAAAACTCAGACTCAGTGCCCAGGTCATAAGCTAGGGGATACAGGGATGCCAAGGACTATTTTCTGACTCACACCCATGCCCAGGCTAGTATCCTGGTATATTTTAGAGGGGTAAGGAACATAGACTAAATTCCCAGAAGCCCAAGATCTGAGTGACCCAGAGCAGACTATAGATAAAGACTACTGCCCACGGTAGCAGTTGCAGGAGTCTCTTCAAAGGACCAGAATCCTAGTGTCATATCTCCAAGCTATTTTTACAGAGAGCAGACTGGAAGCTGGAAGAATGATTCAAAAATAAGACTAATATCCATTATGATGCCAAGGATGCACAAGACACAAAGCCAGAAAAGGAAAATAACTAAAGAAAAGCTTGTCCAGACGATCAATTAAAATTCCTAAAATTATGCCAAAGGATTTTCATGTACATAAAATGAAATGGGAGTAAGTGAAGTGGGACCGATAGGGGAAAGAATTGGAAAAATATTTTTGTAATGTTGCAATGATCTTGAAAAAGAAGAAAAGGTAGAGAGAAAAGGATACCCTAGGTGGTAAAGGGAAAAGAATAGAAGTAGAACTTACCTTCTCATGTGATGGCAAGTGAAAGAAGTATGTAAAAGTGAGGAAGGAATAGGGTGAATAGAGAGTCACTTTATTCTCATCTTGAACTGATGAAAAGTGAAGTGAGAAGAACCAGGAGAGTAATTTATACTTTAACAACTACAATATGAAAATAATTATGAAAGGTAATAATTCTGATCAGCTAGGTGATCAACATTGTTCCCAGAGGACTGATGATTAAGAATGCTGCCCACATCCTAACAGAGAGGTGATGGATTAAATAAGCAGAGTGAGATACATTTTTAGACATGGCAAATATTGAGATTTGTTCTATTTGACTAAGTATTTCTTGAAGGGTTTTTGTTTTATTATGTTTTGTTTTAAGTGGAAAGAATAGACCTGGGAAGGAGAGAAGATAAATATTTGCTAATTTAAAAAAATAATTTAAAAAATTAATGCAATTCTGCAAACATTTATAAAGCACCTATAGTATATGGGATACTTTGCTGGTAACTGGAGGAAGATGAAATAGCTGTTTATAGCAAAACTTTTTGTGATAGCTAAGAATTGGAAGCAAAGTAGATGCCTAACAATTGAGGAATGGCTAAACCAATTGCACTATATGAATATAAAGGAATATTACTGTGCTAAAAGAAATATGTATGATGAATACATAAAAGCATGGAAAGGTATATATGAAACTAATGCAGAGTGAATCAAACAGAGCCAAGAAAACAATATGCACAGTAACTATAACAATGTGAATAGAACGAACAATGGCACACCAAAAATTAAAAAATAAATGTAACAAAATTAGATAGATCAAGGGGACTGAAAAGAAGACATAAGAGAAGAAACCTCCAACCTGCCCCTTAGAGGAAGTGAGACGTCCATGGGTGTAGCACATTGCATGTATTTTAAGACTTTGTCAATTCATCAGTCAGTTGTGCAGTTGTTTTTTTTTCTTTCTAAAAAATACTATATGCCATGTGGTATGGCTCTCTGAGAGGGGGGAGATTCATGGGATACTCTGTGCATGGAAGAAATACAATCAAAGAATTATCTGACTTCTGAAGATGGAAAAGTCATCAATAACAGGAAGAACCAGTGAAGCTTCCCAAATGTAGTGGTATTTAATTCAGGCTTTAAAAATCAGGTTAGTGACATTGTCAAAGGAAATAAGGTAAACAGAGGTCTAAAGGTGAAAAAAATAGGACAGTTATAGAGAATAATGAATAGTCCAGTTTGGAGAAACCATAAAATGTGAGGGAAAAAAATAAGGATCATATGACTTAAGTCAAAAAAAAATAAGTTGGTGCCATATTTTGGAAGGTCTTGAATGTCAGGTGAAAGAATCTCTGTCCTCCAACAATATGAAGTATGGATTAGAGGAGGGAGAAAATTTGAGAGAAGGCTAGTGCTATGATTCAGTTAAGTTGTGGCAAGGGCCTATTTGCCTATTAGATGAGACATTTAGATAGATATTGCAATAAATACAAAAGAGTAAGGGATACCAAACTGGAAGTCAGAGTTTGTAATTTGGTTTGGGAAATTATACACAAATGCCAGTTGAGCCAAAGAGATAAGAAAGAATGTAGGAATTCAAAGGATATTTCTCTGGATTGAGCTAGTCAAAAGAAACTTTAAGTTACTTCATCTGGGCCATGAAGGATGGATAGGCTTTGGATAGGTAAAGAAGAGGCACACCTTCTAGGTGAGCATTTGGTGGAACCAAAGGGACCACTGTCCAAAACTTGTTTTGGAGAGTTCATTAGGTCAGTTTAGGTAGCAAAAATAGCAAGAAGAGTTCATATGGGACAGCAGAGGGATATAAGACTGGAGAAATTATTTAGGGATATAAGGAGGGTCTTAATGAAATTTAGACTTTGTTAAACCTTTCTGGACTCTGACTTATCTATTAATTTTATTTAATTTAGTTGTTTATTTTTCTTAGTAAATTAATCACAAATTATGGGTGTCATGGTAATGGGATTTGAAGATCTTCCATGCCCCTTGAACTTGCTGACATAGCAGGAGGGGGTGGGGCAGGAAGGAATTGGAGCTGAGTAGGAGCCAGGATAGAGCTAGTGTGATGACTGGAAGTGGCAGCAGTGGCAGCGAGAACTCATTTTTTTTTGAGCCTTCCAAAACTTCTGCTAAGAAGTCCGGCTGAGGACTGTTGGGGACAGGAACTTCAGGGGGCTGAAGTTGCTGGGAGTGAACTTCATTGAGGTTGAGCAGTTACCATGAGAAGAGGAGGACCTTTGCCTGAGGTGGCCTATTCTGTTTTGAAGGCTTGAGAATGTGGGTGTTTACTACATTAACTACGTGTGCTAACTCAGTGGCTACTGTGATGGCTTTGACTTTCTGGTTTTAGGACTCGGTTTTCTGGTATTTGAATAAATATTCTAGCTACGTCCACCATGTATAGAGCCTGTTACATTTTGTGATTAATAACCATATCAGCACATTTATAGTTACATAGGCATTGTGAATACTGCATTGTTGATACAGTGGGCTCTAGAGATTGATTAAACTGATGTTCATTGACAAGTAAAACAGAAATGATACTGACTTTGAACACAACAGTCCTAATCCTAGGGCTAAGCCCAATGCCTGGCACTTAGTAAGTATTTAATAAGTGCTTGCTAACTGAATTCTGCTCCCATTTTATTACCTGGAATAGCTACCTCCAAACAAGGCTTCCAAAGATCATGCTTAACTTCATGCATGAGTTTTCCACTAGAGTTTGGAATTATAACATCGGGATGAACTGTTACGATTAAAGAACAAAGGACCACAAACTCACCTATAACCAGCCTGCCCCATACTATGCCTCACATTCTTTCATCTCAGATTTATTGCCATCCTCTCTACTAGGATATATATATACCCCTGCTATGTTCAAGGGAGCAATAGTCAAATCAATATTATGTTGTTTTAAAAGGTATGACAATCAGCTGTTCTGTGGCTCCAATCACTGTTCCTATGAATCCCATGGCTATTACTCTCTTCTCTGACTATCCCTTCTTTCTATTAGTTGTCTCCTGCTTTTAGAACATAAGCTCTGTGAGAATAGGGTCTTAGCCTACTTAGGTATTCGTATACCCAGAACAAGCACAGTGTTTGACACACAGGGCACTTAAATGCTTTTACATTCATACTGGCTATGTAAATTAGAGGATCATTTAATTCTCTGAACAAGTCTCAACTATTAAAAAGAAATGATAATTCTTAAGCATTATTTCTCATTTTTTGGATTGTTATTTTTAAAATATAAATTGTAAGGCATTATAGAAATATGGCTAGTTTGTTCCCAACCCTTGAAAACCCAAACAAGGTCACAAAGAATAGGACATGAATAAAAAATGACTAAGCAACATTGTAAGGAGTGATGCTGGTTTGGGTTTTGTTCACTTCTTTGCCCACAAACAGGAGAACCTCTGCCACCAGGGATGATTTGTGACTCTAACACTGCGTAGTTGTGATGTTGTTGACTACCTATTCATTATCTAATTAGTTGATATCCCTAAAGATCCATCAGGGTTAAGTTCATTATCACTGTTCATAACTGAAGTGATTTAGCTATAGCATAAGGACCCAGGGAAGAAAACATACTAATGTCATTTCCTTTTTAAAAATTTTGATTTTCTTCTCAATTTGAGGGGATGCCTTGCTTTCAAGTGGTTTTCCAAAATTGCTCTCTTTCTCCAGAAGTTTTCCTTGGTCAGCACAATGTATATCAGAGGTATCACCCACTCATTTTTAGCAACAATTCTCTCAGTCACCACCCTCCAGACTTCTGGGAAGAGAGGAAACATGGATGATGAGAAGCAAACATTTTGACAGAGAAGAGAATCAGGTTTGCTGGTTATGAGAATGTCTCACCTGTCTACCTTTAGAAACTATGTGAGCTGATTACTTGCTTGTTTTAAGTAAAATATTCTGTCTTAACAAAATTAATAAATAGAGACATATTTTTATGTCCTATGAGAATCTTTTAATTCCATAACCCTACATTTCCTCCAATAAATACCTCCATGTTCTGACATCCTAACCAAAATGGAAGGTCTTACTTCAATTCAATTCAGTTCACTGGCTATTGAACACCTGTTATACACAAACACTGTGCTTGCTTTTAGGAAAACAAAAGTAAGAGTGAGGATCAGCCTTTGAAGATCTAACAGTCAATATGGAATCAAAATAAGACATCTATACAAATAGAAATGTTGCAAGATAGTTTACAATCAGAAAATGTGTTCGAAGAAATTTTGAGGGAGAACAAACTACTGTTAATAAGGGCACTCAAGGAAGAATTCATGGAAGGGTTGGAACCTGAGTTGAGCCACGATAGAAGATTTCAACAGTTAGAATTGATTAGCTACTCTAATACTATAGGGAGGAGATGATGGTGTCTGGGACTAGATGATGACAGCATGAGCAGTGTAGAAAGTATGGCTGGCAGAGATTTTTGTCAAGATTGAGCGAACTAAGAGTTAGCACTGAAAATTAAAGTGTTGACAAAATTTTAAAATATGTATTTGCTAATTGTTATCCTCTTTTCTGAATGTTAACCAGTGTTCTTGTAACTATATAATAGATGTGGAACAAGCACAGATAATATTGGTGAAAGCATGGACTTTTAAAAAAAATTTTGTCTCGCATGATTTGACTAATTAGTTAGAATCTCCATTTTACTCCAGGCTAAGAAACTAAAGCCTATGCCAACACTCTACAATTAATTATAAAAATACTGGTTTATCATTACATAGATATTGTTTTAGTCACAAACTCTTGATATAACTGCATCCTATTTCAACACACCAAGGATATCTTTTTAAGGAACATAAAAGAGGGGAAAAAATTGGAGATCTCAGGTAATTAATTCTATTAGCCCTTTCTCCATTCTCTCTAGACACCACAAATCTATACTTCTTGAGATTCCCTTTTAGTACACACTAGAAAGACGTCTTGAACTTGTCCACAGCTATTTCTAATTTGTCTGATCTTCATCAGTCAGTTTAAAGGAGCATAAAATGTCATCTGCCTCATCCGTCACTGTGTGTGTTAATGTATTTATCTGATTCCCTTCCCTTTGCTCTCTCAGCTTGATGCGATTCTGAATCTTTCCAATCACCTAATTTATTTCAGTCACTCTTCAGGCTTACTGAAGTTGAATTTCTCAGGTGGACTAGTTTGAAATGATGTCATGCTCTAGCAGTTCTATAAGCAATTATCATCCTAATAGCCTGTAAGTCCTACTTTGTATATTCTCTGTTGGTTGAGTGCCAGGTAGAGGTCTATTTTCCCCTAAACTCTTGTCTTACTATTTTAGGAAGGCTTCCCAATGAGGTCTGGTTTTACTTATTTTCAATGACTTTTCAACTTAGAGATAGTTAGTGACACTGCTATGATTGGTTCATATGGACTCTGGTTTCAACAGCCAATGTCACCAATTAAAGCTAACCTAACAAATACATTTTTGTCAAATGTCAAATTCACATATAGTGCATGGTAATTTTGTTCACCAAGTGTGGTGATGTAGCCTAGTACAGAGTCATCAATGTTTTATCATAATAAACAGCAGCAGCAACAAATATTGATAGTTTGAAGAAAGGCAGGAAAGTTGAACTTGGGGTTACAGAAGGCAACAATTGTTATCCATTGCCCTTTGGAGAGCACCATTCTTTCCTCATTGTGGAGCTGAATGTATCCATCATATAAAAGTAAAAAGAAGCAAATGTTCTTTGTTTGATGTTTATAAATACCCACATTGCCCGGATAAAGGAGAAAGAGAATAGAATCAAGAGACATTACTTTGAGAATCAGTGAAGTCATGGGATTGTGTTATTCCCAAGAAGTGTTCTCTATATTTATGTGTTATATGTGTTCCTAGAGAAGTTTTGTGTTCTGAATCAGCTGAGGTCAGTTGACAAAGGTGCTCTGATAAAGAATTTGTTCCTGTAGGGCAATGAAAATGCCCCATCACCATTTTGATAATACTCCCTAAGTTATCCTTCTAGTACAATGACAGAGCTAAATTGATTCTAGAGGAGTAATTTGATGAGTTTGTCAACAACTTAATGAGATTAACTATGTCTAGAGACATGTAAAGGGTGCCTCCCATGGATATAGTTATGGTACATGGAACCTTGCTGAATAAGCACAGGTTACTCCTCTTATTATTTCTGTTGACTACAGTTGTCTCCCAGATTATTGGTTACTGAAAGTCAAGAAGGATAAAATATGTTTGGAAAAAAAATGCTTCTCTTCCAAAGTGTGGGTACTAAGAAGGAACAAAACAAACAAAAAAAAAAAACAAAGGCATATACAGAATTTAAATGAGAAACTAAAATATGTTGAGTCCAATTAAGTAGAATTACAATTAGACAAAGCCAAAAATAGAAATTATCAATATTAACAAAATTGGTTAAGGAAATTACATTTATAGGAATCATAGACAATAAACCAATATCAATAATAAATTGACATATTCCAGGTCATATAGCATCTTAATTCACAAAGGAAAAATTAACCATTTTTTAAAAGAGCTATTAATAAAATAATAGTGGGAGACTCTGATATTCCTCTATCAGAATTGAACAAATCAAACATTAAAAGAGAAAAGAAATCAGAGTTAAATGAGTTGTTGAGAGAATTCAAAGCTAAAAATTGCCTGCTGTCTTCTAAACAGGAGAAGCAAAACAAATTTCTTAACATCATGTGACACTTTTATAAAGATTGATAATGTAGAAAACCTGTAAAAATGTCAGAGTAGGAAGAAACAGTACAATTTAGCTTCCCCCATAACTACTCCAACAACAACTAAGAATTCTAGGTTAATTAGTGATTTACAAAATAATGGAGGGGCAGCTAGGTGGTACAGTGAATAGAGCACCAGTCCTGGAGTCAGGAGAACCTGAGTTCAAATCTGACCTCAGACACTTGACACACTTACTAGTGGTGTGACCTTGGGCAAGTCACTTAATACTGATTGCCTTGCTTTCCCCCCTCCAAAAAAAATTAATGGAGAACTAAAATGAATCACATTTCTAGCTCACATTTCTAATTTGATCTATGGGCAAGTACCCAGAGCAGGAACTGTGTATTAGGAGTAGATTGGCATGATGGATTTAATGCCCGAAACTCCAAATTAGGCAAGCATTAGAGGAACAAAATGAAGTTAATTTGGGACTCATCCACAGGTTTATAGGAAAAGGAAAGGGTTTATATCCTTTGACCAGGACATATTTCTGCTATGATCAGAACATGTGCTGGTTCATGGTATGGAAGAAGAGAAGAAAAAAAATAGTCCTCATTTGGTCCTGGGATTGTCTAATACCTAATGAGTTATCAAATGGTGTTTGTAAATTTTTAACATGTAATATTTGATATGAAAACCCTGTATTTCCCAAAATGCTTGTACCAAGAAAATGAAGCTCATCGAGTAAATTCCAAGAACCTGAATCCTTGTGGTCCCATGTGTCTGAAGGAAGAAAAATTGTGTCAATGGAGATGGTGAAGATCAACAAATTGTTAATTACCTATATTACTATGTTCCAGGTACTAGAGATACAAAAAAGGGAAAAAAAGCCCAGCCCTTGCCATCAAGAAGCTTGCAATACATTCCATTTGGAGAGATAGCATATACAAAAAATATATACATACAGATACATACGTGTGTGTGTATGATAACAATGCCCCTTGAAGGATGACATATTATTTATAGCTTTAATGTGAATTAGACAAATTAGAGAATTTCTCTAAAACTCATGGCCCAAAACCAAAGCTCTTCATTTATATGGACCAAGTTTAATTTTAGGGACTCCTTAATAATAACACTTTTTATCTCTTGTCTCTTTTTCTACTTAAGTTATTACCTGGAAACATCAGATTTTGGCTCATCTGTGGGTCTCTGAAAATACAAGAGAAGTTTTAAAACAACTTCTGGTCAGCGGCCTAAGGGATCATGTGGAGAGACCAAAAGGTTAACTGAGACTACAGCGGCAGTGTTCAGAAACCCAAAAGTCTTATAATGTTGATAAGGATCAATAGAACAAGATGGAATCTAAGGTTCAATCAAGCTATATATACTGACTCCTAAATGGAGCAAAGCCAACATCCTGAGTCTGAGATTAGGGCATCTGGGAAGACAATGACAGCATTCTAGACTGCTAAGGCATGTCTGTATCCCCAGATAGCAATCCTCCCTTGAACAAGAAGAAATAGCTGCTGAGAGAAAAAAGGTGAGCTAGAACAGTGTGATCCTAGAAGAGTCTTCAAGGATGACTGCACTGAAGGTTCCACTCACTTTTTTCAGATTCTAGGAAGAGAAGATCCTTTTCCTCACTTTGGAGAAGTAAGTCTTAGAGGAGCTGTTTGCTCAGACTTCTCTGACGGGAACCATGAATGAATTCATTCTCAAATAAATGCTGAGGTATAGAATTGAATTGAAAAGCTGTGCTTTTCAAGTCTTTCCTGAATACATATCTATTTCAATATTATTCCTTCCTGTTGTGGTAGTAAAGTACAAATGGAACTTAGATAACTTTTAGATATTTATTGAAAACTGAGGGAGGGGGAAACATGTAGCAAGTGATAATCATCCACAATACCATCACCCTGAACCCTAGTCCATTTGAAGCTGAGTGGAATTGAAATGAAAATTGCATCCTCAATTTCCTAGGTACAAGTGGTCCTTAGGATGAGGGAAAATACACCCACCACTTTTTCCAGATTCAGAACTTACCCTCATACTGGGGAAACAAAAATGATCCTGCTATAGACTGTGAAGCAAAGTGCTGTTAGGATATATCTACACAAGCAAGGTTAGATGGAAGCAATAATCTGATGACTACCAAGTGGGAAAATTCACTCAAAAATCATCTTTTTTCCTCAATAGCAGTCTGAACAATCCAGATAATTGCCTTCAATCTCCCTTTCTTTTACTCCCAGAAGTCACAGCCTTTGGGTTTCAGAAGTCAGTATTTATTGGGCACCTACTATGTGTCCAGCAGTGTAGAATGGAATATTCAAAAGAAACATAAGAGGCAGTCAGTCACTTCATTAAGCAGAAGCTTAAGAGTTGAATTGGGATTTGGGAAAAAGAATAGTTGAAATGCTATTCCAATATTTGTGGCAAAGAATATGCATTGAACAGAGCCAGCTACCCCCCACCCTAGTTTCCAAGTTCCTGACACTGTGACTAGGTTCTTTCGCTCCCAAACTTGATTCAGTTGTAATGATCACTAGGTTGCAGGGTTGGATGAATTGTCTTTTCTCTTTTTCTGTCCCTCCAGAACAAGTCTCCCCCACTCCCACATCCCCATGAGTACCCATTTTAGGAGGAGCAAGGTAGTCTAGACCAAGGATAACTTGGACATGTTCTTAACATTCATCTTACTTAATGATTTTGGTTTTCCGTGTTGTCTCCCTGGTTAGACCGCGAGCTCCTTGAGAATTTTTTCTGGTGATTTGGGCTTTTGTTTTTGTTTCTCTTTGCATCCCGTAGGGCCTGGTGCCTAGTGCATGCTTATTAAATGCTATTTGTCTGATAGCACATTTCTTTACCTGTTGAACTGTATGCAATGGCCCAGCACCTGAATAAAGTCTAAGCCAGGTTAATATACATATGATTTGGAGAGTCCATTATTTGGATCAAACACTTAGGATCAGAAATCTTCCATTTACCACCTATGTGATCTCAGGCAAGTAAAGTAACCTCCCTGAGCCAGTGTTTCCTCATTTGTATAATGGGATGGTTGGGCTAGATGGTATCTAGGGTCCCTTCCCTTCTAGGGTCCTACACCTCCAAAGTTATAATCCAATAACCTTTTTCCTAGAATGAAAAGATAATGATAATTAATACTTTCCTGTACAGGTGAAGTTGGGATACAAGGAGCAATTCCGTCCATACCAGGGTGACAGGTCAATTCACCAGAAAAGGCCAAAGGTAGAAGGTGATGTCAGATGTTACAGAGAATCTATAAGCTGGAGATCTGCCCTAAGGGTATGTATAGTGTACTCTGCCTGCTTCCTATCTTTGTGGAAGTGATATAGGTGCCTGATTCTGAGAAGCCAGGAAGATAAGGGCCCTGATTCCCTGATTTGGAGAATGCAAAGGTATTCAGTAACTGTTACCTATGTAGAGAAGAGATGGACTAATGATTGACTGCTGAGCTAGAACTGGGCTGAATTCAAACAACCCTAAGCCAAAGTGAGGGCTCTTCTTCTTCCTGATACTGTGTTCAAAGGAGGAGGTAAGTATTGTCATCAATCCTCAAGGACCCCAAAGCCATCCATAAACACACAGCCCTGCTGTTGCTTTTTTCTTGCTTGTGTCTATGCCTTAAAGTGAAGGAGTAGAGACAATGACTACAACCTTGTGAACTTACACCAGAAGTCCGGGAGCTTGAGTTCATGATGAGGTTTGTGAGAGACCAACCACAGGAGAGGTAGCTAGCAAAGACATACAAAGTGACTCACCTGACCGAGTCCAGTGGTAGCAGAAATGCAGATTCATCCATCCTTCAGCTGTGCTATATTTGGAAGTAAATTTAATGGGGCAATGCTGCTGCTCTAAGATTAAGCTTACTCTCTATCAGGGACTGAAATGGTATAGGAGAGAGTGCGCCCTCAGATGTTAGAGGAAATCATTTTGTAACTTCTCTCAGTTTATCTACTGCCTCCATCTAGCAAAGTGCCTTACGGATAGAAAGCACACAGTAAATATTCATAGACTGAATGAATTGTCACTAAAACTGGAACAGACTCCTTGACACTAATATAAGAATGATTTCTAGGTTGTGCTATATACTCTATGACAAAGTGGAATCAAAAAAACTTCATCCTTTTCAAAAGCACTTACTAAGCACCTACTGTTTATACAGCTTAGTGCCTGCCAAGGGGCCCACAAGTGTCAATGAGATGAATTTCATACTGATACAAAATCACCCATCTCAGCAAGTCAAGTACCCAGGGATCTGGGCAGGATGACCCAGTTAGGACCTGGCAAGCCCTTTCATAAAGTTTCCTTCATCATAGCCACACAATGACCCCATCTCAGACCCATGTTGCTATGCGACCATTTTCCCACTGGATTCCTAAAGTAGAACCTGCAACATAGCAAATACATTTCAAAGAACAGAGGTTGATGTTGTAATCTCCCCAGAGAACATGGGGTAACAGTGACCTTCTGTCCTTCCAGAACTTTAAACTCTGTGTTCAACACTTAGAATCAATGCATATAGATTTTGGTTTAATTAAACTGAAGTGGCAATATTTCCTTCAAAGATATTTTGACAAATGCAGAAAAAGTGAAATGATGGATCAGTGAGGGCCTTCAGTATGTTTTCCATGAAAAAATAAAACTAAATATTGACACAGGAAAAAATGCATAAAAAGAGAAAAATGTAATGCTTATTGGTTCAATTGAACAATAGAGGCTGTGACTATCTACTTTCACTTTACTATTGAAGTGACCCTCATTTTTTGGTCACAATTAATAATAGCAGAGTGATTATTTGGCTTGAACGACCAGAATGTGACTGAGATCATAGTCCCCTGGGCAAGTCGGTAACTTTTATTTACAGTGACAAGATGATCTTTTCAGTTATTCCTCTTTGGAGCATACACACAACCACACACACACACACACACACGCATAAATGCTTGAGCACACACCTCTGTGACATAGGTACACCTAGGCCGATCCCTTCTGCTCTGTATTTTTTTTAATCTGCCATTAATTCTTTGTGATAAGTAAGATTCATCTCTCTCCCCTTGAGGGTTATTATTTTTTTGTCTCTTCAGTTTGTGATTGGGAAGGACAAGTTTGAAGTCCTGTGACATTTACAAGGACCTATTCGACTACTGACAGAGTTATGATTGATCATGTAGAAATATCAACTTAAAATCATTTCTGTAGGAACTTCCCTGCTAATTGCTATTTAATACAGAACAAATTTTAAATGTATATGTATATATACACATGCATACCAACATATGCACATATATGCAATCACATGCACACACACATATGTGTGTAAATATCTATATATATATATGTATATGTTTCAAGGAACTATATTGGCTCTTTAGGTTAGCTTTTTGCTCTCAACTAGGACATCTGGGGGGAATTTATGGAGAGGAAGGCTTGACTCATTTTGGAAGGCCTATACCAAAATGAGAAAGGATGATGATAACACAAAAATAAACAAAAAACAAAATAATTATCCTTGTTCTCAGTTGTGGGACCAAGGGATTGATAGGATCCTATCTGTAGTTGACAAGCTGAAAAGAAGCACATTTTGGTGCCTATGTTGTTTTCTTCTAGGAGAATAGTAGCTCTTTTGAGTGCAGGGAATGTTTCATTTTTGTTTCTGTATTCCCATTTTATAGCACAATGACTGGTGCAAAAGGGACATAAATGAATATTTGTTGAATTGAAATTCTACTGTGGAGTATAACATAGAAATAATCAACAAACATTAAACACCAACTATATGAAGGAACTGGGTAAGACTGTTAGCGTTAGGTAGAAAACCTAACAGTTCCTACTCTTGAGAAGCTTATGTTCTACCGGGCAGGATAAAACATGTTCACAAATATACACAGGTGCAAGCAAAATAAATACACAGGGTTTGGGGTGGGTTATACTAACAAATCAAAGAATAAAGAAAGCACCCTGGAAGGAGGTGACACATGTGCTAAAACTTGAGTAGAGCTTGTGGTACAAGGAATGGAAGTGAGGAGGACCAATACCAGCAAGCTGGGTGAGCAGAAACACAAAGACCAAAGGAGAAGAGAATACTCAGAAGGAGGGAGGGATTAACTCGGGGGTTTTGTCTTTTTTTGTCTTTTTGAAGGAGGGAAGGCAGGGCAATTGGGGTTAAGTGACTTGCCTAAGGTCACATAGCTAGTAAGTGTGTAAAGTTTCTGAGGCCAGATTTGAATTCAGATCCTCCTGATTCCAGGGCCCTAGCTCCCCCTAAATCTTTCTTTTCTGTGTGTGTGATTAACTCTGTCAAAGATTGCAAATGTAGTTAGAATGAGTACTGAGACAAAGGCATTGGATTCAGCAATGAAAAGACCCTTGGTGACCTAGGAAAGAATAGTTTCATTGAGTGGTAAGGAAAGAAATCAAGATTTCAAAGGGTTGAAAAGCAAACGAGAAGAAAAAGTGGGAGCAATGGGTATAGGTATCTTTTTCTAGGAGTTTAGTTATAAAAGGGAGGTGAGATCAAGAAAGACTGCTGCAGTGGATGGCAGAGTCAAGCTAAAGTGTCATTTTAATAAACTTGTTAGATTTAGGAATGCTTATAGTCTGCGGGAAAAGAAATAGATAAGGAAGCATTGAAAATAATTAAGGGGAAAGGGGATAATTAAAGAGTCAAACTTTGAGGAAAGGGATGGCATAAAAGACAAAAAGTGGAAGACATTAAGAAGAACCTTCTCATTCTCCAAGACTAGAGGAAAGGAGGGGATAGTATGGGATTATACTGAGTTGACTTAAAATTTTGAATTGGGAAGGAGAAGGAACCTGAAATGAATGTCTTCAATTTTTTCAGCAAAGTTCTCTACTTGAGAGAAAAGGTAGGGATGGTGTTCCTTGAGGAAGGAAAATAAAATTTGGAACAACTACTGTTGAGAGAGTGACAAAGAGTATCAAAGAAGAATACAAAGATGAGTGAATTAAGATCAGATAACACAAATTCATTTTACAAGCAGCAGAGTAGTGTTGCTCCTTCTAGTTGGGCTTCTGGGTATACGTGTATGTGCATGTTTATTTTTTAAGACCACATCTCATTCAAGCTGGAAGTTCAGAAGCTACCCATAGGGTACAACATGACTACCAATCCCATGATTAGCATGGGAGTTTTGACCTGCTTCATTTCCAAGATAGGCTGGTTTTCCCTTCCTTAAGTTTACTGATGTCTCCTCCATCATGGAGACTCACCATATTGGCATTGTATTTGGTACAAACACCCAATAATCTTAGACTATTGTAGTTCAGAACTCTCTAGTTCAAGAGAACAGCCAGTCTCAATCTCTGTGGTAGCCAGGCTATGCCATCAAATCCCACCCAATCGTATTCACCACTATGTGATCAGTGGCAGAGTTCAGATGGCGAGAGTAATTCAAGGTCTGAATTGGGAAAGAAATGAGTACGAATAGAAAAACAATGAATAGGATTAAAAAAATAGAAGTCAGTGTAAATCTGGAGTAGTTAAAAATTTGAAAGGAAGAAAATTAGTCCACTGCAGGGCCAATGGGCTGAGAAAATATGGGGAGGAAGAGTGGGTGTGGATGTGGGTGTGGGTGTGGGTGTGTGGGTGTCAGGGTATGGTGGGAAGAGAATTGTATATGTGAAATGATTGATGTTTTAGTGAAGATGGAGGGCAAGTTTAGGGTGAGAGAGGCTCTGGAAGAATAAGAGGTAATGATCACTTAGAGGAATTTTAGAGTTATTGATTGTGGATAAGGAATAATTGGTGGAGTGATAATGAAAACAAAGGAAGGCCCATCTTTGTATAAAACTAGGTGGAATGAAAGTATAGATCATGTCAGTTTCATCTGACATACTAAAGCAGAGTCAAAGATATTTGAGTAAGATCAACATTTAAATTGAAATCCCTAAGTATAAGAGCAAGGATGAAAATGTAGAGAAAGATTGTGAGTCAGGTACTGAACTTCTTAACATAGGAAGGAAAAGGACTAGGCAGACAGTAGATAATAGTCACCAGGATCTGGATAATATAACTAGATGACATGATCTTCAAAGAAGAAATTGCTAAGGAATGGCAAAAGAGAGAGAGGGAGCAATGAGAAACAAGAATAATGACTGCTCCTTCTCCTAAGCCAGGTGGTCAGGGGGTGTGAGGTAAGACGTTATACTGGAAAAGGTGGCCAAGGAGCATTCTACCCAACAAGTATTTCTTGTCTCTTTACTATTTTAGGTTCTGGGGATACAAGCACAAAGAATTAAATGCTACCTACTCTTCAGTGAGCTTACATTCTAATGAAGAGAATAAGTATATAAAATGAATAAATATAAATATATACAAAGCCATTAAATAAAAACAGTTGGAGAAGGAGATCAATAAAAGTTGAGAGGATAAGGAAATGCTTGAACTATGTTTAAAAGAAGAGAAAGGTTCTGTGGGACAAGTGCAGTAGAAGGAGTAATGTCCAGCAAGGCTGGAAAGATAGGAGGAGATAGGTTGTGAGAGACTTTAAACATGAAAAGGGTAATTTCATTTTATTTTTCCTAGAGGCAATAGGAAGCCACTGGAATTGATTGAATAGTCACATGGTCAAATGTAGGCTAAAAGAAAATTAATTTGATAGCAATATATAAGATTGACTAGAATGGAGGGATATGTGAGGCAAGAAGATCAATTGGGAGGCTGTTGTAATAATTTAGATTATTATTTATTATATATTATATAATATATATTATCACTTATAAGAGATTGATTTAAGGTAGTATTTGTGTGAGTGGAGAGAAGAGGTCAGAAGTTTTGAAGACGAAAGGCAAGATTTTGTAATTGTTTAGGTTTTATTGAGAGAGAGAGAGAGAGAGAGAGAGAGAGAGAGAGAGAGAGAGAGAGAGAGAGAGAGAGAGAACAAGCAGAGTGAGTAAGTCCAGGAAAATCCCAACATTATAAACCTAGGAAACTGGAAGGACAGTGGTGTCTTTGACAGAAAATAAATTTGGAAAAGTGGTAGGTTTGGAGGGAAAGATGGTGAGTTGAGTTTTGGATAGTGTCTTTGGTGGGGAGTTACATCGCTGCAATTACAAGATGAAAGGAGTATGGGAAGAAGAGGTCTAATACAAGATTTGTTATCAATTTAAGGGGGAAGAAAAAAATAAGAAAAATAAATTTGGGAATAAAAAAATAAAATTGGAAATTCTTAAGGATACAATGTAGAACAAAATACCAAGAAATTAGAGTGTGCCTATGGTATAGTGAAAGGAGCATTTCTTGGCTTTGTAGGTACTGGGCATCCTCTTCAATACTAAGAGACCTACCTGTTGTCTGTACTCCAATATATGTTTTGGTTCAGATTCAGAAGTAGGTAGGGCTAGCTTTCAATAAAAGGGCTTAAACTACCTTTTCTCATACTCACTAGCTTATTGAAGTACAATCAACCCCACCCCACGCCTCTCACTTTTCTCACATTAACAGGACTTGTCATAGTCCCTATAATGCAAAGGAAAAAAAGGGAGAGGATCCAGTCACTCCTGTTTTTAAATATATACATCAAAACAGCTATGTGGTAGAGTGGATAGAGTGCCAGAAATGAAGTCAGGAAGACTTTTCTTACTGAGTTCAAGTCTGGCCTCAAATGTCCTAGTTGTGTGCCCCTAGACAAGACACTTAACCCTTTTTGTCTCAGTTTCCTCATCTGTAAAATGAACCTGTAGAAGGAAAAGGCAAACCATTCCATCATCTTTGCCAAGAAAACCCCAAATGAATTCACAGACACTGCTGAAACAGAACAATGAAATAAATACATTCTGTAATAACATCTATAATAATTTTTTAATGTATACAGCAACTAAGTCATCAGGTCTTCTAGATGAAAAGACAATAAGGGGATTGTCCATCACATCAAAATACTTTAGCCCTTTAAAGTGCTACTACCTTCAGTCCGGAGTAACCCTTGGCTAGAAGCAGTCCTCCAGATTCTAGGAATGACAGCACTGAGCATGTTCCATTAGATAGTTCCTACAGGGTAATTCAACCTTGCAAGAAAGAGAAGTATTGGACTTAGAATCAGAAGGTCTGGGGGTCTTTTACCAGTGCTCCCATTTATGAGCAGCATCATTCTGGGCAAGTCACTTAATACTTCTTGTCCATATTTTCTTCTCTATAAAATGAGAGGAGACTAGATTATTATAATGGAGAAAATAACTAGTATTTATTTTGCATTGTAAAGTTTACAGAGTTTTCTTTCCAACTCTAAAAGGTTAGAGTTTAAAGATTGCTTCTTATTTTGAAACTGACTTTCCTAACATTTTTCACTTCCATTTTTTAAGAGACAAAGAATATCAACTTTCATACAGTAGTCAGTGGGGTCTGGCTGTTTGCTTTAGCTTTAAAAATTAGACTGCAGTCATTTCATTTGGTGCCTAGTGTTTCTGGGACTTGACTCTCATATATTTTCACTGGCCTATTAAATATTAAAGAAGTTAGGATTTGCTGAAGTTTTCTCCTGGATGTAGAAATGTTCATTCACAGGGTCAAGGAAGTACTAGAGAGTCAAGAAAACAATATCCATTCTTAGTTTGCCAGAAAGCTTTATTGGTTGTGCTCATCTAGTCACATAATGGAGAGAGTGACTTCAGTTTACCTGGATCCAACTTTAAGGGTTCAGAATTGTGAATCGTTTTGTCTCCTGCCAGCCTCTGTTTTTTTTTTCATGTACAAAATGTGAAAGTTGAATCATAACTTCTAAAATCTGTTCTAGATTTACATCTATGATTCTAGGATCCTATAATTGAGGGCTGGAAGTGACATTTTAGGTCATCTAATTCAACCTCATTAGTGTATAGATGGGTAAAGTGAGGCCCACAGTGGACTTGTCCAAGATCAATCCTTTAACCCTCCATTTCACATGTATTTGATTGACTTGTATCACTTTTTTCAATGTTTGGTATTTTGTCACTTTCATTTTTAATATATTCCTCTACCCTTCCCTATGCAGAGCCATCCTTTGTAATGAAGAATAAAACAGAAAGGGAGGGGGAAAACAATTTACTAAAACTTACAAAAATATCAACCAAGTCTTAAAGCAAATATAATTTTCAATGCCCATAGTTCCCCCACTCTTACAAATAAAGGAGAGTGCTATATTTTCTCATCTCTCATCTTGGTACAAAAGCAATCCTTAAAATTATATAGCATTCAGATTCATTTTTTTTCTTTTTCACATATATTGTTGCAGTTATTGTGTATATTTCTTGGTTCTGCCCCATTCACTCTATATCAGTTCATATGTCTTCCATTCTTGTCTGCTCTCTACATATCCATTTCTTATGGTTCAGTAACATTCCATTACATTCATGAATGTAGTATAATTCATTCATTCACTGCATTCAGTGGCCACAGTTTGTTTATCCATTCCCCGATTAATGAGCACCTACTTTATTTCTGCCAAATCTTTTTTTCTCATTTTCTTAAAAGTCCTTGTCAAATCAACAGTTCTTCCTTGAGGAATTGATGTTCTCTGGTTAGTAAAAAGTTGGGTTATTAATTTTGATTGTTTCAGATTTTCCTTTCTCTCGTCTTCTACACTAATCTAATTTTCTTTTTTTTTTGACTAGCAGCAAGCAATCACTATTTCTTAATAAGCAATTGTTCCTTTCCCTATTTTATCACCTTAAGAGGCCAAACCAACAATCCTCCAGTTATCTTCCTCAGAAAGGATTACTCAAGAGAGATTTGCATTATGTCTCAATCATATGTATCTTGACTCTTTAATGACCTATTAAATTCTCTCATCTAAGATGGCCTATCCTTCCTTACAAGAACTTTGTAAAGTAGGTAATTCAAGTATAGTGTTCATCTGGCATATGATCATATAACATTTTTCCATGTAGTTTCTCATTTGAAAGTGAGAGGGTGACTTTCAGTTAATCCCAAGTCCTAAATCCCTTTAGAGAGAGATTCAAGTGATGTCCAAACAGTGCAACAGGAATGAGGTTTTTTTTCCTCCTGTCAGAATTTGATTTTCATTTCATTTTTTAAAAATTTGGATGTGAGAGTCAGCTAGGTGGTACAGTGAATAGATCAGTAGCCCTGGAGTCAAGAAGACCTGAGTTCAAATCCGGCCTCAGATACTTACTAGCCATGTGACCTTGGGCAAGTGACCTAACCCCAATTACCTCACCTTCTATCCCCCAAAAAAGTTTTTCATTTGACTGGAGAAAGGCCATTCAAGCACCAAGGCAAGTTCTTGTTGAGTAATAAGCAAGCAATAATATTTGGTAAACTTTAAGAAATGTCCCTTATTAATCCAAAACATTTTAAATTGGGGACAATTTTGTTTTTCATCTGAATATGTGAGACAATATAAGATCATATGACATTGACTATTTTGAGATTCATTCTGCATGACACTGGAGGAGTAAGAGATAGAACAATGCTTCTGGAGTCTTTGGGATGTAGAATACTGCTCTGGATTGGCATTTTGAATGGTAGATCCTACAACTACCTGAGAAATTCACAGAAGACGGTTGTCAGTGCAACATGCAGTAGGACAATAAAGGGTGTATGGACAAAACAAGGCATGATCAAGACTAGAAAGAATGGGTATAAATCAGACTTAAAAGAGAGGAAAAAAGAAATAAAAATAGAAATAATAGAGGAAAGAAGAAATAATAATGGATGAGAGATAAGGAGAAATAATGGGGTACAGAAGAGAAAGGGAGAAAAGAGGAAAAAAGAGTATAAAATTCTTGCCTTTTATGTTCACAGACTTGTTTCCATACCAAATGGTGACTTCTACAGGAATTCAGTCTTTTCTTATTAGGCAGGGAAATGAGCAGAGCACATATAGACCTCTTTAATCTATAACATCCTAACTATTTAGTCACTGTCACTGAATAGATGAATGACATCTCCACTCATCCCTAAGTTCAACAGTGGTTTTAATACCACAGAGAGGATGTTTCTACCACAGCCAAATTAATCCATTAAAAAAAATTAATAGATTTGTATTGATATATTTAAAGCCTCTGTCAGTCTCTGTGCAGCCTGCCAAATCATGTGTTAAATATAAGAATAGAAATAAACACTTTTAAAACTCATCAGACTGTACTAAATGAGCTTAGATTGAGGAAAGAAAGACATCTGATAGGAGACAGGGAAGAGGAACTGAATCAACCAGGTCTCTCTGACCTTGCAGAGTTAGAATAGTCTATAGCAGCTTTATTGATTAGAAGTTCCAAATTGGTCTCTACTGGTGACTGTCATGCTTATTTTAATATTCAACCAGTAAGAAATTTAGATAGTCTCAGCGACCCTCAAAGGTAGTGGGAAAGCAGAAGAAGTAAAGTATATCTTTCTTTTAGCCTTCTATAATGCTAGAGTGGCAGGATAATTCAGAAAGAAGGGGATCTGACTTTTCCCCAGATTCTTTGTTAATATGGTTTGTCAAATTTTTGGATTTAACAGTCAACTGGAGCCCCTCTGAGATTATAAATGTATGACACTGGTCATGTGATCTCAAATGCTTCTGCCCACTCCTCTACTACCTAATCCTGCTTCCATCTCTCTTCCCCAAGGGGAAAATAATGTGAGTGTAAGTGTGTGTATGTGTGTGTGTGTTTAGCTTAGAGCTTTGATTAAGAAAAAGGAACTTTTTCCTAAAAGTCAAATCTAGGTTTATTTTCATATTTATATTTGTCTCAAATCACATCCTAAGCTTATTATATTAGATCAACCCATCAAATATTTATTAAGTTTACCATATCCATTATACTAGAAGAATACCAAGAAATATAAGGAAGAACCAATTCTTCCCTTGAAGAGTTTATGATACACATAAAGAGACAAGATTCACATAAATGAAACAACTGAGAAAACATGGCAAAATAACATTGACAAATTTTGTTGTATAGACTCAGTTATTTTAAAAATTAAAAAAATTAAATAACAATTGTGTAGGATCCAGTGGATCTTCTGTGAATATTATATACAAATGTTCATTGTAATTAATCTGTGCTTTAGTAGACAATTGTTACAATGGAAGAATTCAACACCTAATGACCAACCATGTGATCATAATCTTTCTTCACTTAGCTAGTCTAGTACATTGGTCCTACCCAAAACTTTTCTGGCTTAAGAGGACCTATTTGACCTTGCTCTCCAATGTCATACATAATCTTCTAGAGCCCACAGTCTCTATTAGACCAAAAATAGGGTATTGGAGAAGAATTTTAGTCAAGAAGAACAACTCTGGAGAAACTCTTCAAATACTTGAAGATGGCTACATTAGTTCTCCTAAGTCTTCTCTTCTCTAGTCTAAACTGTTTTTTTAATTCAATTAAAAAAACACTTATTAAATGCCTACTGTGTGGCACTGGGCTAAGCACTATACCTTACAATCTAATGGGGCAAGACAACAGACAAAAGGAAGCTGGAAAGGTGTATATATACACACATATACATATACGTTTGTGTACATACATATATGTATACATGTCTGCATGTATGTGTGTATGTTATATTGTATATCTGTATATGTCTATATAATAGATATAACTAAAGTAGATAATATAGGCATAGATAAAGTCATCTCAGGGAATTTTGACATTCTGATTTCTTGTTTCCCTCCTCTTGATACTCTCTAGCTAACCAATGTCCTTTCTAAAATGTAATATTCAGAATTAAACATAATACTTCACTTATAGGCTGAACAGCGCAGAGTATAATGGGACTGTCACCTCCATATTGTTGTACACTATGTTTCTCTTAATATAGCCTAATGCATTAGTAGTATTATATCTCTTGGCTGTTATACCATACCGTTGGTGCTGAAAAGAAGTAATATATGTAAAACACTTTTCATGCTTTAAACTAATACAAAAATTGTTGTTTTTATTCTTACATATTATATTATTATTATGCATTGTTATTATTAGTAGTGCTTCATTTTGAGCTTGTAATTCATTAAAAGACCCAGATTTTCTTTTTCAGATGAACAGCTCTGAGGGTAACTAGATGGTACAGTAGATAGATAGTTCAAATCTGGCCTCAGACACTTACTAGCTATGTGACTCTGGGCAAGTCACTTAACCCTGTTTGCCTCAGTTTTCTCATATGTGAAATAGCTGGAGAAGGAAATGGCAAACCACTCTGGTATCTTTGCCAAGAAAACCCCAAATGGGGTCACAAAGAGTCAGACACAACTGAAAAATGACTGAGCAAAAAAGCTGCCTATTATAGGTGCATCTTCCATATTTCATACTTCTAAATTTGAGGGGTTGCAAGAAAATCCCAAATATTTCCCTGTCTTTGCATGGCATCTAGAGTTCTACCATTTGGGAGACATTATCATTATAAAATACAGAAAAGGTCAATACCAGAAGTAGAGGCAGAAGAGATTGCAAGAAGTGCTTTGGGGTGTCTGAAATCACAGAACAACTTGGAATAGCCTGCTGAGTGGCAATTAATTGCACAGGCATTTCCAAGAAAGAATCATTATGGTAATGGGGGCTAATTAGGTTATTCTAACCTACGCTTGGTAGTGAAGTGAGCACTTGTAGGACGACATTTGGGGAAAAGACCTGTGGAGACTATGCAATGCCAATGCAATATCCACAGCACCTATAGCAGCTATAAATATACCGGCATAATTCTGTATTGCAAAATATAACAGACTTTCCACATGTAAGAAAGAACCAAAACATTTATCCAAACATCAGAAAGCTGAATCCCTACACCAGGAAGCCAAATCCATCAGAGCAACAATGAAATCTATACACAAAACAATGTAGGTGGCACCACCATCCCCTAGCCTTCCCCCACTTGGGCCTTCCCAGAAACAAACACTCACAGCTTGCTGCCTGCTTCCTCTCTCTCCCTCAGCTTGCTCTCACCAACTTCCTCTGGGCTCTGCTCCATGCTCCCTGCTCCACCCATTCAGCGAGCTCTTCCCACCACCAACTCATGTGACTCATGCTTCCATGTGACTCAAGCAGGTAACATGGGTCTATTAATGGATTGGGAAAGATCTTCCCATTAAGCAAAAATGAATTAAAAATACAGAATGGGAGACTCAAAATAGCTAAGGCCTTTCCTCCTGAATCTCCTCTCCTTGTGTCATCATAATGGTATGTATTTAGAGGGGTATTCTTGTGTATCTGTGTCAGTACAGTAGTGTGGCCTATGCTATTTCAGAGTTGACAATATAACATACCCCATCCTTGGAAATTAAGATATGATGAGATCTATGTTCAGATATAGCTTTGGACATCTTATAAGAATAAAGCCTGCAAGGTATCATAGGTTATAATAGAGCACTGCACTTGGAACAGGAATATCTGAGAATCCTGTCTCACATACTTATTAGCAATGTGATGCTTAGCAAGTTGGTCTCCCTTTTCTCATCTGTAGAATAGGAATAGTAGCAAAACAGATGCAAAGTTCTTTGTAAGCCTTGAAGTACTATATAAATGACTGCTATTACTATTATTATTATTCTAGGTAATCCCTTAGAGAAAAGTACCTGGAAGTGGACATTAGGTACGTGTAGCACTAATTCATTTCTGTCATGAAGTTTTATGTGGTATCCAAAGTATTCTGTTAAAATTTACGTGCCTCAAGGGTGGAAAGATGTTATTATGCTTTATTAGCATTAATGCTTTATTAGTATTCTGTTCTAGTGTGTGTGTGTGTGTGTGTGTGTGTGTGTGTGTGTGTGTGTTTGGGGAATAAGACTGGGACAGGGAATGCCAAGACAATGCAGAAAAGTCTGAAAAGGAAAGAGAAAGGACCACCAATTTACCTGAATTGGCTCCTACTGAACTCATGTCCTTTGTTTTCCATCTCTAGCAACCACAAAGTTGTAGCAGCTTGTACAGAGCCCCTATGAACTTGAAGCAGAACTATGCATATTCTTTCTTGTGTGCAATACTTGTTAACCGTGAAGGTGAATTAATATAGTCAATGTCAAAAGGCTCTATTCTCAAATTTTACTTTGATGCTAGCAATAAATGACCTTCCCCTTCTTTTAAAAGGGTGATAATGTCTTCCATTTTCTTGGTTTGAAGGTGTTGAGTGGTCATGTATTTAATTTTATTTTTGCCTGTGTGTATGTGTTTTCTTTCCTTTTCAACAGACACCATATTGGCTTTATCAACTTGAAGCATGGACAAATGTAATTGAAAACAAGCTTATTATTAGCATAGTATTTTGCAATATGGTGCTAAAAACACAGAGTAAATTAAAAGGTAGCTGTACAGATGGGAAGCATTTGTCCTGAAAAAATGAAGACCAAGAAGAGTGCTTATCTGTGGAAAAGTTAATATTTTGGAATTTGGTCTAATATAGAGAAGTTAAATCTAACTCATAAAGTTGTTAGAGAGACTAGCTGTGCTAGGCTATTGTGGGGCTTGAAAAAAAGCTGACCAGGAAGAAAAAAGTCAACTGAATATTCTGGAGAGTTATGATAGAAAGAACCAAAGTGTGACACCAGTCCTACCCATGAGAACTCAGATTTTAGGTTATCAGATATCAGGGTAAAAGAGTTCAAGTCATGCAATGGAAACAGCATAGTAAAAGGTGAGAGGTTATAAGATTTGGTTTTTAACACTGGATCTGCCGATAACTATGTGTAAGACCTTATGCAAGTTACTCAACCTCACAGGTATCAGGTTCCTAATCTGGAAAATGGAAGGGATTGGACTACTTGATTTTGAATGTCCCTTCTCACTCTAGCATCCTATAACCAAATACCTTCTCTTAGCTGTAGTTTTGTATTAGGTCAAATGGGAATAATGATATTTATCCCACCTCTTTCACAAAGTCTTCAGGAGAGGCAAATGCAGTAATAGGCATTGTAGTGTGGAAGAAAGACTCATGCACTTAGAACCAAAATACCTGATTTTAACTCCTAGCTCTGCCATTTATTAGTTGTTTGACCTTGGAGAAGTAATTTAGTTCACTCTCTTCATTGGGACAAGTTGTTACAAGTATCATATAAAGTACTTGGGTGGAAGGTGCATTTGACATAATGCATTTGAGATCTTTAAAGATCATAAAATATGCAAAAGTGTGAGATATTATTTAACATAAGTTCTAAAAGTCAGGAGACTTCATTAGTTCTATGAACTTCAACAATTCACCAGACTTAAGTGTCAGGCTCTTTTCAGAGGCTGCTGGCAGCATGAGAGATAAGAGCACTGGTCATAGGGTCAGGAAAATATGAATGCAAGGTTTCATACATTTACTAGCTATGTGACCTTAGGTAAATCACTTGATGCCTGTTTGCCTCAGTTTCTTCAAATATAAAATCGGGATAATAATAGCACATACCTCCTAGGGTTTTTAAGAGGATCAAAAGAGACAATTTTGTAAAGTACTTAGCAAAATGCTTGGTGCATAGTAGTGCTTAGTAAATGTCTATTTCCTTCCTTTTCTCATCTGGAATTGGAGGGGAGTTAGATGGTTACTAAGTCTTATTCCATAACTATGGTTTATTTAGGAGTTTTGGGAAAAGAACTAGAACAAAAATCAGAATTTCTAGGTTCTTATGTGTTTCTGTCACTTAATATTTTACCTTGTAAAAATCATTTCTCATCCAGATCTTTTATTCCTCACATGTAAAATAAGGGACTTGACCAATAGATAAACAAAGGCATAAACTGAACAATTTTTGAAAAAAAATGCAAATTATAAGTGACCTCATGAAAACATACTCCACTAATAGGGAAAAAATACAAATTGAGATATTGAAGTTTCATTTCACATGCTGAAAATTGACAAAGATGACAAATAATAGAGAGAGTCCCTATAGAAGGAACTGTGGCAAGATAGATACAGGATAAAATCATTGGTGAAGCTACAAATTGGGTATCAGTTTAGAATTATGCAAGAAAAGTGACTAGACTAAACTATCCATGCCTTTGACATAAAACATCATGAAACTAAAGATAGGCTCCAAAAATATGCTCCAAGGAATTCAAAGACAGAAACAAAGGCCCAATGCAAATCAAATATTCAGAGCAGAATAGCACTTTATATGACAACAAATTATGAGAAACACAATTGGTGTCCATTCAATGGGAAATATTCCCCAAAAGAATGGGGGAATAGCATGGGGATGTTATGGAATATAGCATTATGTATATATATATATATACACACACACACACATATACATATATATAATATATAACAATATAGTAAGTATATATTATATATGACATATAATAATATAGAAAAAATTATTAATATGAGGAATTCAAAAATTATGGAAAGATTTGTATAAACTGATGCAAAGTAAAATAAACAGAACCAAAAGAAGACTACTGTCTTAAACAATAGTTCCTTGAGAGAGGGGATTGTCTTTTGCCTCTTTTTGTATTCACAGCCTTGGCATAAAAATGTTGTTTGGGGACCGCCAGGTGGGGCAGTGAGTAAGAGCGCCAGCCCCAGCGTTGGGAGACCTGGGTTAGGTCCTGGCCTCAGATACTCAGCACCCACACAAAAATAACTGGCCGTGTAACCTTGAGCAATTTACTTAACCCCAATTGATTTTTTTAAAAAATGTTGGGGCAGCTAGGTGGTGCAGTGAGTAAAGTGCCAGCCCTGGAGTCAGGAAGACCTGAGTTCAGTTCCGGCCTGAGATGCTTAACACCCACACAAAAGGCAAAAAAAAAAAAAAATGTTGTTTGATTGATTGACTAAATGGAAAGATCACCAAAGGATAACTGAGGTCTGAGTAACTGAAAACCAAGAAAGCTCCAACAAACAGGTAATGAAACATACCTCCCTGTACAAGAGAAACAAAAGACTCTTTGATGCCCATGAGTAAAATGCTATTTACATTATCAGATGTAGTTAATACAAGGACTTTTGTTTTGTAATTGTTTTTCTTTGTTAAAAGGGAGAGTTGAATGAGGAGAATGGGAGAGGGCTCTTTTTCCAGCAATGACTGTGATGTTGAGAAAAAAATGGCATCGATATACATTTTTTGGACAAAATGGAGTCTAGGTCACTTAAAATTCTAATATTCAATGATTATGATTCTATGAATCCTTTCTTCTTTCATGTTATTTGTCTATAAGGCCTTTTAAATAGTTTTAGTCTCTCTGGATTTCTTTTTAAATATTTAATAAATTTAAATTTCATATGAAATCATATAAAATGTTGGGTAGTCAGTTGTATATGGTCACACACTTTGGTAGTATCAGAACTCTGACACAAATAGCCAGCCAGTCACTCAACAAACACTTATTACTGTTCAGAAACCTGATAAGTGGGGACGTAAAGGAAAGGCAAAAACAACCTCTTTTTGGGAAACTGTAGGTTGAAACTACCACTAGAAATGAATTATAATTTTATGGGTGCTGAGGACTTGATGGTTAAAAAAAAAAACTGCCATGAAATCCATCTCATTTACTTAAGCCTTTGATCCCTATCAAAATTCTAATACCCATGATAGTGGAGGGAAAGGAATTAGGTCTGTGATTTCACTGACACAGGGAACTCCCTGATGAGGAAACTTCCACTGCCAGTGTGGATCAGTACCCATCTTACAATCTTAGAGACTGGACTCTCTCTGTCACTCTCTTATACTCTTTTGAAGCTGTTATTAATCATTTATACCTCAAACAGAATGAAAAATCTGAGCACAAGAGAGTATTGGGTGCCTGAAAAGTTTGTATTGGGGTCAAAGACAGGAAGATCAGACAACTATGAAATGGAAGAGAACAGAAGGGGAAATTTGGAAAACAAAGACAAAATTACTAGAGTTATGAACTAGCAATTGTATTCCTTAGAAATCTTTCTTGGAAGGAAAGCAGAAAGCTGAGAAACAATTTTACTGTTAGTGTTTCTGATAAAGGCCTTACTTCTCAAATATCTAGAGAACTGAGACATATTTACAAGAATACAAGTCATTCCTCAATTAATAAATAGTCAAAGGATATGAATAGGCAATTTTTAGAAGAAATCTTTTAGAAGAAATCAAAGCTATCTGTAGTCATATGAAAAAGATTCTCTAAATCACTGTTAATAAAATGCAAATTAAAATTACTCTGAATACCATCTCACAACTATTAGACTAGCTAATATGACAGAAAAGGAAAATAGTAAATGTTGGAGATGATGTGGGGAGATTGGAACACTAATGCACTATTGGTAGAGTTGTGAACTTATCTAACCATTCTGGAAAATTTGGAACTATGCCCAAAGGGCAATCAAACTATGCATATATTTTAATCCAGCTACTAATGTATCCCAAAGAGATCATAAAAAAGGGAAAAGGACCTTTCCAAACAAAAACATCTGTAACAACTTGTAATGGGAATGTAAATTTAAAGATCTTCCCTGCCCCTAGGCTAAAGTGCACCTGGGGCCTGGAGTGGGAGGCTTGTTTTTCAATAGATACTTCTTGATTGGCCAGTGAGTCAATAGGGTTTTTACATTCTCTGAGCCTGGAGAAGGCTATATAAGCCCTGATGTGTAGCTTTGTTTTGGGGCTCACTTTGAGAAGTGTTCTGTGATTTGATCAGATGAAACTCTGGAAAGCTGTTGTCCAGAGCCCCCCGGCTTTGAAACCCAGATGTTGTTTGGTATGGATGTAATGGTTGGACAGTTTGGAAACCTGTCTACTTGATCTGTTTTTGTCTTGATAATTCTGTCTGTAAACTCTGACGTTTGGGGTGCTGACCTCTTTCCCCTGAACTAGGTAAACAATACATATCTGACTGATTAAAGTAAGCTTCTTAACCCATTTTGAGTTGCTTTCCTTTAACAAAGCAGATCCAAGAACCTGTGTTGGCAGACACCCTGGGAACACTGGGGTGCTTGCTGCTACACAACTCTTTTTGTGGTGGCAAAGAATTGTAAATTAAAGGGATGTCCATCAATTTTGGAATGGCTGAACAAGTTGTGGTATATGAATAACATGGAGTGCTATTGTTCCATAAGAAATGAGCAAGCAGACTTCAGAAAAACCTGAAAAAAATTATAAATGATCAGAACCAGGAGAACATTGTACACCCTAACAGCAACACTGTGCAATGATCAACTTTGATAAACTTAGCTCTTCTCAGCAATACAATGATCCAAGACAATTCCAAAACAGTCATGAGAGAAAATGCTATCCACATCAAGAGAAAGAACTGCTGGAGACTGAATGCTAATCAAAACATACTACATTCACTTTTTAATTTTTTTTTTCCTTTTGCAATTGTAATTTGCAACTGTTTTGCAAACTTTTTTTCACAGCATGACTAATATGGAAATAGATTTTACATGATTACAAATATATAGGCTATATCAAATCGCTTACCATCTTATAGAGGGGGAAAAGTAAGGAGGGAAAGAGAATTTGGAATTTAAAATTTTATTTAAAAAAGAATGTTTAAAATTATCTTTACATGTAATCAGGGAAAAATACTGGTTTAAAAAACCTTTCTTGGTCCTCCGGTGCTTTGGAGCTAGATTCCCAGAGTATCAGGTGTTGGATCAGTCTTGTGAATCTGTCTATAAGATCATTTTGCTCTTGCCTGAATCATTCTATAAAGTGGCACAAAAAATGTCAAAAGAAACAGATCAGAGGACTATATTAGTTAATCATTAGGGAAAGAGGAAAATGGAAGGAAATGGCAATTGATGAGCTGGAGAAAGAATATGGGAGCACTGCAATGGATGGTAGTGGGTTGTGCGAAGCAGAATTTAGGGAGAAGGAAGGGAGAATGGTGTGCTCTAAGAAAAACTTCACTTTTTTTCCCCTATGATTGGCCCTGTGTTGACCAAAAAAAGAAAAAACCAAAAAGACAAAAACAAAAGTGAGTTCCATGAGTGTGTTTATTGTTTTCCCCATTGACTGTATAAAGAAATGTTCCAACAGGGGAAGAGAGGTAGATATTACTGTAAAAGCTTGACTGTTCCATGTGACACTATTTTTTTATATAAATAAAAACCTACTCTTCCCCAAACTAAAGCCTGGGACATTTTTCTCATGGGTTCCTTTGTGTATTTTAATAGAGGATTCATGCCATGAGTGTCCAGTCAATTTGTTGAAAGAAAGAGAAAGGAAGGAGAAGCAAAAGGAAGGAGAAACAGAAAGGAAGGAGAAACAAAAACTTCTTAAGTTCAGTTTACTGCTCTTTAAAGACAGTATTAAACCAATTTGACCTCTTGTTACTCTTCCTGACCTCTCCTCTCTTAAATTTCTTCTCCCTAAGTTTCTCTCTGTTCAATTCAACAATCTTTTATTAAGCACCTACTCTGTGTACTGTGAGCAGTTAGGTAGCAGAATGGATAGAGTACTGGGCCTGAAGTCAGGAAGACTCATCTTCTTGAGTTCAAATTTGACCTCAGGTACGTGGCACTAAGTGCTTGGTCCCTTAACCTGTTTGCCTCAGCTCTTTTTCTATAAAATGAACTGGAGAAAGAAATGGCAAATGGTATTTTTCCCAAGGAAACTCCAAATGTGATCACAAGGAATCAGACATGAGTAAAAAAATTGAACAATAACAAAACAAATATATATATATACATACATATATATATATATATATATATATATATATATATATATATATATATATATA
>NW_027185712.1:7570282-7576212 GCF_028583685.1 Petaurus breviceps papuanus | reverse complement strand
ATATATATATATATATATATATATATATATATATATATATATATATAGTACTCCTACAAGTCTCTTCTCAATTCAACTTAATTAAACACTTCATAATCAAAAGACTATGGTATGGGATTTTCATTTGTTTTGATTTTGATTATTTGAGACTGTCTCCCTATCTTACTCAAATTGGAAGCTCATAAGTACAGTGGCCACCAATGGACAGACTCCAACCACCGCTCAACATGGGAGTATAGCCCTACTCTATTGCTGACCTGGATCAAACACCCTGTCACTTTATCCTTCTGTCGCTCAGAACTCTTGAACCTGAGAGATCCACTGGTTTCAATTTTCATAGGAGTAGGGATTATAAACATGTGTCACCGTGTTCAGTAGTATGTTTTCCTTATGTGCTCATTTGGAACAAAAGCAGTGAAAGGTATCCCAAGTCCCCTGATGATTATTGAAATGGAATTGTTTTGGCCTTGGATGATGAGTCAGTGTTCAACTTGGATTGGTCAGTGAATTTTATTTGTTTGTTTGTTTGGTTGGTTTTTGTCAGCCACCAAATTCCCTAGTGAGTAAACAAGTGTGGAATGAGGGTCTAACCAACCCAGTGGCTAATACCATTATTGGAGCAGCCAGTTGGCACCCAGCTCTAACTGCCCATCATTTCAGGAATCCTGTCACTGTAGCCCTTGAATCTCCCTCTTGACTTCCCCAAGTGTCAAACTAGATTTGTGAGCAACTTTTCCCTCTCCTCCTCTGCCTAGGTATAGGTAAAAGGGCAGGGAGTTTGTTGGTTTCTCCCAACAGCTCCCTTTGATTTGGGGCCAGGGAGTAGGCTGTCTGGCTACTGCTGAAAACAGAGCACAGCACATTAGCATTTCCAGTCTGCCACATAAGAGTCTCAGCGTTTTCAATATATATTTAAAATAACGGAGCGAGACAAGCCGCTGCCTTCCCCTGAAATTGCCAACGTATGCTCCGAGATCTCCTGCATTTTGCATTGTGTCAGTCTGTGTCAGAGGTTTCAGGAAAGGTAATATAGAAGATGAATGCAAGTCTATCATTGCAGTGCCAAGATGAAAAAGTGACAGCTCATAATGAAAAGAAAAATAGTTTCCATTTTGGGCCTCTGTAAGTAAGAAAGTGACAGAGTCATGGGAGCTGTGAGCCTGAAAAATGGTCCCTTTGACAGACATGCCTGTAAGTGAAAGTGCACCAGATATAATACTACCCATAATATAGGGAATAATGATTATTTTAGGGATCGCATGATTTTGAATAAATCCTTGACTACTCCCCAGAAAATGGAGTTGAAAGGGACCTAGGAAGAATGGTGGATTAATTTAAGGAATAAATGACCACATCTTTTTTTCTTTCTTTTTTCTTTCTTTTTTTCTCTTTGTAGCCTAACTTGGTTGAATTTATTCCTGTCAGAAGAGACAAAAAGCCAATACATTTTTTTTTTAGTTCTGGAAGAAGAGTTGGTGGGAATGATGTCACTTTAGCATCTTCTTTCAGTTTTGTTTTTGGGGGTAAATTAAACTCTCTGAAGCGAAGCTGCAGTTGGATTTGAACAAATTATATATATATATATATAGTGTGTGAATATATGTATATGTGTATATATATACATATATATGTATGTATAACCCACAAATCTAGGAAAGCTAGAGTCAGGCTGTGCCTATGTAACACCAAACATTTAGGGATAATTGAAAAAACAAAAACTCAGATAAAATTCTGGCTATATTCTTCTCAGAACCCTAAGGTCTGGATACTAGACACTCTCTGCATAACTCAATATTTCCTTCAAGATGTTCTAGTTCCTTTTATTGATAAGGAAGCTGAGGCTCAGAGAATGAAAATGTCTTGCTCAAGATCACAGAAACTATAAAATGACTGGGTCTCTGTCTCCAAATCAAGTGGACTATTTGTGATACCAGCTCACATTCCAAGGGCAGGTCCTTATATTTTTTTGTCTTTAGATTCCTAGCACCTGGCATAGTGACTAGCACCAAGCAGACACCAAATTAATATTTGTTAAGTGAATAAATAATATAATATGGATCAGTCTTATAATATATATAATATAATATAATAAATATAATAAATAATATGACATGACACTCAGTTGTTTCTTAGACCTTTCACACTGTGTTTAAAATAGTTCTCCTTATATATTCTTTTTCATCAATATTTCTCTTGTGGATAAGAGAAAACAGCATCCAAAAATGCCCTACATGGAGTTTTGACTTACTGGATGAGCTGCTTTCCTCATAATGCATTTGCTATATTCCAGGTCAAGGGGACTCTAAAACACATAGTGTTATATTGATTTTTCCCCTTAAATTATGCACAGCAAATTCTGTCTAAGGTCAGAGCCCCTCGAATTTCCATTCTTTTAAATTCAATTACATCAGTTAAAATAAGTGAATAATCTCTAAACGGCAGTGATCCCTGCTGAGAAGTATGAAGATGGGGATACTTGGGAGGAAAGAGGATAAATATTAATCATAAGATCTTAATGTTCATTGAAGGAACCTTAGTTATTATCTAATCTAATTCCCCCAAACAATGCTAAAATTCAATTCAAATTTATTAAGGGTTTAGTCAACTGAATAAACATGTATTCAGTGTCCACTGTTCAAAGCCCTGTGACAAGCATTGGAAGAAATACTTGGTCTGTCCTCTTAGAGCTTACCATGTAGAAGAGGAAATTGAATAAACAAATAAATAAAACTAATAGATAGATGAATAATAGAACAATAAATTAGATATCAGATAGATTGTTAAAAGTGCATTATATTAGAGTTACATGAAAATCAGATCTGATTAATGGAATCAATGAAACCTTCATGGCAGAACTAACTTGTGATCTGAGTTTTTCAAAATGTATAGGGTTTTAACTGTTAGAGATGGGTGGAAGGTAATATGACATCCCTTACTGATGGTCACCCAAAATATTTTTGAATACATTAGTGATAGGAAGTTAATGACTATTAGAACAGTTCAATTTTGATCAATCAGAAAATAGCTCTAATATTGAGCCAAAATTTGTCTACTTAAATCTTTCACTCATTACTAGTCAGTCAACATGCATTCTTTTTGCCCTTATTATGTGCAAAGAACCATGCTAATCACTGGTAAGACAAATAAGGCCAAAAAAAGTCACTTCTCTTAAAAATTTCACAGTCTAATGGTAGAGACAATATGTAGACAGCTAAGTATCTGTAAAATATCTACAGAGTAGATTATGGTAATCTCAGAATGGAAGTCCCTAGATACTGGGGAGACTGGGAAAGGCCTCCTAGAGAATAATTACTCCTAGAATGATCTTTCTTATGATAGTCTTCACATATGCCTAGTCCTTCATTCTAATCAAGACAAATCATGATGTGCTTCTACTATTCTTCCCAACTTTTTATTGCAGGTAAAATCAAGTTCACATGTGCTTTGTTCTTAAATAAACAAAATTTGTCTTATGCTCTCTACTGCACAAAAAAAATAATAATTGTTGAAAAATACAAATTACCCAAATCATTGACCCACAGCAGGATGGTCAGACCACTGATGCAGTTCATAAGTATGCATTTCTTGTACAAGTACTACAGATGGGTGACGAGCTGAATCCATAGCTGAGTAAGAAGAGAAAAATGCATTTGGGAAATGTGCAGTACTTTTGATTGTCACAATCCATTCACTCTCATAAAAGTCCATGTCACTATCACCTTTGTTTTCATGGTAGAACAATAGGCCCACGAATCATGGAGAATCATGATCTCAGAAGAATTAAAAATGACATTTTAACTAATAAACAGTAAAAAAAATTCAGAGGGTTTCAGTAGGTTGCAGTATGTTACCAAAAATGGTTAGTGCACATGGAGTGTAAATATGCAGTATATACAATGTAAATGATTTGGAAACAGAGGTGGGATGATCATGTAAAAAGAATTAGAGAAAATGGATGAATAACACAAGTTATATAGTCATATAGAGATATCAGATTACCAGAAGAGGACCTCCAGAATGCTTACAGAGGATTTACAAGAAGTCACGGGAAGGGTAGGGTTTGTGTGGCTGGAGGAAGCAGCTATTCCAATGGGCTCATGGATCCATGAAAATCATAAATCAAGTTAAAATGAAAACCAAAGGCAGCTTTGGACAGGAAAAGAATTGATGAAAGAGCAATATATACTGTTGGGTAAGAGAGGGTATATGAGGGAAGAGTGTTGACCTACCTATATTGCTTCATTGATGGTGTGGTAGAGCAAACTGTATAGAAAACTCCAGATTATTTGTTTGTTTACTAATAGCTATAGATCTTTATCTCTCCTCAATCCTTGTCCCTGCCCTCCATAGGAATAATACTGTACTTGGGATTTCCTTAATGTAAGGAACTACCAAATGAAAAAATTCTCTCTGACATTATGAGCTGGTACCTTTTCTGCATATAGTCTTGAGGGTTGCCTAGAGTACTGAGGGAGCCAATGATTTTTCCAGGGTTCCAAAGCCAGATGGGACTCAAACCCTAGCCTTCCTGACTTCAAAGCCAATCTCTAACCACTATGTAACACTGCCTGCCTTTCTAATGTCTCTCTGACCTGCTCTGCCTCCTCCACACAAATGCAGAACCTGAAGTAATTGCCTCATTTCATTTAGCCCTAAAAATGACTCTGGAAAGTTAAGACTTTAAAACTGAGGAAACAATTTTGTAGAACTGACTGGAAAAACATTGAATTTAGAGAACTGAAGAAAGTACAAGGGATATGTATGTTCTGATCAGAAATTGTTTAAAATGGTGACAGTCTGAGCAAGTGAATATAGGGCTCCAGCACTTGAAGCTGCTAAATCCTGATTGACCAAAGATAAAAGAGGCTGAATAAATGTAGGAAAGAATAACTCAAAACAAAGAGTAGGAAAATGTACTGACATGGCCTTTCCATTCTAATGCAATGTCCTCATGGTTGAAATAACCACAAAAAGGTTCTATTTGTCCCTAATATACAACTTAATCATATATGTGTGTACATATATATGTATATTTACATATATATGTGTGTGTGTATATATGTCTATGTATTTTATTCTTAGCATAGTGGTAGAAAAATCTCTAGATTTCCTTACAGAAGACCTGGATTTGAGTTTTAGCTCCTATGCCTCCTGACTATATGACCTAGGGTAAGTCACTGCATTATTGGATCATAGTTTTGGAGCTGAAACAGACCTCAGAGATGATTTAGTTAAATCCCCTCATTTAGGTGAGTGGTAAGTGCCAGAGGTTCTACAGAGACAAATCATTTAATCTCTTTCAGTCTGAGTTTCTTTATTTTTATTAGGGATAATACTTTAACTATCTAAATAATAGGCACCACCTAATTCAATGTTGTTGTGTAGAAAACATTTTGCAAACTATAAAGCACTGTCCTAATCAATGAACTATTATATAAGGTCATCCAAATATATAAATGCATCTAAGACTTGCCTTTACAGTAGACAGTTGTCAATCAGTTTCATTTTTTTTGTTTTTGTCTTCATAAATCACCCCAAATATCACATAGTGTTAAGCATATGTTAACTACTAAATAAAGACTTATAGAATTGAATTTTACAAGGAGTAAGGTGTTTTAAATAAAGTCAGCCCCAGAAAGTCAGCACAACCTGGATTCAAATCCCTCTTCCTATACATAGTGGCTGTGTGAGCCCAGGGAAGTCATTCAGTCTTTTAGTGCCTCAGGAGACTCTCTAAATCTATAAATTTGCAAGACAGAAGCCCATCCACATTGGGAGAGTGAGGATAGAGTCAGAGCAGGAGGGAGGGAGAGACTAATGAAGACAGAGGAAGGAGGGAGGGAGGGAAGAGAGACAGAGAGAAACAGAGAGAGACAGAGACAGAGAGAGAGAGAGAGAGAGAGAGAGAGAGAGAGAGAGAGAGAGAGAGA
>NW_027185712.1:7559692-7570272 GCF_028583685.1 Petaurus breviceps papuanus | reverse complement strand
AGAGAGAGAGAGAGAGAGAGAGAGAGAGAGAGAGAGAGAGAGAGAGAGAGCGAGAGAGAGCGAGAGATCACATATAGCAAGTATTTACTGTATGATATGCCATGCACTATGATAACGGCTAGGTATACAAACATAAGCAAACCACACAGTCCTTACAGACTAATAGTGAAAAATAAGACATACAGAGGTATATAGAGGGGAGAATGTGGCAAGCAAGGAGAAGTCCAAAAAGAAAGTTTCTTTTTTGTGACTTTCTTATACCAATAAAATAATAAACCTAGTCTTTATATAATTTTTAAAATATTGAATGGAATTGATAGAGATAGAGGAGAAGATGGCTGATGTGTATGTGAATATAGTCTGTAGTTGGGGGATGGGGTTGAACTACCAAGTTTCAGGGTTTAGGACTAGGGAAGGGGGAAGGAGGATATTAAAGAAAAAAAAACAATGGAAGGGAATTTTAGGAATAAGAGAAGTGTAAAAGGAAAACAGCAGGAGGGAGAAGAAAGAATACAGGATAAGGAAGGAGATACTGCAGGAAAGTGAATATTTCAAAAATCTATTTCCCTAGGGAATGGTTAAAGAAAATGGCATACACTAATGTAATGTGATATCACTGTACTGTAAGATAGCATGAATATAAGGACTACAAAGAAGAATGGGAAGGCAATGAATATATATATATATACATATACACACACACACACACACACACACACACACACACACATATATATATATATATAATATACAACAATGAAAAAACAATAAATGAAAGTATGTATTTACTTTGATCAAACTTGGCCCAAAAGAAGAGAAGGTATAATATGCTTATCTCCCTTCAAGAAATGAGATACTAAGGTAGTGGAACTTTGCATATACTATCCAACAGGATTTATATATTTCTTATATTAGGTAAACTTATATTTCTTTATTTAATGGTTAAAAAGGAATGACTCCAGAAAGGGTAAGGGGTGGTTTATATATTTGGAAATGTTGGTTATATAAAATATAAAAAAATCAATATTTTTTTTAAAAATAAAAATGTCTTTTTCCCAAATAATTAGATTCCACTTTCTCTTCAAAGCTATTCTCTTTTCAACATTCTATTAGTTATTCTGAAAACATAAAGCCTCCTTTAAGTCATCTGGACCTTGACATCTGCTTACCTTCCTTTTTATAAACAATTTGTAAAACCTGGTTTAGAGTTAACTGAAAGCAGAAATCAACAAATATTAAAAGTTTACAATCCCAAATTTACAAATCAAAACAACTCACTCTTCAATTCTTGCAGTTATGATGATCTGCACTTGATCTGTTCTGATCTGATCTTTTCTACTCACATCTTACCAACCCTTCCTGAATACTCCTATATCATTTCATCCTGAATACTTTTTCCATTGGGTTTTTATAACACTCTTCTCCCCTGATGCTTATATCTCACTGCTTCTTCTCAGTCTCCCTTCCTGGATCTTCACCTGCCTTATGACTACTAATCATAGGTGTCCACTAAGTGTCTGTCCTCTTCTCTTTTCATTCTACACTGTCTCAGGGGGTGACCTTATTATATCCCATGGGTTCAATTATCATATCTATGCAGATAAGTCCCAAAGCTATATATCCAGCCCTAGTCTCTCTCCTGAACTACACTCATGCATTAGCAACTAACCGCCTCTTAGATATCTCAAACTGAATGTTTCATAAGCATCTCAAACCCAACATCTCTAAAAACAGAACTCCTTATATGTCAGTTTCAATATTTCCCCCTTCCTAACTTCTCTGTTACTGTTAAGAATACCACAATCATCCCAGTCAACCAGACATGCAACCTCGGTGTCATGCTTTACCCTTCATTCTCCGCTGCCGTTCGGTTGTGTCTGATTCTTTGTGATTTGATTTGAGATTTCTTGGCAAAGACACCAGAGTGTTTTGTCACATCCTTCTGCAGCTCATTTTATAGATGAATTGCTGAGGCAAACAGGGTTAAGTGACTTGATAATGGTCATACAGCTAATAAATATCTGAGGCTGGCTTTGAACCAATGAAGATGAGGCTTCCCAACTGCAGGTCTAGTACTCTATCTGCTGCACCAGCTAGCTTTGTTCTTACTTACCTCAAATAGCCTATTGTTACCTTATCTTGTCATTTCTGCAGCCATACACCATTCATGATTCCTGTCTAATCACACAGTTACAACCCTACTTCAGTCCCTCATCATCTCTCACCTGAGTCAATGCAATGACTTTCTAATTGCTCTCCCTGCTTTATGTCTCTCCCTGTTCCAATACATCCTTTACTTGGCTACCAATGTGATTTTTCTAGAGCAGTTTTGTACATTTTAGCCACCTCCTCAATGAGTTACAATTGCTTCCCATGACATTTAGGATTAAATAGAAAACTCCTATTTTTTTTTTCACTTAAAATCTTCATAAT
Source organism: Petaurus breviceps papuanus (assembly GCF_028583685.1). Taxonomy (NCBI): domain Eukaryota; kingdom Metazoa; phylum Chordata; class Mammalia; order Diprotodontia; family Petauridae; genus Petaurus; species Petaurus breviceps. The sequence goes on along the minus strand of NW_027185712.1, from coordinate 7,567,839 downwards.
CTGGCTCCTTCCCACCTTTCTAGTCTTCTTACAATTTCCTTTTCCAGATTCCATTTGAAAATTCATAGTGGCAGGAACTCACTACTTCCAGAGCAATCCGTTCCATTTTTGTACAACTCTAATTGTTAGAAAGTGCTTTTATTTTTTTCACCCTTGTATCAAACTAATTCTATTCTCCTGCAGCTTCTACCCACTGCTCTTAATTCTGCCCTTTGGGGCAAAGCAAAACAAATGTCATCCTTTTTCCACATGACAGCTGCTTAAATACTAGAAGACAGCTATTCTGTCATTCTCTAAGTCTTTTCTTCTCCAGGCTAAATATCCTATTCTTTCATATATGGCAGGATTTCTGGTTTTCTCCCTATCTTAGTCATCCTCCTTTGGATAAACTCCAACTCTTTTGTGTCCCTTTCTCAGACTGGGGACCCAGACCTGAAGACAATACTGCATATGGACTTGGGTCATCTACCATGAAATTATGCCATCTCTTCTTTAGGGATACTGCTTCTCTTAATACAGCAGAAGATTTCATTAGCTTTTTGGGTTGCCATGTTATATTACTGACTCAAGCTGTGCTTGCAGTACACAAAGGTCATTTTCACGTACAGACAAAGGGAGGGGGGTGTTAGGGTGGTAGGTGAATCAGAGACAGAGAAACATACAGAGAGAGGAAGATATATATATATATATATATATATATATAAAGAGAGAGAGAGACAGACAGAGAGAGAGACAGAGAGACAGAGAGACAGAGAGAAAGACAGAGAGAGAGAGAGAGAGAGAGAGAGAGAGAGAGAGAGAGAGAGAGAAAGAGAGAAAGACAGAGAGAGAAGGGAGGGGAACCATTTACTCAATGTCAGGTGCTGTGATAAATGGTAGAATGTAAATGAAAGCAAGAAAGACAGTACCTGCTAAGTTTATGTTTTTTTTTTAATGAGCAATCGGGGTTAAGTAACTTGCTCAAGGTTACACAGCCAGGTGATTCTGGGTGGGTGCTAAGTGTCAGAGCCCAGATTCGATCCCCAGGTCTTCCTGACACTGGAGCCGGTGCTCTTACATGCTGTGCTACCTGGTTGCCCCGCTTAGTTTATATTCTAATGGGCAAAGACAACACATAAAAGGGAAATGGAAAATGGGTGGACCTATCAAAGCCAGGGAAGAGACTGGATACAAAGTCCCATTTTCTGAGGAGAATGATTGAAAATGATAACCTGATCATATTCTAGTAGAGGCAACATGGCTGGAGATACACAGGAGGAAATGCTGTAGAGACTTTAACTAGATTAAATGAAATGTTAATGGAATGGAAATATTCAACCATATATTTAAGTACTTATTGTACTGATAGCCACTCAGATAATAAAGGTTAGGAAAAAGAATATGACCTTAGGAGATCACATACTGACCCTACCAGTTATGAATATATTTTCCCCCCACACTTCCCAAAAAATGTGTTGAAAGTTTTTCATGTTTTTTGTGATTTTCAAAGAGTGAAAGGCCTCTGTTTCTTTCTCCTAGGTTGCATTGATTCATTTTCTAGACACACTAGCCTCAAATAAGTGTGCTGACACTTCTTTGAAATGTACTATATATCTGATTTCCATCAAAACAAATATTTCAAAGGTCTCTGTCACTTTGAAATTTTCCATCACTGCTAATTTATTTTTTTGGTAGTATCACAGCTGTTTTAGATCATAATGTATTAGGCAGCTCCAAGAAGGTAGAGAAAAGACAGTTACTGAGCTCTCCCCAATTTCCCTTGAAACAATTTTAAATCATGTCTCAAAATGAATTCTGGAGCAACAGAATTCAAAGGATGGGGTGAAACAATTTTCCAGCCCAAGATAACTTAGAAGGATGACAGGAAAAGTCTGTTTAACTCGGGCAAAAGAGGAGCACAGACCAGTTCAAGCAGTGTCCACACAAGCCAGTGAGAGATCCCTAGGCCCTGCACAGATCAGCAACTAAGGCCCAGTGGTCCTGGCTCAACAGGCCAGAAGCACAGAGGGCCAGCTGTGAGACCTCCAGCCCTGATGCAGAAAGCTAGTGGTCAGGCCTGACATACTCGGAAGCCCCTGGTGTAGCCAACTAAACTAGGCTGGATAACCCCAACTCATCCCAGTGCATAAAGCCAGGGACCAGCACCTTCACCTCTGGTGTAAGAAGCTTGGAAGAATATCCCCTGGACCCTAGGAGCAGAGCTCAACTTTAAAAATCACTAAAAAGGCTAGAAAATTAGAAAAACAAACAATAGCCCTGACTGTAGAAAACTACAATGGCAAAAGGGAAGATCAGAACACAAACTCAGAAGAGGACAGCAATATCAAAACAATATGTGAAACCTCAAAGCAACATATGAATTGGTCTTAGGTCCAAAAAGTCCCCTTAGAAGAGCTGAAAAAAAATTTTTTTTTAAATCAAATAAGACAGTGTAGAAGAAAAACTGGGTAAAGAAATGGAGATTATACAAGATAATTATGAAAAAAAGAGTCAATAGCTTGGAAAAGGAAGCAAAAAAAGTGGAAAAAAGAAAACAACTCCTTAAAAGGTAGAATTGGCCAAATGGAAAAGGAGATACAAAAAGCTAACTGAAGAAAATAATTCCTTAAAAATTTGAATTGGGCAAGTGGAAGTTAATGCCTCCATGACACATCAAGAATCAATCAAACAAAATCTAAAGAATGAAAAAAATAGAAGAAAATGTAAAATATCTCATTAGAAAAACAACTGACCTGGAAAATAGATCTAGGAAAGATAATTTAGGAGTTACTGGACTATCTGAAAGCTATGATAAAAAAGAGCCTGGACAGGCTCTTCAAGAAAATTATCAAGAAAAACTGCCCTGATATCCTAAAATAAGAAGGTAAAATAGTAATTGAAAGAATTCATCAATCACCTCCTGGGGGAAATCCCAAAACAAAAATTCCCAGGAATATTATTCCCAAATTCCAGAACTCTCAGGTGACAGAGAAAATACTGCAAGCAATCAGAAAGAAACAATTCAACTACCAAGGAGTAGTCACAGTCAGGATTACATAAGATTTAGTAGCTTCTACATTTAAGTATTGATAGGCTTAGAATATGATATTACATAAGGCAAAGGAGCTTGGCTTACAACCAAAAATCAACTACCCAGAAAAAAATAAGCATGATCTTTAGGGGGGAGGGGGGAAGGAATGGATATTTAATGAAATAGAGTATTCAAATATTCCTGATGAAAAGACCAGAGCTAAACAGAAAGTGGAATTTTTAAACACTGGACTCAAGAGAAGCTTAAAAAGCTAAATAGCAAATTAAAAAAAAAACATGTTATTAAATAAAGTTAAACTTTTTATATTCCTACATGAAAAAATGATGTGTAACTCTTAAGAATTGTATCCCTAATATGGCACTTAAAAGGAGGATACATGGGCAGAGGGTGAGGGTATAAACTGACTTTGATGGGATTATATAAAAAATGAAAGGGTGAGAAAGAGGATTACAGTGGGAGAAGGGAGATGTAGAATGGGATAAATTACTATACATGAAGAGGTACAAAAGACCTATTACAATGAAGGGAAAGAAGGCAGAGGTTGAGCATTGCTTGAACTTTACTCTCATTGGATTTGGCCCAAAGAGAGATTAACAAATATACTTAATTGGGTATAAAAATCCATTTTACCCTATAGGGAAGTAGGAGGGGAGGGGGACATGAAAAGGAGGTGGACTGATAGAAGGGAGGGCAGATTGAGGGAAGTAATGGTCAGAAGCAAAACACAATTAAAGTGAGACAAGGTGAAAGGAGAGAGAGAAATATATAAATGGAGAAAATAGGATGGAGGGAAATACACAGTAAAAATTAATGTTAAAATTGCCTTTACAAGTAATTGGGAAAAAATAAAACACAATTTTTAACAAAGGTAATTTCTTTTTGTTTTTTTTTAAGCAATCGGGGTTAAGTAACTTGCTCAAGGTTACATGGCCAGTTATTTCTGGGTGTGGTGCTAAGTGTCTTAGCCCAGATTCGATCCCCAGGTCATCCTGACACTGGAGCCGGTGCTCTTACTTGCTATGCTACCTGGCCACCCCACAAAGGTAATTTCTTGACAAAAAAAAAGAATCATAATTCATTTTATTGTCTCTTTATTCAATAGCTGACACAATCCTTGGTCTACCACCTGGTCTTCCTGTGGATTTATCAGATCAAAAATCAGTTCTTAAGCTCCTACACACGGACAAAGCCTGCCTCCTTCTTGAACTTGCTGAATTTTACTCAGCTTTAATGTGTGGCTTTGGGTTAGGAGGAAATGCTAGAAAACTTTTATAAACTGAAGATGAAATGAGCAGTACAAGGAGAACAATTTATACAGTAACAACAAAATTATAAAAATAAACCACTTTGAAAGCTATTAAGACCCATGATCAATCCAATAACCATTTTTTATTCCAGAGAGCTGACGATAAAACATGCTATCCATTAACAAAATACAACAGCTAACATGTATCACTTACTATTTGCCAGGCACAAGGATAAGTGTTTTACAATTATTGTTTCATTTGACCCTCAAAACAAACCTTGAAATTAGGTGCTATTATTACCCCCATTTTACAGATGAGGGAACTGAGGCAAGCAGAGGTTAAAGGACTTGCCCAGGGTCACAAAACTGGTGAGTATGTGAGGTCATATTTGAACTCAAGTCCTCCTGACTCCAGGGTCAGCACTCTCTCTATTGTGCTATCTGTCATCATAAGGATATGAGAAATTTAAAATATAGAATGTGTGTGTATATATATTTAAATGTTTTATTACATTATATGTATTATAGTCTATATTTTAAACTAATTATGTGTATATGTATAGGTGAATAGAAAGACAGAGAGATAGACAGATGGATAGATAGATAGACAGACAGACAGATGGATAGATATAAACGATTGAGGGAATGTTTTGCTTGACTCCACATATTTGTTAAAAGAAATTTGCTTTTCTTTTCTTTTTCCCCCAATAAGGTGAGTGGTGAGAAGGAAGAGAAAAAAATGATTTCTCTTAATTCTTTAAAAAATATATATATATATATATATATATGTAGGAGGGTACTACAGATATGAAATATTGTATGCACTCTTAGGTGAAGTCACTGCATGATTAAATTTACTTAACTTTTATACTTTGTTACAAGAAATCTCTTGTGAAGTGGGAATAATCTGTAAATGTGTTTAATGTAAAAATAAAACACATCAATGGGTTTAAAAATAAAATAATGAGAAGGTTGCTATATTTTGACTATTGCCCAGCTCCACCTACTCCATCCTGTGCCTGCATAGTTGACTTTCTGAAACCCAGCATAGGAGTTTACATTGATGAACATCAAATTCATCTTAGTTGATTCAGGCCATCATCTAGTCTGCCAAGATCTTTATAGATCTGGTTTCTGTCATCCATTGTGTTTGTTACCCTTATCCACTTTTATACCAACAGAAAATTTGATAAGCATGACATCTCAGCCTTCATCTAAGTTTTGATAAAAATACAAGACCATACAGAGCCATTCCTGAACAGAATTTTCCCTGACTCATATATAGAATTCACAATGTATACTTGTGATTGCCTGCGGTTCCATCCTCCATCAAATATACATATATAGTGCTCTTTCAATATATTCCTATCTTTAAGGGTTAAATTGAAAAGCATAAAAATTGGCTAATAAAAATCCAGGCCACTAAGAATAGCACACTTAGGCAGATTTTGCTTTCCCTGGGGGCAAGCACCTTTCCATTTCTCTGTAACTTTCAAAAATACATTTGGTCACTCTATTAATTCTCTTCATTCCCTGGGTGTTTTATTGTCTGGCCTCACTGATGTAGGTTGGCACAAGTTTTACAAGCAATCCCTACCTGATTTTCATCAATACAAATATTTGCAAGATATCTATTACTTTGAAATTTTCCTTTGCTGCTTATTTCTTTTCTTTTTTTAGGCGGCATCATGGCTGCTTCAGAATCATAATTCATTTTGCTTCTTCTTGACTTATTAATATGCTGACACTCTCCCTGGTATACCTTTCCTCCCATTAGTTTTTTTGGGCAAAAAAACACGAGAAAACAAAATAGAAGCAGTTCTAAGGCCTCAAGTCCCATGGTAGACTTTGACCCCACATGTAAAATAAAGAAGATGCTACACAAATCAGGTGAAAAGCAATGCCACTTTTTAAGAGCTGACATTTGTATAGGGCTTACATTAAGGTGAGTAAATCATCAGCTCTACTGTAGAGTAGATATTGAGGTTATTATCAGTATTTAACAGATGAGAAAGAGAGGCACAGAGATATTGAAGGAACATATGGCCACCTATCTAGAAAGTTCTATTGCCTCTGAGACCAGAGCTATTTCCATTATAGTACACTGCCTTCCTTATTTTTTTCCTGAGGTCCCTAAGTAATTTGAGCAGCTAGGTGACTCAGTGGACAGAGCATCGGTCCTGGAGCCAGGAAGACCTGAGTTTAAATTCAGGCATCAAACATTTACTAACTGTGGGACCTGAGCAAATCAATTAAGTCTGTTTGCCTCAGTTTCCTCATCTATAAAAATGAGCTAGGGAAAGGAATGGCAAACTACTCCAGTATCTTTGCCAAGAAAAGCCCAAATGAGGTCACAGAGAGTTGGACACAACTGGAACAACTCGACAGCAACAACCCTAGGTAACTGAGGCAAAATGGGAAATTTTAGGACGGTAGTCTTTCCATTCTCATTCCTGGTACAGATGCAGCCTGAGGGATGAGAAAGCTCGACTAATACAAAGTACTGGTTGCATGCTAATATTAATCATTGCTGAGAGGAAAGGCCCTGGAAAGTAGTTTTATTGAGAAATATCAGAAATTCTCCCTTGCCCCCCAAATATTTTCTCAATAAGTTTGCCATAGCTTACTTTAACACTTCAAGTTCTGTAATTTCTGGGCTATGCATGTTCTTTCTACTGATGCCAATCAGGGCACTTCTCTGTTTTGGTTGGCGATCTTAATGAGTTGTTGTGGCCAAAAAATTAATTGCCCTGTGGCCAATCTGTGTCATCAGCTTCCCCAGATTTAGGGAGGCTGGTCCTCAGATGATAAACATGCAGCATGTTGCCAGCCCATACTGGAATCCGGCCATTCTTGTTTGATTAGAAGCAGCCAAAAGTTGAGTTCCACTGGCATAGCAGTCAAGAATATAGTTACTACCAAACCACAATGAGGCACTCTTGGATAAGATGATTTTTACCTCTAGGGTTCATTTCAGAGTCCCATAAAAAAATTTAAATGTGCCCAAAGGAATGATCATGATGAAGAGAAAGAAAAAGACAAGGAAAAGAGGTGTATGGTGATGATGATGATGATGATAACTTGGATCTATTTCGTTAATGTAGATCAAGATTCAGGAAACTATGACCCATGAGCCAAATTCAGCCCAGTGTATATATTTTTTGCTTTTTGAAGGAGGGAAGGTAGGGAAATTGGGGTTAAGTGACTTGCCCAAGGTCACACGACTAGTTTTTTGTGTTGTGTCTGAGGCCAGATTTGAACTAAAACTCCTGACTCCAGGACCAAAGTTCTATTCACTGTGCCACCTAGCTGTCCCACATGTTTTGTTTTATTTACACAATTCGTGAGTTAAGAATAGTTTTTATATTTTACAATAAAATTTTATAGTATTTAAAAATGTAAAAACCACTCTTAGATTTGGCCAGTACCAAAAAAGGCCCTCACTGTAGTTTACTGATCCCTGATGTACATAATGGTGATGATGATGACTAATATTTATATGGTACTTTAGATTTTATAAAGCACTTTATATATATTCCCCATTTGAGTCTCAGTACAAATTCAGATAATATTATTGCCATTTTACAGATGCAGAAACTAACATTTGGAGAAGTTGTGTCTTGCCTATGGTCACACAATTGCCTAAGTATCAGAAGAGGTTTTTGAGCCCAGGTATCTTTACTCAAAGTCCAATATTCAAATCACTGCTTTATTATTGTTGTAGTTATTGTTCCTGTTGTTATTGCGTTATTATTGTTCATTTGTGCTTTAGTAGAGATGCACTTATCAGGTTGTTTCTCAGTATAAAAAACAGACAGACAGGCAGAGAGAGAGAGAGAGAGAGAGAGAGAGAGAGAGAGAGAGAGAGAG
>NW_027185712.1:7533049-7559592 GCF_028583685.1 Petaurus breviceps papuanus | reverse complement strand
AAAGACAGAGAGAGAGGGAGGGAGGGAGGGAGGGAGGAAAAGAGAGACAGAAACACAGACAGAAGCCTATAGGACTGGTCATTTTTGCAAAAGCCTCAGAGAAAGGGAAATGTTAAAACATGAACTGCTACTCAGGAAGGACGGACTTTAGTGGGACATGAGAGTAGAGGGAGCATTATGAGGGCCTGGGATAGAAGAGGGTCTAGAGGAAGGAGTGACACTATAGGAAAATGGGAGAAAACCAGTCCATTGTTCCCTCCTTTGCTGTTTTACTAAATTGTTGAAGGTAAAGGGAGGAAGTGGCATACTAGAAAACAGCCTAGAAGGGAAAGAGAATCACAAATGAGAAATAAGCATGAGCTTCCTGTTGGCACCAATAAGGCCAAAGTAGCTCTTTTGAATAGGCGATCCCTTGGATGGGAAGGGGATTGCTTTGATGGCATGGTGGAGAGAGGCCAGTCCCAGAGCTGCACATTTACTTTGGGCACCTTATAAAGATGTTGACAGACCTGAGAGAGTTCAAAGAAGAGCAGTGAGATTATTACAGGGGCTGGAGGGATTGATTTATGAGGAAAGATGGGAAAAGCTGCACTGTTACAGTTTGGATAAATGATAGCTAAGGGAGGCATAATGGTATCTATAAATATTTGTAGGGCAGAAACAGCAAGAAGAGAAAGGGATTTGTGCACTACTGATGGAATACAATACCCTCAGCTTTCCTCCATTGAACTACCAGGAAAAAACTTTGTGACAGCAACATCAGGGAGACCAAAAAAAAAAAAAAAAGCCCAAAAGAAAAAAGGTGAAAGGCATAGTCCACATCCTGTCACCCTGATTTCATTTCAACTTTATTTCATACAATTCTCTAATGCATATGTTACATTCCACCAATTGTTGAACCATTCTGTTTCTCCCAAACACCCTGCGGTTTCTCACTTCTCTTCCTTGCCTCCCGCCCTTCTCAAATCTAAATGGAATGCCCTCTCCACCTGTCTAATTTTCATTTGTGCTTTGAAGCTTACTTCCAATGCTACATTGTTCTGGAACTTTTCCCTGATACCTCTGGTAAGTAATAAACTTTTCTTCCTCAAATATCACATACCTCCTTTGTTTATACCTTTCTAATGCATTTATTTTATTTCATATTATATTAACTCTGTGTGTTGAGAGAGAGAGAGAGAGATGAGCATGGCATGGTGGACAGAGAGTCAGCCTTAGAGGCAAGAAAACTGCATTCAACTTCTGCTTCCTAATGTGTGCTGTGGTCCACAGAAAAGGCACAACCTCTCATCCCCACATCCTCACCTCACACCCACCCAAAGTAAATTTCTGAGATTGTAAATTATGGAAGAGTCACAAATATGCACCATTGAAGGGAGTTACCATACTGGGAGCTCCCCTCACTAATGAAATCACAGATGTAGACCAAAGTTCAGCTAAGATAATACCATACCCTTCACAGAGTTTCCTGTCTAAAAAGAACATATCCATATATCCATCAATCCATAAGGGGAAGGAAAATGTCTCAGCTAAACTTTAGTCTAGACTTTTGATTTCATTAGTGCAACAATTCCTTTCACTCATGTATAGCTGCAATCCCTCTGTAACTTGCAATCCCTTTATAATTTCCAGTCCCAGAGAGCTGACTAGGTATGATGAAAACTTAATGAATTGTCTGCAGTCACACAGTATCTGTCATAAGGAAAACTTGAACCCAGATTTCCTGACTCCAAGACTTGACTAGTATGTCATATCGCGACCCTCTGTCTCTTTCTCTGTCTCCATTTCTCTTTCACACATACACATATACAGAGTCACAAATAACTAGAATACAAAATATTGCATTAGAAGAACATTTTAAAAGTACAAAAATATGCTGTGAGAGCAGAAAAAATATCACGTACAAGTAGGTACATATGTACGTTCTGCCACTAAACTTGAACTCCATGAGGGAAAAGGGAACCATAAATTAAACAAATGTTATACCCCCAGAGTTTTGCACAACACTACACACAGTGGGTGCTCAATAAGTGTTTGCTGAATGCAATGGAAAGTGATTGCTCAAAGTCCTTAAGGCCAGATAAAATGCAGTGACTATGTTTCCCTCAGACTGGATTGGATGGAGGTATTATAAACATCCTCAGTCTAGAAATAAACAATACTTGTTGGAGAGCCAGGAAGGTTTTCATGATCTTTATTTTACATTTATTCTCTGATGAATAAATGGGTAGCCTCCTGAAAAGACTGCAAAGAATCAAACAAAGGCAAGCCCTTTTATGCTGCTTACATTCAAATTTCCAGGCTTGTTCCTTCCTTCAGAACTGGGATTGGTCCCAGTTCTTCTGGGTTACAATCGTTCTGACCTGCCCATTATTAAGCATGAGTGTTAATGAAAAGTTGGTAACCATCCCTTGACCCCTAGCCGACCTGAGCCAGCTTAGCTCAGGCCCTTCCAAGGGTAAAACTTACAGATTTCTTCTAGCTACATGACTGTATAAGGGCCCCTCTGCCTTTACCCTGATGTATACCTTCCTGCATGTCCTGTGCAGGATCTGTTTTTGAAACACCCATTGTTCCTATAGAATCTGTGGAAATCAAACTGCCAGCATTTCTCACAGAGGGATGGGATGGAAGTCCTCAGAAACATGAGAGTGGAAAATTATTTTTACAACCTGTGTCCATTCGTGCTCTTGAGACATAATCTTAAGCCTCTGTTGCTGCTCTACCCATCTTCCTCATTGTCTCCACATCCTTCCTCTCTTCTCCCTCCTCTCCCAGGTCTCTCTCTGCATCCTTCGTCTTGTTCAGGATTCAGATCAATTCAAACCTTCTGCATGAAGACTTCACTGACCATCCATGAACAGGGGAAATGACCTCAATTTTCCATAGAGTTTCAAAGGCCCTGAATGCTGCCGGCATTGATTGGACTATGGTTCCCTTGAAATAAGTGCTTTGCGGTTCTTTTATGTACCTATCTTTTCTGCTACATAATATTGTAAACAGGACAATGGGAAGCTTTGGAATGTCCCTTTGAAAGGTACAAATCATCAGTTCTAAAAATTCTCTGATACTCTAAATAGGGACAAGTCTCAAGATCCCAGCATCGCATCTAGTAAAGTGCCTTACACATAGTAGGGATGCAACAAATGTTTGCTGATTAACTGATCCTCTCCCCTCACTTCATGCAGTGTTACAACCACTGTGCTTAGGCAGTGAGTACTGCTAGGTAATTAGCATAAACTGGGACAGCTTTCTATCTCTGAGGGGCATCTGGCTGGAGATTCCAACCCCAGGCTGAATGTTTCTAGCCACTAGTGAATCTTTCATTGTGATTCAAATTACTCAGAACATAACAGAGAATCTCCCACTTGGGACCTGAGGGCTTCTCCACCAACCATTTCTTATCAGAGTGGTTAACATCCACATGTCATTTGGAACTTGACCACAATGAATTGGACTCCTGGTGCCTCTGTTGAACCGCCTTGACCCTGGACATAAGCAGCAAGAAGACCAATGCTGCCACTAAAGCTGGGCACTCAAACATACGAAGCCTGTACCACTTGTGGCAGCTGCAGTTAGTATGGACGATTGGTTTGGATGGATAAAAACAGATTTCCCAAACCAACTGTATTCAATGCAACATATTTTTCATATGTTTAATGGAACAGAAATTTTTATTTTATCCGACATTTATGGGCATTACTAGTGTTCTGTGGAGGGAAGAGAGACCTGGTGGGGAGAGATAGCAGGTATAGGAATCATATTATTTTTATCATAAGATTAGGGCTCTCTGTGATTTCCTCCCCAAGGCCCCTTTCCCCTCCTCCCTGTGTAGAAAAAGGCAAGATTATAGATGGGGGCTTCTGTTGTACAAAGCCCAGGCTGCTCAGTTAACCCTTCCTCCTGAGCCATTTAGGCACCAGAGATCCCATTATTTAATGCTAATGTCTTGTTGTTCTAGCGCCTGGCACTAGGAGATCCAGATTCTTGGCTCCATAACCCCAGGCATCAGCCAAAGCAATAAAGAAGAGACAATTCTTCATTATCATCCCTGGATGATTCACAGTGACAATGAACGGGCATGCTTGAGGTTTGTTTGTCTTTTTTATTTAGGGCATTTGTATGGAGCTTTGCAGTTTTTTCATATACCTTATCTAGTTTGATTCTTCCAACACCTCTGTTCAATATTCTTCTCATCAAGTTATGATTTTAAAGCAACAGGTTTTGCTATTTGCTGTGGATAAGGAAGACCCCAAGGCTTAAATTGTGATACAATGACAATCAACTTTTGTTCTCTAATCCTCCTAAAGATCAGTAGTTAATGGATCAGAACTCAGATTATTTGGGAAAACTAATGGATCCCCGAAATAAACATGTCTTCTTTTCTTTTTATCATTTCTGTCCTTTCTTTTCTTTCTCAGACTTTTATTCTAGAGACTCAAATTCCTCATCTGCAAATTGAAGGGTTTGTGCTAGATGAGGGGCAGATTGGTACAACTGAATTAAAATGGCTTTGGAGTCTAAGGGCCTGGTTTTTATTCTACCATGAGCATCCCAAGTCTTGGTATTCTCAATTGTAAAACGAAGGGGTTGGAGTAGACAGTCTCAAATGTCCGTTCCAGTTCTAAGTTTGTAATCCTGTGACCCATGGATTTCTTTCTAGCTCTAATTGTCAATACATATTTTTTTTCTTTTGACTATTCCATAGTAATTACCATAATATTGGGCACATAGTTAATATCTGATAAATACTTATTAAATTCAATTAAACTAGCAAGTTATAAATAATAATTCTGATAACTAACATTTGCATAGTTCTTTAAGGTTTGATAAAAAAAATGCTTTATATGTGTTACCTCCGCATTCCTCTTCACAAAAGCCCTTTGACTGAACTGCTTTGATTATTCTCATTTTGTAAGTGTGGAAGGAGGCCTTGACCAGAATCACACAGACAGGTAAAAAAATATCTGTTTTCAAGGTAGAGATTTCTCTAACCTCTCAAATATATGCCAGAATTATCTCTCATAGAGTGAAATTTAGGTATGCCAATGATTCCATGCAACCTCATCCCCACTACTGGCAAAATATTGAAAATCATACATTGTGTCAAAGTTAATGACATTTGTGGTTTATTTGGATATAAAATATTCAACATTGTACAATCAAATATGGAGCTGAACATTAGATTTTGAAAAGCCTTTAGTAGTTTAATAGTACCATTTGTTAATTTTGCACTAAATATACCTAGCTCATCATTATCTTTAATATTATAGCTAAATATTTTGGCTCAATGGAAACATAACAGTATTGATTATAGGACATGAAGGTCTAAAGGAATCTTAGGCAAAAGAAAAAACTGAGGTCTAAAGAGAACTAACTTACAATTATAGGTTCATTAATTTAGAGCTGTAAGGGACCTTAGAAGTCATCACATGCTAGTCCAATCCCATCATTTTGCAGATGAGAAAACGGTCCTAGAGAAGTTAAATAACTTAAGCAAGGTCAGAAGTAGTAAATATAATAACTGGAATATGAACCCAGGCCCTGTGACTCTAAATCTGGTATTTTCCAAGTATTCAAGACATATCAAAGATCCTATATGTCATCACACCCAAGCCTTCTGACTCTGAATCCTGTGTTCTTCCCAGTACTCTACCTCTGCTTAATTTCTTTGACAGGTAGAGGACTATCTGAGATTTATGTTTCATTTACTTAGCACTGAAACCTAATTGAATCTCCTTGGTCCCAAGAATAAGACCAAAAAGCTTAGAGAGGAGTAGGTCACTGTAAAAGACTTTTATTATTCTGAATATAACAAATTAACACATTCTAGGAATTTTTTAAAATCTATCTTCTCAGTGTGTCTCTCATCTACCTCTATCTCTCTCTGGCTCTCTGTCTCTTATCTCTCTTTTTGTCTGTCTGTATATATATATCTGTCTCTGTCTCTCTCTCTCATGCTTTCTCTCTCCATATTCCATTCTTTCTGTTTTAAGCTACAACTAAGACTTAGAGGAATGAAATATTGTCCCTGGCTGAAAGAGCAGTAGTCTAGCAGACTGTCTGTTCTTTCCAGACTGGCTCTGCTGTAGGAAACAGAATGGCTTGGAGCTTGTGTTCATATCACAGATGCTGAGCAGGTGAGCTTTAAAAAATGGGATTTCATCTGAATAATCTGTCAGGCTACAGACCCACAAAAAATTGTCATTTCTGACTCCAGCCACAATGAGTGATTACTTTGATAACAAATTAAAACAAGCTTGGAAATTGGAAATTATGAGAATTAAGTAATCGCTAATGAATAACTAAGCTCCCCCTTTCTGAACATTTTCTTCTATATTAGCCATAAACATGAGCTCTTCATTAATAGAAATGGGTTCATTGCTACTAGCCACGGGGGAATCTATTGGATGTGTGACACTAACTTCCCACCTGATCAAGAAGACAACTTGTTCTTAATGCAAGTACTTTCTTGGGAACTCAAAAAAATGTTTATGTCTCCTTTGGCTTCCTGCACATGAAGCCTACTGCAATGCTCAACTTTCAAATGTTCACATATTTTCCGTGTATGGGATGTTTATGGCATTAGATAATTTCTGGATGATTACTGTTTTTAATAACCATTTAATTACTAGATTAATCAGAAATGTCCTTTTAGCTTATGGAAGGCACCAAGGGACAGAGGTAAAAAAAAAACAAAGATATTCATGTAGCAAACCACTTGCAGGAAAAAAAAAAAATCTGTGCTTTCAGGTTGAAAAATACAGAAGAACAGTTGCTAAGTTTAGCCTAAAAAACAGAAGATTTGAGGGAGGGGAGGGTGATAGCTGTCTCCAGGTACTTAAAGTTCTGTCACACTGCAGAAGGATTAGACTTGTTTTACTTCATCTCAGAGGACAGAACTTTATGTGTGGTAACTTCAGAGGGGCACAACATAAGGCAAAACTTTCTAATAATTATAGTTATCCAGAGATAGACAGGGATATATCAGAAGGTAATGAGCTCTTCATGAGCCATGGTGTCAAATCAGATGAAGACTTGATAATTGAGTGGGGATTCCAATTTAGGAAGAGATTGGACAAGACAATCATAGGATTTAAGTTAGAATGGACCTTAATGATCACCTAATCAAACTCATTTTATAGACTAGGAAACTGAGGCTGATAAGCAAAATTACTTGCCCGAGGTCACAAAGACAATAAATGCTAGAGCCAGGATTCAAATTCAGTTCCTCTAATTCTAAATCTGATGCCCCTTCTGTTACACCACACTCTTACCTTTAGACTTTGACACCCTAATACTCCTATGATTTCTAAGCTAGAGTCCCAATTGACAAGTCTAAAGAGGTAAAGAGGGTTATTTAGAAATACATCATTGATTGTCCCTCAGAGTTGTGCCTAACAAAAGGGGCATCCTCTAAGGCTCCTGGAATGGTGTATATACAAAAGAACAGGAGTAAATAATCTTGGATGTCAGCCATGGACAAGAACAAATGATGTTTCTTTCACAGTAAGTTATTCAAAGTGGGGACCATGAATTGGAACTCTAACTTAGACATCATAGAAGTAAGAGGATCTCAGAGTTGAAAGAGATCAGCAGGGGTTAGCAGAAGGGGCACCAGATTTAGAGTCAAAGGACCTCGATTTGAATCCTGGCTCTAACATTTACTATCCTTATGACATTGGACAAGTAATTTCCCCTCTCAATCTCAGTTTCCTAGTTTCTAAAATGGACAAGTTTGATTAGATTATCTTTAAGTTCCCTTCTATCTTAAGTGATTGGGATTTGTTTGGGATTCCTTACTTTCTCTATCATGTTGAGTCTTTCTTTTTTTAAAAGGAATGCAGAAATGTATAATGACCCCAACAAGTTACCATACCAATAGCAGCATATTCATGTATACATATATGTTCCATACTCTCAAACCTCCAATTTTATCAATGTCAATTTGGAAGGAAGACTCCAGTGGAATGCACTTGGCATCTGTACTTGCAACTGAGCTGTCATCTACCATTGTTGTCAATGGATAAAGGTAGATATAGAATAGTTATCAAGTTTGAAGACAAGAAAAAAAAAATGTTAGGACACAGAAAGATATACCGACAAGCTAGAACACTGAGATTAACTGATCAAGACAAAACTTAATAGGGATAAATGTATAGGCTTGCTCTTGGGTTCAAAAAGTTATCTCTACAAATATAAGATGATGATGGCATTACTTTTTTTTTTATCAAATGCTTTAGTAACTTCTAGTTTACATCATTCATTTCCGCAAGATTTTGAGTTACAAATTTTCTCCCCATTTTCCCCCTACCCACCACCTCAAAATAGCGATCCCACTGGATATCCCCTCCTATCTGCTCTCTCACATATCTTCTCCCATACCCCCTCAGACTATCCAGTAGGGCATGGTGGATCTCTATGTCCCAGTGCCTGTATATATTATTTCCCAGTGACATGTAAAATAATACTAATAATAGTACATATTTAAACATTTGATTTTAAAGCTTTGAATTCCAGATTCATTCCCTTCCTCCCTTGTCACCCACCCTAACTGGGAAGATAAGCAATTTAGTATAGGTTGTACATATGTAGCTATGCAAAATTTTCCATAGTAGATATGTTATAAAAGACTGACTATATTTCCCTCCCTCCTATCCCACCTCCCACTAGTTCTGTTCTCTACTTTGATCCTGTCCCTTTTCAAAAGTGGGTGCTTCCAACTTCCCTCCCCCCAGCCTGCCCTATCTTCCATCATCCTCCCTCTCATCCCCTTCCCCCCTACTCTCCTGTAGGATGAGATACCCTATTTAGTGTCTATGTTATTACCTCTCTAAGCCAAATTCAATGAGAATAAGGTTGACTCATTCCCTTTTGCTTTCCTGTTCTTCCCCTCCTCTGTAACAATTTTTCCTTGCCTCTCCTATATGAGATAATTTACCCCATTCTGTCTCTCCACATCTCCTCTCATTCATTATATTCCTCTCTCACCTCTTAAATTCTCAAGTATCATCCCTTCCTATTAAATTGGTCCTGTGCCCTCTATGTATATGTGTACACATATGTACACACATTCGCATATGTATTCATATGCCTATATACCCTCCTATAGAGACATATATATGTATGTATGTATATATGTATAGATTTCTATTCCCTTCAACTATTGTCATACTGAGAAAAGTTTCATCACTTACAATTATTGTTTTCCCATGTAGGAATGTAAATAGTTCAACTTTGATAAGTTCCTTAAGATTTCTTTTCCCTGTTTACCTTCTCAAGCTTCTCTTGCTTCTTGTATCTGAATGTCAAATTTTCTATTCAACTCTGGTTTTTTCATCAAGAATGCTTGAAAGTCCTCTATTCTACTGAATGACCATATTTTCCCTGAAACATGATACTCAGTTTTTCTGGGTAGGTAATTCTTGGTTTTAATTCCAGCTCCTTTGACCTCCAGAATATCATATTCTAAGCCCTTTGATTCCTCAGTGTAGAAGCTACCAGATCCTGTGTTATCCTGATTGTGTTTTCACAATATTCAAATTATTTCTTCCTGGCTGCTTGTAATATTTTCTCCTTGATCTGGGAATTCCAGAACCTGGCTATAATATTCCTAGGAGTTTTCTTTTGGGGATCTTTTTCAGTAGGTGATCGGTGGATTCTTTTAGCCTCTATTTTGCCCTCTTGTTCTAAAACATCAGGGCAATTCTCCTTGAGAATTTCTTGAAGGATGATTTCTAGGTTCTTTTTTTGATCATGGCTTTCAAGTAGTCCAATAATTTTTAAATTATCTCTCCTGGATCTATTTTCCAGGTCAGTGGTCCTCCCAATGAGATATTTCATATTGCCTTCTATTTTTTCATTTGTTTGCATCTGTTTAATAGTATCTTGATTTCTCATAAAGTCACTAGCTTCCATTTGCTCCAATCCATTTCTGAAGGAATGATTCTCCTCAGTGAGCTCTTAAGATTCTTTTTCCATCTGGCAAATTCAGCTCTTTAAGGCATTCCTCTCCTCATTGCCTTTTTGAGCCTCTTATGCCATCTGAGTTAGTCTATTCTCTAAGGTGTTATTTTCTTTAGTCAGGTTGTTGATTCTCATTTCATAATTTTTTTTTGCATTGTTCTCATTACTCTTCCCAATTTTTCCTCCAATTCTCTTATTTGGTTTTCGAAATCCTTCTTAAGGTCCTCTATGGCCTGTAACCAGCTCATATTTTTCTTGGAAGCTTTTGGTGCAGGAGTTATGACTTCACTGTCTTCCTTCTGTTCCATGCTTTGATTCTCTCTGTCCCCAGAATAGGAGTATAAAGTTGGTTTGCTCTGTTTGTTTTGTTTCCTTTGCCTACTCATATTTCCACTCAATTACTTGACATTTGGGCTTTTTGCCACAGTAGGACTCTGCCATCAGACAGGGGATTTTCATCCCAAATGCTGGGGCCCTCTTAGCTGCCAAAGGTCTTGGTTGGGTGCCCTCTCTGAAGCCTCCACAAGCTCTGGCAAGCTGGTCGCACACCCCAGGACCTCTACCCTAGAGAGCAATTCCAATCCAAGCAGGTTAAAGCAAGAGCAATTACCCCTCCGAGCGGTCGCCTGGTTCCCCTACTATCTGCAGGCCAGGAGCTCAAGCTGCCACATGGCGGCTGCCCTGCCGTCGTGCCTCAGAGGCTTCTCGCCCTGGGGGGCAAGGCCAACTGCACTCCCAAACTAATGGTTCCCAAAGTCCACACTGCACTGACCTCCTACTTTGTCCCTAGCATCTATGGGTTGGTAATTCTGGAAACCTCCACAGCTGCTGGTGATCTGAAGTCCCTCCAGCTGGTGGCTGGTCAGGTCTGCCCTGAGGCTAAAACCTCAGGTTGCTAAGGGGCTGGGGTCAGCTCCCAGAGCACTGCACTGGCCACTTCCTGCCAGACTGCCAAGCTGTCCTCAGCAGGATGTTAGCTTCTCTGTGTCATTTTATGGGTTCTGTAGCTCCAAAGTTTGTTCAGAGTCCCCTTTTACATGAATTGGGGAGGTGGAAGGTGGAGCCCAGAGGAAGTCCTGTTTCTACTCCAGCCAGATGGAGGCATTTCTAAATAGCAGCTGGCCAAAAAATTATTTGGGAGATTTAGTTGGCTTTAATATATATCAATACATGTTAAAGCCAATGTTCAACAGAAAAATGTTCAACCCAGATAGTGCATGCAATCTTAAGTTGCATTAAAAATACATAGACACATAGGGTCCTCCACCAAGGAAGTGATTGTCATAAAATAATAGGATATTAGACATAGAACAAAAACAGGTCTCAGAGGCCACCTAGTCTAAACCCTTCATTTTACAGATAAAGGAACTAAAATCCAAGTAGACAAAATGAGAATGTTACAGAGGTGATAACTGGAAAAACTGAGATTTGAACTTAATTTCTCTGACTCCAAACCAGATGCCCTTTCCATTGTCCCATACTGCCTGCCATTAGGGTTTATGTTGCCTTTGTTACATTTCATCTAGAATACTATTTTCAGTTCTGGGAACCACATTTTAAGAAGGACATTGAAAAGCTAACAAGAGTCAAATGATGGTGAACAACCAAGATGGTGAAAGGTCTCAGGTTTGTGTCATATGAAGGTCTACTGAAAGGATTGGAGAAGTTTATCCTGGAAAAGAGAAAAAGAAAAAACCTTAGGGAGAAAATGATTACTGTCTCCATGTATTTTTAGCATTATCAGGTGGAAGAAAGATTACACTTGTTCCATTTGGCCCCAGAGAGTAGAACCAAGGGCACTGGGTACAAATTGCAAAAGAGACAGATTTCGGTTTAATGTAAAGAGAAGTTTGCTGACCATTAGAGTTATATGAAAGTGGAATGGGCTGCCTCTGGTGAGAGTGGGCTCCTTGTCACTAGCAGTGTGCAAGCAGGGCTAGATGACTATTTGTCAAGGATAATGTGAAGGAAATTTACACTCTGTCATGGATTGGACATTGAAGTCCTTTGCAAATCTAAGACTGATATTGTTAACTCTTTAAATTCTTTAAAGCACAAGTTTCTATGCTGTCTGTGCATGATAAGAAAAGGAATCATTCTCTCTTCTCTGTCACTTATTTCTCCTCTCTCTTTTCTCTCCCCCTCTCTCCTCTTTCTTTCCTCTATCTCTTTCTCCCCTCTCTCTGTCCCACTTCCTCCCTTTCTCCTTTCTCTCTCTCTCTCTCTCTCTCTCTCTCTCTCTCTCTCTCTCTCTCTTTCTCTCTCATCTGGAAAAAGAGGGAAGGTATGATGAAGAATAATCACAGTGGACCCCTCCTACCCAAAATGGATGTTTCATTAGGGCAAGTGCAGTGATATTTTCTGTGTCTATGACTAGACAGTGCTAACATGACTTCACTTTCATACTGATTTTGATGGACAGTCTCTCTTTTAATGTACAAATAATCTTTATGACCCTGGTAAGCAGGGCTGATGATACTCAGCTGAGCAATGTACCAGAACTGAAATTTCCATCTACTTGATGTTTTGCACGGGGGCTTTGATGAAGTCACAGTCACCTGCTATTAACTTAATATCAAGTCTTAATAGGGTCCCTTTCTTTCCATCTCCACACTGTTGGGGTCCAAATTAATTACTAAGTAAAAATTCTACCACATAAATCCTGACTTGGCTGTGAGGGAAAAAAAAAGTTTCCAAACCTCAACTGAGAGCTTAGAGTGAAAGAAGTATTGAGGAGCATTCTCCAACTGACAGGCATGCACTTGCAAGACATTTTTTCCACCTCAAATGTGCTGCTCGTACATGAATATTTCGCTATATATTTCTTGCTGTGTCTGAACTCCTTTTTGTATATATACAGCAGTGAGACTTCTCGACTAAGAAGGTGTAAACAGTTCTAACTTCTCTAATAATCCCAAATTGTTTTTCATAATGGGAAGACCAATACTGCCAATTCTGTATTAATGTACCTATTTCCCCCTAGTCTTTACAACACTGGCTACTTCTACTTTCTCATTTTGGCATCTTTGGCAATTTTCTGGGTGTGAGTGAAACCTCAAAGTTTTTTTGATTTGTGTTTTTCTCATTTTTAGTGAGTTGAAACAATGTTTCATATACTTGTTAATTGTTCATTTGAAAACTAATTGTACATATCTTTTAACCACATTGTGAAGAGCTGAGGAATTGCAGCATATGAAAGCAATGGGATGGAATTATACTGTAAGACACTATGAATATGAGAAATGCAGAGAAACATGGGAAGACATGTATGAACTGCTACAGAATTAAGTAAAACAAAACAGGAAAATAAAATGTGTGATGACTACAATAATATAAAACAAAAGAACATGAAAACAAACTCTAGAACCATTTAATTATAACAATCAATTCTACCCTCTGAAAAGAGATGGGAAGATATACCTTTCAATAAGGAACTTATTAGAGCAAAATGTTGTGCATGCTGTCATATATAGTTGAGCTATGTTATTTGGTTTTCTTCATTTTTTCCTTTGTTATAAGGAAGAACTCCTGGGGAAAGTTAAGTAAAAGGGAAGATTGTATGTATGCATCTTTATGTGCACATATATGTTCATGTTTATAATGTTAAAAACAAATAGCGTAAAAAATCTATTTTTAAGTGAGGGGTTGTAGGTCAAAGACACTTCTAAAGCAGCATAAAGACCTTGAGGTTATCAAAAAATCTTGCTGTGAGTAAGAGTACTGGCCCCAGAGTCAGGATGACCTGGGATCGAATCTGGGCTCAGATACTTACCACCACACCCAGAAATAACTGGCCATGTAACCTTGAGCAAGTTACTTAACCGCAATTGCTTAAAAAAAAATCTTGCTGAGTGATGGTTCTTACCTCTCTGAGCAAGAATCTTCTTTCCCAAATATAGGATCTTAACTTCTTTATCTTTTAAGTGTTGACTCTTATAATCCATTTGGCCCTTTCACAATGTCAACCTTACCATTAGATCTTTGCCTACAATGGATGGTTTTAGAGGACTCAGGCCTCCTATGCTATCTTAGACAAGTCATTTCTTCTTTATGATTTTTAAGTTTGTTCATCTATAAAATGAAAAGGTTTAGTTAAATTATCTTTAAGCCCTCCTGCAGCTCTAAATATCATGGTCTTGTGATCCTAAGGCTTATCAGAACAATGACAAGTCCTGTCACTAATGCTTTAAATTCCACTGTTAGAAACTCATTATTTTGGTTAAGACTTGGTTAGCAAATAAATAATGATCTCCCTGGGAGACACAACATATTGTATTATAAATTCAGATGTGTGTGTATTGGATGATCCATGTAGATTTATTTAGGTAAAGGTTGAAAAAGAGTCTTCAATGGGGCTGCTTCATTGGAAGCCTGTTCCTGCCATTACCCTACTTGATAAATTCCAGTTGATGCCTATTGCCTCAAGGATTAAATATAAAGTCCTATATTTAGCATTTATGTCTGTTTGGTTTTTGCCCCATAATCTGGAGCTTTGTTACCTTCCTATCATTCTCCCCCTACACCTTGGACAATTCACTATCCTGTTCATTTTACTATTTGTTCCACCCATGACACTACACTTTCCAGCTTGGCACTGGAAGTCCTCTAATGCATGGAGTGTTCTCCCTTCCTACTCCTCTCTCTTAGCTTTTCTGGCTTCCTTCATATTTTAGCTCCAATACCACATGTTGTAGGACACCTCAGTTGGTTCCCTAACTCTTAATATCTGCAGCTCCAAGATTACCTCCTTTCCATTCTGTACGTATCTTGGATGTACCTGGATATGTATAAGTTCCTCCACTTATATAACATGAGCTTCTTGAGGGCAGGGATTACCTCAGTTTTGGTTTTTGCTTCTCTTTGTACTCCTAGCACTCAGCAAAGTGCTTGGCATATAATAAGTACTTAATAAATATTTTTATTAACTCAATGAAACCAGGATTCATTCAATTTTCAATCAACACAGATTAGTGGACAGATGGCAGGATTTGAAGTCAGAAAACATGAATTTGAATTCCAGTCCTGCTACTTACTTTGCATGTGAACTTGAAAAAATCACTTCTCAGGTCTGTGCCTCAGTTTGCTCATCTGTAAAAACAAGGAGAACTGAAATAGGTGACATCTAAAGTCCAACCACCTCTAAATCTTATGACCGTATGATCTCCATGGGATTATTTTAGTGCTTGCTTAAGGCAAACCAACATCCTGACAAATATCCATTGGACTCTGACCAGGTTCTATAGTGAATTAATATCTAATGTTTTATAGTAAGAATTAATATTTAATGTTCTGTAGACGTGGGTGCACATCTGACCTCAGGTACTTATCATCTGTATGACCTTGAGCAAGTCACTTGAACAGCTAACTGGAATAGATTATAAACTACTTTCCCTGGAGTCACAAAAACCTGGATTTGAAGTAGCAGCAGTAGCAGTAGAAGTCACCACAGTAGTGATCGTAGCAGAAATAACCACTCTGACTCAATTTCCTCATCTGTAAAATGAGGGGTTTGGAATGATGGCTTTTAAAATCCCTCCCGGTTGTCAATCTATGATGACAAAGTAAATGCTTGTTCTCTTCTACCAAACTAATCCCTAAGTCCATCTGGCTTCCCTGGATTTTGTTCCATAAGCTATCTTAATATAGATCCTTCCCTTGACAAATATTTATTGAACACTTCCTATATATAATGTATAGCTGAAGAAGACCCAATCAAGATCATTTTCAAGAAAATTACAGTCTAATAAAAGAGATGAGCCACTCACAAATAACTATATTATACATGGTGATTAAGAGGATCGTGATGTCATGAATCACTGAATGGGTGTTGCCTCCATCAAACTGAGACCTTGGAAAGACCTTAGCTTAAAAAAGTTAAGGCTTTCCACCACATCTGGGACCATTTCCAGTTGTCCTGATTTGTATCTTGCCACTGGACCCTGAAGGCTCCTGAGGAGAGGGTGAGGGTAGTGACTTTGCACAGCCCTCCCTCACTTTAATCTACTGAAAGTCATGACATCACTTTCCTAATATTGTGGTCCTCTTCTAGAACAAGGACAAACAATGAAATCGCAAGGTATTATACAAGTACTATGCAAATGGCATCCCCAACGAAAATTTATTAGCATGTCAACAGAAGGAATGCTTTTTTACTGTCAGGGTTTGGGATTGAGGCAATAGAATGAAGGAAATTAGAGAAACCATATCATTTGAGTTGGACTTTGAGAGATGAGCAGGATTTCAATAAGATTCCTATCTAATCCAAATTGCATTTATAAAGATGCAAGTTACTATGATAGGAAATCAGAGGATAAGTTACTAGCCCCCAAGAACTTCCTCCGAATTCTCTAGCATCACACCAATATCACCTTATCTCCTACTATTCATAAAGATGGATCCCTGGCTCTATCATCTCTCAATTTTAACATATTGTGAAAACCAAAACAATTTAATTCATTTCACCAAGAATACTCACTACTTGCCCTACCCCTATGTAAGTAATATAAGGAATAGAACAGAAAAGGCCACAGTGCTTCCTAACATAATAACTAACATTTATATGGTGTTTAAATGTTTGAAGAGTGCTTTAAAAATATTACCTCATTTTACACTCAACAGCAATCCTGGGAGATAGGTTTTATCATTATCCCCTTTTTACAGATGAGAAAACAGAGACAGATAGTGTTTAAGTGACTTGCCCAGGGTCACAAAGTTAGTAAATGTCTGAGGCTAGTTTTGAACTTATATCTTCCTGACACTATCCACTGTACTATGTAGCTTCCTATAAACTAACATGAAACAATTAAAGAATAGAAGATGGAGGAGGTGGGAAAATGTAATCCAGATGGGAAACAACAGCATGTCCCTTAACTTCTTTATGTAGGTCTCCTTATCTGACTAATGAATGATTTGGACAAGGTTATTCTAAGCTTCTATTAAGCTCTCAAACTCTACAATACGTTATAGTACAGGTGGAGGGGAGGTTAGATTCTTACTTTCTACCATAAATGTAATCTGTACCTTCAGGCAAGTAACAGATTTGCCTTTGCCACATTTTCTCCATCTGGAAAATTGAGACAATAATATTTTCCAATCACCTCTTAGCCTTTGGTAAGTGAGTAGAAGAAGGTAATGTTCATCAAAAGAAGACAGAGGTCACAGTGGTGAAAGGCAACTCTTTGAGTCCCAGACCAGTCCCAGGCTGTGATTCTGTGATTATTTCTATAAATACAGAATCCTGAAATGTACATCATTGTTTCTAGGAAAAGAAAAATTGACCCCTGTGTTTATTGTTTCTCCCCAGCAGGGACTGACAACAAAATTGTGGGCAGAAATTGGTGGTGGAGTAGAGTTCTAGTTCTAGACTGCATGGCCTCAATGGCCTCTCTCCAGACCCTGAACAAAGATCCCTCAATCTGGGCAATGTCAGGGCCAAACCATGGATTGGTACTCACTACAATCTCAGCCCACCTCTTTAACTAAGCTAACTTCTTAGTTTGTGGTTCTACTTTCTTCAGTAACACCATTTTCATTTATCTGTGCTTCTAAACAAGTCCCCATCCTGAACAAATCACACAACTGAATCCAATTGAAACTTTCACATTTGTCCCAGTGCCAGTCCCATTGTTGTCTCTATCCATCTACTTTGAGGAAAAGACCTTTACCTTACAAAGCTCTAAAGCTACAATATCATAGGAAGAATAGGTCACTTTAGTGTCATCAAAGTGGAAAAGAGTTTAGGCAGTGCCTGAAACTTTGCACAATCAGTCCTCCTTGTAAAGCTTTCCATAACACCAGGATTTCAGGAAATAGAATATAGTGGTGCTTGATTGAATTTTTACTTCTGCCAGGATATTCTCTGGAGTCAGATAATGGAAAAGAGTTGCCGTTGAGGATGCCTTGTGGTG
This sequence comes from Petaurus breviceps papuanus, assembly GCF_028583685.1. Taxonomy (NCBI): domain Eukaryota; kingdom Metazoa; phylum Chordata; class Mammalia; order Diprotodontia; family Petauridae; genus Petaurus; species Petaurus breviceps. The sequence goes on along the minus strand of NW_027185712.1, from coordinate 7,541,719 downwards.
GAGATGTGAGGGAGGACTCGGATTCAAGAATCAGAAGACCTAAATTCAAATCCTTACTCCCATGCTCATGAACTTTGTGACTTTGGTCAAGTCTTTTAACTTCTTGCAGTTCAAATCCCCTCATCTCTGAAGTGAAAGGGTTAGACTAGATAACCTCTGACTTCCCATTGAGTTATAGGTCTATTCTCCTGTGCTCCCAGAAAAAGAATGTGATTGGAAACTATTTGAGGCTGAAAAGTCTATCTAGCTACAGATGCACATGAGGTGTTTGGTCCTGAGCCTACTACTATTTTGTCATTGTGGTGAGTAGGGGGTTAGAATGTTTCTGAGTACCTGTTAAGGTCTGGACTGTGGTTTCTGATGTTTCAATGTACACAGAATTCATAGCATATTGGGAGAAGTAAGTGATGATGAAGCTGTAGCCAGATTCCTCCCGCCACTACCACCACCACCACCACCACCACCATCATCATCATCATCATCATCATCATCATCATCATCATCAATCATCATCATCGTAACTGATAAAGTAATGTGAACAATGCAGCTCAACAACAAGCAACAGAGAGCAATCATTGCATTGCAACACCATGTTAATGTGTCATCAAGAAAATGCAAACTTATAGTCATAGGATTTTAGAGATCAAAGGGACTTTAAGGAATATCGGGTCCAATCTCATTTTATTATGGAAGAGTAAATAAGACTTGGAAGTGGGAAGTGATTAGCCCAAAGTCACATATTGTTTTTTAAAATATATACATTTCATGTACTATACATTTATTTTTCCCACATTATTACATATTACAGATATCTCAGATTCCTACCACTGTCCCTACTTTGTGATAAAACAAACACACACAGTTAAGAAAAAAAAATGATACAGATATCAAGATTGGGAAGTGAATCATTTTATGAAGCAGGAAAGCATAGTTTAGAAAAGTTTCCAACAAAAATATTGAAAATTACATATCTGTAATCAGAGTAACAATTGAATGAATGAATAAATGAATGCGACTGCCCTCCTGTAATGCAGATCATAAACCTACAGTGCCCATTCATCTACTACTTTGGTCCATATCCTCTAGCAAAACTTGCAAAGAATATGCACCTGACATGTGGGTATTATTCCTCTAGGCATCTTGACATTGCATGGATATCAAAGTACGGCATAGGCTCCCTAACTTTTGCTACGTGAACAGAAAGTTATTTTTTTGTTGTTGCTATTGCTTGGTTTTTTGTTTGTTTGTTTTCCTCAGTCATTCACTTTAGGATGAAAATTTTTATAACAAGTTCTAGTGCTTAAGGAAGGAAAATTCAAAATATATGGAAAATTGCACTATTTAGAAATATTTCTTTCTATTGCAATTTCCCAATAGACAACTACTAGTGTATATAGTGCAATTCGTTTTTTTCACAAATTATCTCAATTGCATGCATTTTGTAGGATTATGAGGTAGTTGAGAGCAAACATTATCCATACATATCCAACTTTGTTCTATTGCCTCCAATACCTAATACAGAATTAAGCACATAGCAAATATTCAGTAAATATTTGTTGATTAGCCACTAACTTTAAAGAATGTGAAGTCTCATGCAATTCTTGAATATAAGTGCATAATAATGATGAAAATAATAAGAAATAGACATCAACAAAGGAAATAGCAATTATGTTTCATTTCTGAAAATAATTATTTGCTAGCATAACGAGTCAAATTAGTCAATTACAACAGAATAAGTAGAAAACAACAATTATTTGATCCATTTTCAGAAAATGCTGATCACCCCCAAAGATATATCCTAATTTCAATCATCGATTAAATGAAACTCATTATATAGGCTACATTCTTCAAGCCATTTTTTAGTATAATCCAAATATCCTTGAGGTTGGTTATTTCTTTGGACCAATGAGAAAATACTAATCATCATTTCTAGTAAACAGGTCAGAGAAAGGCAGGACATGATTGCTTGGTTTTGAGGAATGTGACTTTCAAGACCTATTCATTAAAAAAACTTGTTTTCTTTAGTTGCATCAGTTCAGGTGAATTCCCAAACATGACAATACCTGACACAGTGATGTGCTATAAGCCAGTGGTCACAACAGTTCTCAAACTATTAAATGACTCTTAGAGACATAGCCTTCCTCAATCTTGCCCAGCCTCCACAGATGTCTTTTTTGCCTCCATTCTCTGGGAAGTATGGAAATGAATGAAACAGTTTAGTAGAAAGAAAAGTCAGATTTTCCCAAAGTGAACAGAATTAAGGAGAAATACACCCCCCACAAACCAAAAAATAGATAGATAGATAGATAGATAGATAGATAGATAGATAGATAGATAGATCATCCAACCAGTCTCACGTTGTAAGAAAATAATAAAGTAAGGAGGATACATGAGGCAGAGAGAGAGGAGCTAGTATTTCCAAGATAATCAAAATATCAGTCCTTCAACATGCTGCTGTCTAGGTTGCACTTTGAGTTCAGAACACTGAGTTGCTTGACCGCTGGAGGACTGATTGGAAATATTCTTTCAAATGTAAGTATATTTAGGCACTAAAAGGGAGAATAAATGACTTGTCCAAGGTCATATAGCAAGTGAGAACAGGTCCTTGGACTCCAATTTCTGAGTCCTTGATCTATGGGCCAGAACAAAATTTCTCCCTAGAGCTTGAAAATGCATTATTTATGCCTTACTTTCATTAAGATGAGTGAGAATTTATGTTTCTGGTGATGACTTATGGTGATCTCTTGATATTTTTAAAAAAATATATAAAGCCTGTAGGAAGTACAGTATTCCCTTGATGTTTCTTTGTCCTTATTACTCCTTTGACCCAACTTCGACTTAACCCCCTTTGGAATCTAGGTCTCCATTGCTCTGTATCTCCAAAAAAACCTAGATTGTTCCCTAAACCCCCGTGATGGACTTGATTCTTCCTTCCTTTAGATCCCTCTCAGGAAACATGGCTCAGATGGCAGAAAGAAGCCAAGTATGTGGTGGGGTACCCCAGCATTTTTGTTTCCATATAACAGGCGCCTACTGGAACTAGCAAAAGGGCACTGCTCGCTGTCCTTGTCTCTCCAGAGCACGAATAGCATTTATCTCTGTGCAGCGGGCAGCGCCAACTCGGGTTTTTGTCAACCTGTCAATTTTTTTTTTCTTAAACAGAAAGCAGAGTTCAGTAAATAAAGATAAATGATTGTGCTCCTTCTCTGCAGACCCTGGAGCTAAACTGAACAGGCCTCTTATGGTTTGGCCCTGCTTCATTGACTGTTCAGACAGCCCAGTAATACGACAGATGTACCCAGCCGTTCCCTCTTCCCCGCTGTCCATTAGATTATGTTCATTTTGTCTGAGATGCCATTAGAAGTCTCAAGGTCAAAGAAGTCACAGAGAAGAAAAGAGGAGGACTAATTTTCCCCTGCAGCCCTTCGTTGCCTGAAGAGTCACTGGACAGGCAGGCACACGCATTTGCAAGGGGCTCAGAGTGGGGACGCGGCACAATTTATTTGAAATAAAGTGCAGGTGTACAATTAACCCAGGCACATTTCTGGCAAGCCAGTAGAACCAGGAATCAGACATGTTATTTGAATCTGAGAGGAATATTATTTGGTATCCTTTCCTAAATGACAAATGCATTTTTGTTTTTGTAATGTTTTAGCTCAACAATGTGTTAAGGAAGACCTGGTGGAACAGAGGGTACTTGATATTTATTTTTAAGGCACTTTTGTTCCCAAAGTCTATTTTCTTGGACCTTCCTTATGTCATCATGAAAATAACCTTTGTGAGAGTTACAAGAGGGACAATCCACATCAATTTAACAAGAACAATACTTATTAATATACTTGAATGGATTGTCTCTGGCTTCTGGTGAATTCAAAGCCTTTAAGAAACGTTGCCATGTCACTTAACACACAGAATCATAGATGGAGGATTTTAGGGTTCAAATAACTAATATAAATCATTTGGTCTAATTACCCCTCACTTTACAAATTAAGATGCCATAGTGCTTTGCATCGTTCTCTCATTGCTTCTTTGCAAGGGTCTTGTATCCTCAGCTGGAGTTAGAGCTCCCCAAAGGCAGAGATTCTTCCTGTTCTTTGGTTCTTTACATAATCTAACACATGACTTGGCACACAGTAAGTACTTAAGAAATATTTACTAACTATGTGACACTACAGGCATACTGAGGATGCAGCAATTAGATGCTGGGTATACGTTTGTGAACAATACTTCAGCATCCTTCAACCAACTTCCACCCAGGAAATTTAAAAAAAAAGAAGCTTCCCAACATTGGTTTATACTGAGTCTACAGTATCCAACATCTAGACATATGCCATTATACTTTCCAAACCAACAATTGACATTTCAGGTATAGATTAAATAAGAGACAGCATTGTATACATCACCATTCGCCACAATTTGAGCTTCTAGCCTTGAATGTGAGCCAAATAGATAGGATGTTGGTTACCTTCTTTAGCCCTTAATTATACACAGATTCCTAGGGTAACCACAATAATGGTAGATTCTAATACAGAGGTCACACAAGTATTTGTATCTCCCTATCCTCCCATTATATTGAAGACTTGCGAAGTCATTTATGTTTGATGCCTGGTGACAGTATAAGCACTTAACAAATGTTTGGGTGGGTTTTTAATTTTTTTTTTTTTACCATTCATTCACTCATTCAATTATTCTTGGGGAAAGGGATCATATTTACATTTCTTGCTAATTGGTTTCATAGGATAAAAAGTTTGGAGGCATCTTACAGATCATCTAATCCAACGTTCTACTTTTACTGTTAAACAAAAATAGCCCCAAACAAATTGTGTAACTTGATCGTGATAACACAGGTTTAATAATGAAGTTGGGATTTGAACTCAGGTCCTCTGATTCAAATCCAATTTTCTTTCCAATATTTTTTAAAACTTCTCTTAAATACAAGGAATTTTTCAAATAAAAAGAGACATTTGAGAACAGGGTACTGCAAAGGATATTGGATTTACAATAAAAGGGCTGGGTTTAAATTTGGCTTTTTAAACTTTCTACATGTATAACTTTGGGAAAGTTACTTTGGGGACACAGTTTTCTCATTTGCAAAATGAGATGGATTAGTTAATATCTAAGGTACTTAGCATAAAATACTATAGTCCAAGCAGTATGAGAGAAATTAATTTTACACTAATACCTCATACCTTCACCAAGAAAAACCCCAAATGGGTACATGACCTTGATATAAGAGGTCATACATAAATAAATTAGAGAAACATTGAAAAAATGAATATCAGCTTTATGGATAGAAAAAAGATCATTATAAATCAAGGCATAGAGAAGATTACAAAAGAAATCTTAATTATATAAAATTTAAATTTTTGCAGAAACAAATCCAATAAAGCTAAAACAGAAAGGAAAATATTTAACTGGGAAAAATTCTTTGTAGCAATTTTATAGATTAAAGTCTCATTTTCAATAGCTGTATAAGGAACTGATTCAAATTTATAAGAATAAGAGCCATTCCACACTTGATAAAAAGGCTACGGAAATGAGTGGACAATCCTCCAAAGAAGAAACCTAGACTACCCTTAAAAATATGGGCTGTAGGGGGAGTAAATACTACAAATCACTAATTAGAAAAATGCAAATTAAAGTAATTCTGAAATTCTACCTCATAACCATAACATTAGCAAAGATGATAATTTTTTAAAAAAAGGAAAATGGCAAGTTTTGGAGGGCCTGTGGGAAAATAAATGCACTGAGGTATTATTAGTGAACCTGTAAATGAGTACAACCATTTTAGAAATCAATCTAAAATTACACACAAAAAGCTTATGAACAATGCATGCCCTTTGATTCAGCTATAACATTGTTAGGCTTATACCCAAAGGAAATAAAAGAAATCAGAAAATTTCCTATGTGGTAAAAAAACATTTATAGCAGCTCTATAAATATATATAAATATAGCCACTCTATACAAAAAGTAGTGGTAAAACCCTAAAAACTAAAAGGATGCCCGTCAATTAGAAGGATGGGTGGTGTGGTATATGAATATGAGGGAATTTTATTGTGTATAAAGAGAGAGAGAGAGAGAAAGAGAGACAGACAGAGAGAGAGAGACAGACAGAGAGAGAGAGACAGACAGAGAGAGAGAGAGAGAGAGACAGAAAGAGAGACAGAGAGAGAGAGACAGAGAGAGACAGAGAGAGAGAGACAGAGAGACAGAGACAGAGACAGAGAGAGACAGAGACAGAGACAGAGACAGAGAGATGGGTGGGGGGGAGGAGGGAGTGAGGAAAGAGAAACCTGTGAAGCCTAGAATGGTTAGGGAAGATTTCAAGCAACAGAGAGATCTGCTATAATTCTACTGGTAAGGCCAATAGAATCACAGTACTGTAAGGGATCTATGAAGTCGTATTCTCATATATCACCAATGATAGGATCTTAGATCCAGAAGAGGACTTTGATATTAATATATCCAATCCTTCATTTTAAAAAATGAGGAATTTGAAACACAGAAAAGTTAGACAATTTAACCAAGATCACAAAATGTTCTAGTAGTAAAGCTATAGTCATATTTTATGGTTTTTTTTTCTAACTCTTTTCACCATCTCACATTTCCCTGTTTCTGTTGCCACCCTGATACGAACTGGACCTTGAAGGATAGATGGGTATTGGAAAAGTGGAGATAGAGGTCGACTGTATTTTAGAAATTCCACATAGGTGAAACCACCTATGTATAAGGGGACGAATGTCCAAAATATGTTCCTAGGAAATGTGAAGAAGTTTGCCTATATAATAAATTTCTCTGACCTCAGCAAACCATATGGAAGAAAGAATGAAAGATGGTGGAAAAGACATAGAATATGGAATGAGAGCAGTTCCTCCATCAGGGCAACCCAATCACTGAGTGAGTCCTTGCTACTAAGGTCTTTTCCAGTTATAAATCTATGTTTCTGTGAATATATCAGAACGCCAAGAACCAGTTAGCAACTGGCTAATAATCAGGTATTTTCAGAGCACATAATCTCAGTTTAGGAAAGTTTCAGGGAGATACAACATAGGGCATCAGGTTTGATGGTTTGATGGTTACATGTACTGAAAGACTCTTGGAAGGAACACATCCTTTCCTGTTCCCATTCTGGAAGGCTCATGCTGCTGCTGAGCTTGTCACTTTCATGAGCACTAAATTCACTCACAAATGTTAATGGATCCGAAAAAATAATTACAATGGTAACAAATTAGGGGTCTGTTACACTAACTAACTTTTCTCTATTAACACAGAATTTACTTTGAGGAAGAATAGAAAGAGCCAAGTGAGCAGATTTCATAATTGCCAAACTTTATTTTCACTCTGCCTCTAACTTTCCCTGTGAAACAGAACATAAAGAAAGTCTTTTACAAATGGATAATTATATACTTACACATCTCATGATTATGAGTGCATAACCTTCTCTTCTCCTTCTCTAATGGGATTGAACACTATCATAGAGATAGATGATTCTGGCCAATTGAAAAAGAAAATAACAAATTAAAGTCAAATGTCTATGCCTATATAAACTATACACCTCTACTTGTATAACCTTGTGTTAATATTAATTTTCTTTTTGTCTGGAACTTTGATTTTATTGGTGTGAGGAACTTTCTGTTGTGGAAAATTTTCCCACATTTAGGCAACTCTTCTGTAATTTAAAATCTGAGAGAATTACCTGGGACACTGAGGGAGTAAGCAAGCTCCTATTCACAAGACAGGATGCAAGAGGCAAGCCTTGAACTGAGGTTTTTCTGACTCCAGGGACTTACCTTTTGTATTTTATGCTCCAATCTCAATTATATTAAAACATAGCTATTTATAGGAACTTGGAATTTGTAAAGTGCTTTATTTGATTTTTTTTTAAACTGGAAGAGAACTTGGATGTTATATAGTCAAACTCTGAGGCAGAGAGAGATGAAGTGAATTGAACAAAGTCATATACAGAGTAGGTGGCATAGCTAAGCCTGCAATTCAGGTCATTAAGCATCCATGCCAGCATGGTTTCTATTTACTTAGTTCAGTTATATAAATTGTTCTGCTAATGTTATCCTTTTTCTTACTATCATACATTATAAGTTGAGGATGGTAAGTTTCAAGTTTCTTTCCAAGTTAAGAAAATTTGAGTTTAAATGTCATTTGCAGAGTAGGAGAACCAAGTTCTAAGTATTTATTTTGTTTGTTTTTTGCTTTTTGGAGGGCAATTGGGGTTAAGTGACTTACCCAAGGTCACATGGCCACATGGCTAGTTTTTGTGTTAAGTGTCCGAGGCTGGAATTGAACTCAGGTCCTCCTGATTCCAGGGCTGGTGCTCTATTCACTGCACCACCTAACTGCCCCATCTCTGAGTATTTCTAATTCCAATATTAGATAATTGGTTTTTACCAAAGGTACACTTAGGATTCCTAACAAGAGACTTGATCTTGAATTTATGTTCTTACACTTAGTAGACTATATAAAAAATACTTAACATCTCTAAAATACCATACTTCTGCTACCAATCTCATATGATTGTTGGAAAAAAAAGAAGCATTCACCAACCAGTGAATCAATAAGCATTTATTAAATTCTCCTATGGTTCAGGGAATGAGAGAATGAGAGGGAAGAGAGAGAGAGAGAGAGAGAGAGAGAGAGAGAGAGAGAGAGAGAGA
>NW_027185712.1:7518277-7533039 GCF_028583685.1 Petaurus breviceps papuanus | reverse complement strand
AGAGAGAGAGAGAGAGAGAGAGAGAGAGAGAGAGAGAGAGAGAGAGAAAGAGAGAGAGAGAGAGAGAGAGAAAGAGAGAGATTGATTGTTCCTACCCCCAAATAGCTTACATTCTGAGAATTTTTTAAGTAAAAATTGATATTATTAGAAGTTGAATTTCAGGGATCAATGGTCTTATTATTGCCGTACAATCTCCAACTTACTCCCAAGTACTTAACATCTTATTTAGGCTAGATTCACATGAAAAATATCAGACTAAAGTCTAAAAAGGAGTGGGAGGATTTTTTAACACATTGGATGCTGAGAAATGTTTGAATGACTGAGTGAGTTTTTTTTTCAGTTTTCATCCAGATCCTATGGAAAAATCTCCTTGGAGAAGTGTATTGATAGGATTGAATTAAGAAGGATATTCCTATTCAGTTTGATACCCTTCACTCATTCTTCTCTTCAGCATAGAGCCATATACATAGTGTCAAATTTCAACATGAAACCTAAAAATTTCAATAATTTATTTTCATTACTGAACATACATTTATTAAATACCTACTATATATTAAGTAATGCAGAAAATAGGCTATTAGGTGGCTCCATAGTGCTGGTCCTAGAGTCAGGAAGACTCATCTTCTTGAGTTCAAATCTGTTCTCAGACACTTCCTAGCTGTGTGACCCTGGGCAAGTAACTTAATTCTGTTTGTCTCAGTTCCTCATCTGTAAGATGAGCTGGAGAAGGAAATGTTAAACCACTACAGGATCTTTGCCAAGAAAATGCCAACTAGGATTAAAAATTACTAAACAACAACAATGGAGGAAATACAAAGAAATGGAACATATAGTTGTCTTACAATCTTATTGGACTAGATTAGCACATGCAAACTTTTAAAAAAGCAATACATCACAACATTGTTAGAGAGATCTCATGATAAGTGATACAAGCTCAATAAACAGTACAACACTTAAAGGCTATCATTATTATAATAAGGGAAGAATCACTGTGGGCTAGGGAAAGCTAGTTAGGGAAGGCCTTCACAGAAGAGGTGTAAATTGAGTTGTAAATGGAAAAATGGGTTATCACTACAGGGAAAGGACAATGAAAAAGGAAGTTCAGATACTTTGTGAGTAGGGTGGAGAATACTAATAATAATTATGATCTTAACAAATGAGGAAACTGAGAATCACAAAGGTGAAGAGACTGGCTCTTGATCACACCATTAGTGGATGAGTTAGAACTTTAACTGGGGCCTCCTGACTCTCTTCTCAGAGTTCTTTGTTTTCTTGCGGTCAGTTTAAGAGGAGCAGGCCTTCTTGATTAAAAGTAAATGATTTGCACCATAACTGATAAATCAAGATCCATTGCACACAATAACTTTTAATAGCAATTAGTAGCAATGTCTTTATTCTCCTACTTACTGAATCTATAAAATGTGTTTTTCCCCAAAATTCGTTACCCTTAATTTCCATATTTTGAAATTTTTCTGGTCTTTATATACTGATAATGTTTACTATTAACAGCTTTACTTTCAGATACAAAGAAAACACACACATACACACACATACTCATCAATATGTCTTTGATTTCTAATGTTACTGCTTCTTCCTTTCATCTTGTTTCCCAGGAGGGATTCCAGAGTATATGCTTTAGACTCTATACATCAGTTTTCATAGTTCCACAGGCAACCATGGGAGCAATCTTATTTATTCTTCGGGCATGCTAGCTAGTATTTCCAGCAAAGATATCCTCGGAGAGTTTTCATTCAGATAGGGACTTTTCCCATATTTGTCCAATTGGACAGTAGGACAGGAAATGCTATTCTGATTCTGAATGAGTTAATGCACGTTCTCAGGTACCTTCCTTGATACCGACATAGGGACTCAGACTGGGACAGGTGGGACTCAATATTCTTTCACATTCCTATCATTTTTTCTTTCTATAATGATATATTTTGGAAACCTTTCCTGCCTGGATTTTCAAAATATTGATTCTGAAGGCCTCAGTTTATTGTGACATGATGCCAACATGATAAGTCAGTTCAAGGAAATGTTCATAGTGGCTGGGCATCATGTAGACAAAGCAATATTGACTAATTTTTGCCCTTTGTAAAATCTGATTATGTTTGTAATATTCCCTTTGGGAAAGTATCCACCACTAGAGAAGTTAGGAGTGTGGTCTCACCAAGCTCCAGTAATAACTGGACACAATATAGTATGGAAGATCAAGAAGCATCTCAAGATGCTACAAGGACCCCACTAGGTAGGAAGGAATTAAGAATCTTCCATGTGCCAGGCACTGTGCTATGCATTTTACAAATAGTATCTCATTTTTCCTCACAATAATTGTGGGAGATAGGTGCTATTATTATTACTACTATTTTTCAGTTAAGGAAACTGAGGCAGATAGCATTTAAGGGATTTGCTAGAGTCGTGTAACCCGTAAGAGTCTGATGCTGGATTTGAACTCAGGTGTTCCTGACTCCAGGCCCAGCAATCTATCCATTGTATCACCTACTGGCCTCTAACATAAACAAAAGAATAGAGGTAACCTTTAGAGGTCACTATTCCATTCATACAAACTATCTCCAATGACATAAGAAGGTGAAAACCATTTATAAACCTGAATTTATCTTACCTGTTGAATTGAATCATGTAGATGAATTTTTTGTCTAATAAGACCCAAAACATTTTCAAACACAGCTAATGGTAGGAGTAGTCTAGATGAAATGAGAAACACAGAGTAGACTCTTGCAACATCAATTCAATATTCACAGCGCCCATGGGATCTATAAATATGCCAGCATAGTGCTCAATCACAAAATATAGCAGACTCTCCATATATAAGACAGAAGTAAAACATTTATTCAGACACCAGAAAACCAAATCCCAAAACCATCATAGCAACAAAAAAAGTTAATAAGCCATAACACCACAGAGAGCCATACCATCCTTTAGCCTTCCCACAAACCAAAATTTACTCACAAGCCTAATTGTCTCCCCCAGGTACCTCCTCTCCACCCTCCCTCTCTAACTGTTTTGACCCCTAGCTTCCTGTGGGCTTTGCTCCACCTTTCAGCAAGCTCCTCTCCCGGCAGGATCTGTATGATTACATTCAGCCTATTAGATGGCAGGGAAGATCTTTGAAGCAGGGAAGGTCTTCAAATTCCCTTAAGCTTATTAAGGGACAGGGAAGATCTTTAAATCCCTATTAAATTCCTACAACTCTCTTGCTCCATTTACTAGGTGACCCCATAATTTTTTTTGTACCTGAAATTTCATCACTAGATATTACAGGTTCAATTAAAATTCTGCCTCCTGCATGAGGTTTTCTTTGACATATTCAATATTCATCCATGGTTTTTTTTTTCTGATTTTATATTGCTGACTTGTTTTCCAATTCTAGAGCTACTGTATGGCACCTTGCATCTATTGGTGCACCCGAAATATTTCTGGACTGTCTAATGTGCATTATTCTAATCTCCACTGGGATATGCATAAGAATCCCTAAAAATCACTTTGGACAGATTTTACCCAAATCAGGATTAGCAGCTCAAGGAATACATGTATTGGTTGGAGTAATAGATTCTAATCATCAAGGAGAAATTGTTGTAACATTCCAGAATTTAAGTGAAAGGCCCATACAGATTCACAAGAATGATAGGATAGTTCAAGTGATTATTGTTCCTTGTAAAACAATGCCACTTGTAAAAACTGACCCTCCTTCCAAAATAACTGTCACAGGAACTGAAGGATTTGGTTCTAGTGATAGAATAAAATCAGGAGCTAAAGTATGGGTAAAACGGAAGCCAGATGATGTTCCAAAGGCTGCAGAGATTATAGCATATGGGAGGGATAACACTGTAACTATTGTTTATTCTGGAGAAGATGATTACAAAATTGTACCCTTAACTCATTTATTCTACCGTGAGTGAGGCTACGATAGTCTGGTTATTGTCTCTTTGCTTTTTCTTGATTTTTTGTTTGTTCACCTTGTTTGTTAGATTTGTTTCCACAGGCTTGGTACCCTCCATCTGTAGATGCCTGATAGCTTAAGCTGGATGTCACCCCCTGTCTGCAACTGTGATGTGTCACCCTTGGACCTGGCATCAAGCATATTAAGAACTGACCTCTCAAATGGGACCCCTTAGGACAGGGACAGCTCTACATCCGATTTCAGCAGCAAGTAGCCATAGAAGAAGAGATCTTCACCCCTTACCACAAGATTTTGGGGCCCCATTTGTTCGGGGTGGGGGGAATGATGGGGAGCTTGTGCTCAAGCGCCACCCTAAAATATGGTTTTCTGTGTTTATTGTGTGCTATTCTTGTTATATTGTTGTGAAATTTTGTTGACACCAGTTATTCCTACTGTATTTTTGTCAAGTAAGGGACATGAAAGATCTTGGGGCCGAATGTAAGGGTTATGGGATTTAAAGATCTTCCATGCCCCGTTGGACTTGCTGACGTAGCAGGAAGGGGCGGAGCAAGAGGAAGCGGAAGCCAAGCTAGCGTTCCTTCGGTGGCTGGCGGTGGTGGTGACGGCGGCAGCAGCAGAGGCAGTGGCAGCGCAAAGCCCTTTTTGAGTTAGAACTGCTAAGGACTTTCTGCTAAGGACTCCTGCTGAGGACTGCCAGGGGCCGGAGCTGCTGGGAGTGCGCTTCCAGGACGCTGGGTGGTTGCTGTGCGTGGGGAGAGGAGGACCTTTGCCTGAGGTAGCCTGTTCTGTTTTAAAGGCTTGAAAATGTGGGTGCTTTCTACTTTATCTACCTGTGCCAATGTCATAACTACTCTGATGGCTTTCACTTTCTGGTTTTGGGACTCAGTCTTTTGGTATCTTAATAAATTTTCTAGTTTATTTCCTCATATGGCAAACATGACGTATTTTCTAATGGATAATTATATCAGCATATTTGTAATCTCTATAGGCATTGTGAATATGGCATTGCTGATACACCAACTGGATTATAAGATCCTTGACAACAGGGATTCTGATTTCTTTGTTTTTGATTATTCTGTATCCTGTTAAATATCTTGTATAAAGGATATATGTCTGGGAACCTATAGGACTGTCCTCATGGACTACCCTTTCAGATGATTTGGAGGCACAGGATACAGGGATTCCTGAAAGTGATTTTAAGGGCATATAAAAAGAAAGAATATGTAAATGTCACTGAATTTGGAATTGTGAAGTTGAAAGACAAGGACTGAAAGAAAACAAACAGAGGCATACCTGCTTTCCTTCCCCCCAAAATAATATTGGTATGAGATTGGTGATAGTCTGGTGACACATACAGATGTAGGTGTCAAATGACTCTTGGGCATTTGAGCCAGAACTTGATTGCAGAGATGGTGGTTCCAGGGCTAAACAGAGGTAAAAGCAGATATTGTAGCAGATACCCTCTGACCCTACAGGAATGTTTCTGTGTCACTGTCTATGCAGTCAGTCAATAGGCACTTATTAAGTGTTAACTATGTGCCAGGCACTGTGCTAAGTGCTAGGAATACAAAGAGAGGAAGAAGTCTTGCCACCTGAAGATCTCACAATCTAATGTGGAAGACAATATGCAAATCACTGTACAAACAAGTTGTATACAGGACAAACTGGGAAAATAGCTATTTTTTTAAACATATGCAACTGTGATCGTGAGAATCACCAATATTTCTATAGAACTGTATATTCTAATAATTCCTGTACTCAGTACCTGTGTTACAGGGGAGTGAGAGGTATGAAGATAGTGGACTTTTGAGTCACTTTCTATGATCCTACCCTGCAAGTGAGAGACTAAAAGTGGACTCTAACCTAAAATGAGGTTACTGGCTTGGAAGGGGTTGAAACTGGATATGAACATATGATTAATACTTCTGCTTTTACTATAAATTTATTAATCTAAGTTACTAATTTAAATTAGAATCTTGAGGGATGGTAGATAAATGAAAAGAAAGAGGTGTGACTAAGTAAGTGGTAGCTGAATGAGAGAATGAAAGAACCTTACTTCTAAATATGAATCCAGAACATATTAGTGATGTAATAGTGGAGCTGGAGGTTTGGTTGATAGTCACATTCCCCAAGGTCTTGACCATATATTTTTATAATATTTATAGACACTCATAGTTACCTTTGTTCACACTTTTTATACCAAAAAAATTATGTAGCAAGGTACTCAATACTTGTGGATTTGCTTAATCAATTGAGGGGGAGAGGATAGGAAAGATGAAGGAAATTTTAGCCTCCCAGAATCCTTTTATAAAATGCCAGCAATCCCAGAAGTGTCAAACTTTAGTTATATATCAGCTAATCGCCAAAAGTTGCTTTTAGTCAACAACTAAGTAGTAAAATCTTGAAAAATGTGGCTATATTACATAGAAGAAGGAAGGGACAGGAGGAGAAATGGATATGGGTAGGGAAAAGGGTGGTGGGAGGATGTGACCTGACATTGCAATGCCCAGGGCTGGCCTGAGTGGGAAATTACTTTGGGGAAAATGAGAAGTGAGTTAGTTTATGGTAAAGTGAGATGAAAAGGAATTCAGAAAAGCTCGATTCTAGAGAAGGTGGAGAGAGGTACTGACAGCTTATTTATATCACCTTTTTGACATGAAGATTGAGCCACCTATTACATAACTAAAGCATTAACAAGATCATATTAGAAGCCAAGGGGTGATCTATGCCTCAATCTTTAGAGCAGAACTTAGCAAGGAGAGCTCACTGTATGATGGCTCAATGGTGTTTTCTTCATTATACTGGCACTTTACAAATTCTAAAAGGAGCCTTTACTTCATGCCATTTGTTTTCCTGAGACAGCTCCAAGAAGAAAAATGCCAAATAATTATATTCTTGTTACTCTCCAGAACTTTCATTTGATATTCAATATGAAGACTAATATGAGGGTGTGAAAAATAATTTCTCTTCACCTATCTGATGCAGTTTGCCTTTATTACCTGAACTCTTTACTGAAAATTCAATTGAATGCTTATGGTCTACCTTTTAATCAGTGAACTTCCTATTCTGCTAATTCTCACACTGACTACATGATGCACAGCTATATCATTATAAATATATACATGTGCGTATACATATATTTAAATTTATATCTATGTCTTTTTTAAAATAGAATGTGGTAACTAAATTGGCACATGGTGAATGGTTCTATTTTCTGGCACTTTTATTGGGGGAAAAAGCATGATACTCGCTACATTATAGTAATGATGATGATTATTTCCAACATATTTAATAAAGTGCTTTAGCTTTGACTATTTCTATTAAATTAACCAGATGGTGATAGAACATAATTTCACCCAGAAATGTACATTAATTATTAACAATAAATGTAGGGCAAAACAACAGACTTCAGTAATATAGCTGCACATCTGCAAAGGAGATTGTTGGCGACTTGAAAATGCTAATTCCGTGATTAATCTTCCATTTGGCTACTGAGCAACATACTCCATGCAAACTAGGAAACTAAAAAGAGTGATCAGGCATACAGACATCAAATCAGGATTCTGACTTCAAACAGCAGGAGGAAAGCTTGATAGGCAGCCCCAAATTCTAACAACTCATGCCTGCTCACTTTCCGACTTGTGATCACAACAGAAGTTAGTGAAAGATCAGAGAGATAGATTTACATTGGGAGATATGACCTGATGTAAACTTGTGTGCATCCTCTTCCTTTGCTCTTTTTTTCAATGACTTCATGTCCCATAGCTTCTTCCTTCCACAGTTCTTCAGGGAACAGAGGAAAGATCATTTTCTCTTGTGAGAAATTCATGGTGTGGTCTTACTTGGAAAATTGTGATCTCTCTTGATTGCTGTACTTCAAGAGAGATGTAACAATTATGGAGAGGAGGCACATAATCAAGGGAGTTGATGTAAGGGGCATTCTATAAGAATAATGGCTAACATTTGTATAGCACTTCAATGTTTGCAATGTGCTTCACATATATTAACTCATTTGATCCTCACATACAACCCTGTGAAGTAGGTACTATAATTATGCCCATTTTATAGGTGGGGAAACTGAAACACAGAGAGCTTAACTGACTTACCTAAGCTTACACAACTAAATAATTGAGACCAGATTTAAATTCAGGTATTCCTGAGTTCCAACACTCTATTGACTGTGCCACCTAACTTTAGAAATATTCTTGAGTTGATAGACAAGGTCAAACAGGGATTTGACCAGATTCTCAGAAGCCTTAAGGAAAGATAGATGAACCTAAATGGTCATTAACCATATAGATCAAGAGAAGTCAACTTCTCGTTTTGACTCTTTACCCTGAGACTACACTTTTGATCTAAAGTAAAGCTCAGGTTTAGATCATTTCTAGGCTTCTCCGAATATGGGTAACAGTACTCCTAACTCTTGCATAGTTACTCTATAAGGGCAAACTTTTGTCAT
Organism: Petaurus breviceps papuanus; assembly: GCF_028583685.1. Classification (NCBI taxonomy): domain Eukaryota; kingdom Metazoa; phylum Chordata; class Mammalia; order Diprotodontia; family Petauridae; genus Petaurus; species Petaurus breviceps. The sequence continues at coordinate 7,524,658 of NW_027185712.1, read as the reverse complement.
TCTGATGAGTCCCTCTTTCCCACACATCTCTACACTGTGTCTTAAGAACTCATAGTGCTGCTCTGTAGTTCAGACTTGCCCTGAAAGATAAACAAATTGGAAAGTTTGCTAAAAAAGGAAGCTGCTCCCATAAAAGCTGCACTATCTGAGTTCCTGGCTTTGTTCTCTGAGTCAAACACCATACTACAATGCTGTGGACAAGCTAGTTCTTTCTCTAAAGAGAACATTCCATCTTGCCATCTATTGCTTCTTCCTAGTTTCTCCTTACCTTCACTACCACCTTTTCCATTAGACTTCCAGAATCTATCATCTGGTGCCTGGGGAAGCTAATCCAGCTAACTTTGGAAATTCCACTTATGTTATTTGGAGAATGTGATTGCAAACTCACAATATGTAAGGGTATCTTGCCCTAAAAAAAAAAACAGAACTTTTCTCTTGCCTTCTACCAACTTTTGCTCTAGACACAATAATGAATATTAATATAATATAATAAAATAAAAAATAATAATAATGAAATTAATGATGCCATTACTTTTAGTGGGGGAAACGTATATCTACTGAGAGGTTGATTGGTCAACAATGGCTCAGAGTGAATATAAATGCAATTGTTTCTGTTCTGGCCCAAAATAATGAGAGTCTTTCCCTATCAGATTCATTTTTTTTTTACTAGATAAAAGAGATTATTCTTTGCCTCATTTCTTACCTAGCCTTAATCACTGAATGGGTGTTGCCTCAGTCAAATTGAAATCTAGGAAATACCTTGGTTTAAAAAGGCCAATGTCTCCTAATGCATTGGAGGACATCTCCAGTCATCCTCATCTAGATCTTGCCAGAGAAGACTCTGGAGATTAAAGTGAGGTTAATGACTTTGCACAGGCCTCCCTCACTTAAATCCATTTCACTTGCAAGTCATGACATCACCTTCCTGATGTCATGGTACTCTTCCAGAATGAAGGACAACAACACAATATCCACTGATGATCTTATGGGTCAACTCACCAACCCTTTGACTGCTCTGAACTACTTCCTGGGGGCATCATTGCCCTATAAGTGTTATTCTCCCATCTGAATGTAAGCAAAGACTGCTCTCACTTTTTAATTTATGTCCTTAGTACTTAGTGGTTTTTGGCACATAGAACTTAAAAGTTGCTTTTATATTCATTCATTCATTCCCAACAGGACACTGCATGGGAAGTATATGCATTATGTTTTTATTCTCCAAGAAACACATTGTATTAGGAAAATCCCTAGAGGAACTGGAATTCACTAAAATTGTTCATAAACTACCATTTTATGTTTGTTTGTTTTTTGTTGTTTTGCTTTTTGGAGGGCAGTCGGGGTTAAGTGACTTGCCTAAGGTCACATGGCTAGTTTTTCTGCTAAGTGTCTGAGGCCAGATTTGAATTCAGGTCCTTCTGACTCCAGGGCCAGTGCTCTATTCACAGTTCTACCTAGCTGCCCCATAAACTACCATTTTAGAGGTTGCCTATATGCACATATCTAACCTTGCCATGTGCTTCTTCTATAATGAAGCACTAAGATTTATACAACAGGACATGCCCAAATTTCATCAGCAGATCTACAAGGAAATATGTCACTCTCAACTTACTCCATGAACTTTGGACCAAATATTCCCCAGTTCTTTATGATGGTTGCAAAATATCTTTCCCCTCTCTAACCCTCCTCTCCCCCAAACTATTTTTCTCCCAGGACTCTGTGTCTTCCCCATCTATCTATTTGTTTCTCATATTTAAATATTTCCTTAGTTTCTCAAATAGAGATTAACTTACTTGAGCTTTGCTCTGAAAGACCAAAAGAGACTGGCAGAGTGGGTCAAGGGGAAAGGAGTAATGTTAGAGATGGAACCAACTTGCTTTTATAAGCTCTGTGGATAGAGTAGATTATCCAAAATGAATTTATATCCCTGGCTTTAATCTTTGAAGAAGCCCCAGTTACCAGAAACCAACCAGTAGATATCCAGTCCCTTACTGCAAGGTCAGAGTAAAAGAGTTCTTGTCTGTCTCCATGACAACTGTACTTCAAAGAAAGATAATTATCCTGCAATATCAACTTGACTGATGGCTCATAAAACTAATCAGATGATTCCATGATCAGCAGTCAAATTACAAAGTTGGTACAAGATAAAAATAACAACTAGTATCAAAGAAGGCCTAGATCAATTCTTAGATGATAGCTCCATAATGAGCTACTAAAGGAAGTGGAGAACTTGTGTGGCATTACTGACCTTTTGAAGCAGATAGATTGGCTAGCTTATTTTTCTCGTGTTGAGAGTGAATGAACATGGTGAGTACCATCTCCACATGAGTTGCTCCTGAGACTATGGTTGAGCGTGTAGGGGAGGAAGGGTTGGGGAGAAGCTCCAGGGAAGCTGGAAACAGGACTTATGATCTGAGGGACAGGACTATTCCCAAGGCAATGGGGCTCAAGAAAGCTGAGTTATTTCCACTAAGGTGGAAATGATAGGAAGGTAAGGGGAAGTGATGTTCAAAGAAGCATTGGAACATGTCACTTCTTTCCATCTCCCCTTTGGAATTCTTTGCTAATTCAGCTACACTGACTTGCTTGTTCCAGGAGTGTTCCTCAGAGGTCCTAGTAAAGAAAGGTTATAGGATCATAGATCATATATTGATAGTTGGAAGGTATCTGAGAGGTAATCTGTTCCAGTCCCCTCATTTTACAGGTGAGGAAACTGAATTCTAGAGACTAGGTGTGACTAGTCCAAGCTCACACAGATGCAAAGTGGGAGAACAAGTATTCCAACACAGTTCCTCAGATCCCAGATTCAATTGTGGGTTCAATGTATCAGGTTCCCTCCTATGCTTGGGTTTTCCTGTACACACAGAAATTACAGATCCTCCCTACTATTGTGTACAAATGCTGTACCTTTAAGTTAATAATTCCCATTGTTAACAAAAAGTAAACATATATATGTATATATATATATATATATATATATATTATCATTTGATAAGCCCAATGAAGGCCACTTCAATGTGATCATTCCCAATGAGTATACCAGACTTCACTAAACTAGAAAAAGCATTGGGTTGAGAAGAGAAATGTCAACACAGGCATAATCTCCTAATTTACAAATATTTGATGTACATTAACTGACTAATAGACTTGAGCCAGGGCATCTACACAGTCAAATCAAAGTGGATAATTGAGTAATTTTCTGATGACTTCAACTACACTTGAAAATCAGGATGGATAATTAAGGCCAAATAAACCTCTTTCACCTTATTAGCAATCCCCCCTCCTCTTCAAAACTAATAGAGTATTGTCCAAATCCTTTAATTCACTCTTCCTCTGCAGACACAAACACAGAAACCACCTTGGAAGAGAAACCATGTAAAGACCTAATATATTTCATATTAGAGTTGGTCAAGTGAGCTTTAAAGACAAGGAGTGATGTAAAGTGTAGTTTTGGAAGACAGGGGACAGGAGTTCTGGTATCAGCATTACCATTAACTAGCTAGCTATGTGACACTGAGCCTCATTTTCCTTGTCTATAATAGGTGGTGTTTGAATTAAATGATTTTTAAGGTACTACAAGATCCCAAAACTCTCCAAAGTTTTATATATGGCTAAATAATCTGGATTAACAAAAAATAATTAGTTAATACAAAAATCACAATACTCTTTAAGAAAGAGGGAATGGAGGGGATGCATTTGTTGTGTATGTGTGTGTGTGTGTGTGTGTGTGTGTGAGAGAGAGAGAGAGAGAGAGAGAGAGAGAGAGAGAGAGTAGAGAGAGGCTTTAAACATGTTAATAGAGTAGAAATAAATCATTTTCACCATTAGAGGAGTTTCTGTTTTTATCTATTTTATTCATCCATTCATTTATTTATTTGTCCAATATAGGCTCATTTCCTAACTGGATACTAGTTGAATTGCTTTCAATATCTAATTAACAGGACAAAAACTACAAGAAAAGCTTCTTATAAAGAAATTGAAGACTATGAAAATAAAGTGATTAATCTCCCTTAAAAAAATCAGTTTTTATTTGCCCTGGTGTCTATAGATTATCCTGAGCCTAAAAGGGCATAAACATTAGTGTTTCACTGGGTGGGTGGGTCCACATACAAAAATATTCTCTTGCTGTAAAAAAGGGATTTTTAATCTTTCTTATGTGGCATATACCTCTATTGGCAGTCTAGTGAGATCTATGGATTCTTTTTCAAAATAATGTTTTAAATGCATAAAATCAAATACATAGGATTACAAAGGAAATAAAGCATATTTAAATAATGTCATATATATATATATATATATATGTCTGTGTGTATATCTTTAAAAGTACACAAACATTAAGCTAAAAACTACCTGGTCTAAAACATTTTCTTTTTATCAAGTGGTAAGGCATCAAATGCTGATGGAGTTTGTCCATTTTTGTAATAACTAAACTATTTCAATCAATCAGAGCTTATATTTACACGTAGCCATAATTGTAACTGCCACAAAAGGTCTAGCCTTAGAAGGGTAATTTGAATGACCTTGTACAGGAGAAAAATTTTTAAATTACATGGATTTATAAGAAAAGAATTTTATTTAATTTGTTTTATTGCATGGAGAGTGAAAGATTTGTGATGTCTAGGAAAGTTTATGGATTCATTTGCAAGATCTATATTTAGGGTTCATCCTATAAGAAATTAATGTCTGCCTTTGATGCCCCTGCCTCCACTTTCAGTGTATAGTCTTCTTCTGCTCACATAACCCTATAACCTGATCTTTCATAAGGAATTTATGAACTCATTCAGACTAAGGTACACATGAATGATTAGGAATTATATTTTATCCCTACCAGGTTTACTTGCATTTTTAAGGGGAAATACATACAAGAAATATATGTTTATTAGATAATTTCAGGCTTCAGTGACAAATACATGAGGGAGACATTTGGGGGAAAATTGTCTCCAGGCATCCTTCAAATAATATCACGAGGGCAGCTACTCTCCCAGCATCCATGCCTTTTTGTGGTCCCTGGGGAAATTAATCCCTTCATTTTAGAAGAGCTCCCACCCTCGAGCCCAATCCAATTAATATAATGATCTTCTCAGGATTCCAAAACTAGTATGTGTTAAAGGCAGGACATAAACCAAGTCTTCTGATTCCAAGGCTATCTTTCTATCCAGTATGCCACATTCACTATCTTTATTTCTATACAATTTCTATCTTCCCCAAACACACTCTGCTTTTGACTGTAAGTGCTCAGCCCTGAACACCTTTGTGTCCCTATAACTAGCAAACTCCTTACAGGTGCTTCCTAATATTTATCAACTTGTTCAACTGAACTGAATTTTCATTTGGGGGAAGTAGCTTCAGAAAATGCTAAAAGATGGGGGAGAGAGAAGGATTCTGAATTTAAAACCATCTTTTATTAGCTTCTAGATGCTTGAACCTCCCTGGGTGTCAAAGAAAAACCAAGATAGAAACAAGTGCATCTATCTGTATCCTAAATGGAATCTCAAATATCAAAAACCAAAACGTTGAGTCTCCACCAAGTTTTGTCAATGGTCAGGTGAATGGAAAAGTAGACAGTTTTCATTCTTAGGGGAAATATTATAAAGGTTCCATTAAAGGTCACTTTTCTAAGGGTGATCTCAGAAGTTCTATTGTTCAGAAAGCAAAGCAAACAAATTCGGGGAGAAAATAGTGTCTGAAGTTGAAAAGCAAAAGAAGAAATTAATCACACACAAATTTCAAGGAGGTGAGTGAGCTGTGTGCCACATGTAATATTCAAGTGGCAATGGTAAGACACTAGACTGGGCAAGAATTACAATGAAAGATTGCCCTGTTGAAATAGCAATTAAGGACTTAATGGGGGGAAGTAATCAGGAATATGGGTGATGTAGCCAGTAAAAGTGCAGTATTGGATAATAATACAGGAACTAAAAATGTCCTGTGAATATTCATGAGTTGATCTTATTATGACTTATCTACACAGTGACATTTTCCAGGAGGAAAACATTTGACTAAAGGGGAATAACTTCTCAGCCACTGGATATCAAAGAAATCCCATTCTGAAGGCAAGAAGATAGAAGCTGCATGAGTAAAGACGGGACACTTGAATGAAATGTTTACAATAGGAGGGCCATGTTTCAAAATTAACACATAACACTCAGGGGCAATTCTATAGATAACTTTCTGTGTTATGTGTCATGCAAAAAGCAGATGAGAGATTTTAAAATGTTTGCCAAAACAAAACAAGACAAGCACATACATATAGAAACCACCTCTAATACTCATGCCTTTAAGTTGCTTACGTTCTAAGAATGAACATGTATCAAGTAAATAAATACTAGAGATAGATGATAGATAGATAGATAGATAGATAGATAGATAGATAGATAGATAGAT
>NW_027185712.1:7503515-7518267 GCF_028583685.1 Petaurus breviceps papuanus | reverse complement strand
GATAGATAGATAGATAGATAGATAGATAGATAGATAGATAGATAGATAGATAGATAGATAGATAGATAGATATGGAGATATAGATAGATATAGTAATATGGGAAGGGCACTTACCATTGTGTGGCTCAGGGGGCTCATTGTGGGGCCTTGGTAAGGGCAGCAGAATTTCAATATGTATTTAGATAAATTAGTACTTCATATGTATATTTGTATATATATATATATATATACATATATATATACACACACACCTACATACATATATATATATGAAGAAAGAGAGAGAGAGAATAATGTCAGAAGGGCACTCAATATTGTAAAGCTCCGGATAGCCTCAGTAAAGGAAGCAGAATTTCAATTGAACCTTGAAGGAATTAGAGATTCCCTCCTAGAGAGGCAGAGAGGAGAAAGGAATGGACGATAGTCATGGGGGCTCAGCTTGTACAAAGGTATTGAGTCAGGAAAGGGAATATTGTTTAAGACTATGTCTGTTAACTACCATGTGGTGGAAAGGTGTACATGGTAAATTTCTTATTAGTAGTAGTGTAATATGTATATCTATATACAAAAATACTTTGCCTTGAGACTTCACAGAATCAATCACATAACAAACAACTATTATTAATTAATAGCTTGTATTGATATCATTCTTTAATATTTGCAAAGTGTTTTAGATATATCATCTCGTTTAAACCCTCAAAGCCAACAAAGTGAGATAAATACTATTTATTATCTCCATTGTATCTATGGGGAAATTGAGGCTCTTAAAAGTTAAAGGATTTGCAAAGCTAGGGACGAGTGTAGAATTTAAAACCAGATTCTTTTCATCTTCTAGGATTTTCTCAACTCTTCTAGGCCATTTTACATTAAGATTGGAAGAGAAAAAATGTCTTGTCCTCTTTAAACAAACAGTACTTGAGACAAGATTTACAAAACAAAGATTCTCCCACCAAATTGTCTCTTCCAGACTAAATAACCCTCATTCTGATCCTGAGCCCTGATCCTCATTCCCTTCACCATCAAGGTCATTTTTCTTTGAAGGCTTTTAAGGTTTATCAGTAACCCTCTCAAAATGTGGCATTCAGATATAAACACAATATTTTACATGTTGTACAATCAGATCAGGGTATAGCTGAATAATCACCATAGCTGGATAACATTAGGGTTAGATACTGGTTCATTTCCCTAGCACCTATGGGACCTAAGTCAATAACCTGCTTTCTCTGGGCCTTGGTTTTTCTACATTTGAAATGAAGAGTTCGTACTAAATGACCACTAAGACACCTTTCAGCTTTAGGTTTATGATCCTATAATTCCATACTTATTAACTTAACAAAAGTCATTTTAAACTTTTTTCAAAGGGATTTTCACGGCAAAGTTCATTTAAATAAATAACTTACTACTTATATTTTTAAGGTACCCATTTTGTATGAATTAAGTTTATGCACACTTTTCTAGAATTTTCTACAATCGGAAAAAAAGGGACATTTATGCCATTCAAATTGCTTTAATTATTTCTAGGTGAAGACTTAGGATCCGCTGGAAGAAGGGCTGCTTTTAGCTCTCCAAAACCAATTCGGCTGACTCCTTTGCTCCTTGGACCTTGCATTATAATCCTTAGGTTGTCATTCCCAGCAGCACACATCAGGGCACAGTCCTAGATGATTGCTGATGGAATTGACAACTAAAAGACAATGTCTATGGAAGAGGTAGCTCTTTTTACTAAGGTTAGTGCTTCTGATCTCATGCATTCCAGTCTCCTCTTGGAAATTTCTCCTGCAATCATATGCCTTTCCCCCCAATCTTCAATCTCTCCTACCTAATCATTCCTTTGGTGCTGCCTACAAATATGCCCAGATCTCCTCCATTTAAATTTTTTTCCTTAAACCTAATTTTTCTTTTATCTATTGTTCTCTAACCATACTCCTTATCACAGAAAACTCATCAGAAAAAGCCTCCCATACTGAAGACCTCCACTTCCTCTCCTCCCTACTCAGACTGACAGACTGACTTCCAACCTTGTCATTCAACTGAAATTATTCCTTGTGAAGAAGCTAATGATCTCTTAACTGTCCAATACACTGTTCTTTTGCAGCCCTCATCCTTCTTGGCCTATGTAGTGTTTGACACTATTCATCATTTCCACCCTTCAGAATATTATTTTTTCCTGCTTGGATGTTCTTGACACCTGTCTCTTCAATTCCTTCCTATATGTCTAACCATTCCTTAGTTCCCTTTGCTGAATTATTCAAAAAGATCCCCTAACTCTGGCTCTCACTTGACTTCTCTTCTCTCTTTACTTTCACTCATGTTGACCTCATCAGTTCCCATGGTTTCAATTATCATCTCTATGGAGATAACTCTCAGATCTGTATATCCAAGCCTCATCTCTCTCCTGAGCTCCAGTCACTCTTCTTATATTGAGTATTGGACATTTCCTACTGGATATCCTATGAGCATCTCAAACTCAACATGTCCAAATTAGGACTCATTATCTTCCCCCAAATAAATCTCTTCCTAATTTCCCTGTTTCTGCTAAGAGACTCACCATCCTTCTAGTCACTCAGGTTTGTTACTTTGGAGTCATCCTTGAATATCCACTTTTCCTCACTGCACATCTTCCAAATGCAATCATTTGCAAAGTCTCACTGATTCTCCACCTATATGATCTCTCGTGGCTGTGCTCCATTGATATGGCTACCACACTGATTAATATCCTTATTACTTCTGCAATATTACCTCAGATTCTAATTGTGATCTCCCTACCTCAACCTCTCCTGCACAATGCATCTTCCATAAAGTTATCATAGTTACTTTCATATAAAGCACAGATATGATCACGCCATTCTCCTGTCTCAAAAAAAATCAATTGGACAAACTCCTCTGGCATTTAAAGTCCTTTATTTACTCTAAATTATAGACAAACTATAGTGCTTCCTAATGTCTGTTCCTAGAGTTCAAGGATTATTTTTCATTTTGTAGCTCTAGAACCTTGTCCATAAGGGCTTAATAAATATTTACTGATTGATTGGGGAACAGCTAAGACTAGCAATGAGAGGCTGGAGGGAACAGGAGGTATAGCAAAGTTGTGAAGAGGATATGGACCTTGTCTTTGCAATTCAGTTATTTTAGTCACCAACAGGTAACTTTGGTATCAGATTGCGGCAGAACTGTGGAAGTGGTATTTAAATACATGGAATTGAATTGAGGATGATGTTTTAAAACAAAAACACATGCTAATTCGTATTTGATAAGCACAATTTTGAATTCAGAAAGTCAAATGTTCTGGAACCTAGTATTTGAAACCAAAGCATAATAAATCATTCTATCCTTCTTATGGGAATGAAGAGAGAAGATTGTGTGAGCTTGTATTGTGTACATGAGCATCACGGAGCGACAAAGCTTCACGCTTACTTACACACACACTTTCATTTTTTTCTTTTAATACCATAGGGTCAAACTGGGACCAATAAACAAAGGCCAGTGTTTTTTAGGTTTGTATACAGGATTCTTCTTGTATTACTGCATTCACAATAACAGTTTAGAAGCATATAAAAAATTAACAATGAAAGGAAGCATGAAAAATTAATTGTATCCCCAGAAGGAGCAGTGATTTCAAGTGCCCTAGTTTGGTGACAAGCCTGACATTTGCCCTAACCCTGCCCAATAGAAATAATCTTTTAACTCAAAAGATGGCTTAACTCGTCTTGCTTTTGTTTGGATTTCTCAGAAGCAGAGGGATTGTTTCCTCTGTGTTTATTTCCTTGGGAGGCAGTCTTGATATCCTTTTTAAGCCCAAGCTTAGCAAGGGCCTGATGCCAGGCTTTTCCTTAAAGCTGGTAAACCTTGCTATATTTCTGTTCCACTTCCTGGTGGCTTCTACATGTTCATACTACATGCTCAAGGATTAAAGGTAGGAAATGTCCATGAGCTATTTAATGGAAAGAAAACAACTTTAACACCACTAGCATCTCTCCCTCCCCATGAAACAATTTCCAAACTGCAGGTCTAATTCTCTGGCCATTGTTCTCTTTTTCTGTCCCTTGCTCCTTTCTCATTTCATTTTATGTGCTGTGTCTTATAGGACAAGCTTAAGAGTAAGGATTTTCTTGCTTTCTTATATTTGTATGCCCAGCATTTAGAGCAGTGCCCAGGAAGTGACAATGTTTTAGTAAATAATTTATTATTTACTTACCCATTACTCATAACCTTAGGCGGGAGCAGAGCACCTATACTGACAGTGCCAAGAGGGAAGACTCCATACAGAATGGGGTGGGGATTCCCTAGGAATGAAATTGCAATTAGTATTAACTCATGTTGTCACTAAACTGTATCATTACTCTGAGAAAATCTTCTTGATAGGACAAAATCAATCAGCTGATCAATGAGCATTTATTCAATTGCTACCAAGTGTCAGCGCAGAAATATTGGGTAGTGTCCACCATCACATTCTTTTTTTTGGCTTTTGCTTTTTTGGAGGGGGAGAAAGCAGGACAATTGGGGTTGTGACTTCTCCAAGGTCACAGGACTAGTAAGTATTAAGTGTCTGAGGCCGTATTTGAACTCAGATCCTCCTGACTCTAGGGCCGGTGCTTGATTCACACCTTCAGATTCTTGAGTCAAACTACAGTGTTATATTTCCCCCAAACATGCTAAAGTAACTAATTTGTTGTTTCACTCAGCAAACAATGATGAAGAAAAGTGATAATTAGGTGGTATGGGACTTGCAGACCTCCACCATTGTATGTTAAGATCTGAATTTGTCCTTAGTTGTTGAAATTTCTCTTGAACAATGAATGTTCTTTATTTCAATCAAAAATTAAAAAAAATCTTGGTTGATTTGCTTCCTGAAGAAAAAATGCATGATCACTTGGGAGATGGATTCTTCTAATTAATCCACTATGTGAATGTCAGCTTCGGCATAACTTCTCTCTCCCAGCTTGTCAGTTGTAGCATCCATCCTTGAGGGATCTATCAATTGCAAAAGAAGCATCCAGAGGCCACAACACAAGTTTTCTTTGCTTCTACCTTCTTTTCAAGGTTAACTACCTCCAGGTCCCATTCAAACTAAAATAAGTACTCAGTTCTTTCCAGAATTTTAGCTCTAAATGCAAAAAAAAAAAGAACCTGAAATTAAAACTCAAATAAGCATATGCTGCATATTCATGAAGGACATGGCTATATTTAGGCTATTTCTGAGTTCGTGACCTTAACCTTGGTCTGAAAGTTTGATGGATTTAGAAAGTTGGCAAACTCAGATATAATCTTTTCTTAATTGTAAATATGGTTCTTATTGTTTTTACATCTTTCTACTATTTTTAGATAATTATATGCAAAGTTTAGCTTCTCACCCAAATTTTCCCTTATGGTGATTTTTTCAGGTAGGTTTCCAGAATCTTGAAATTAACACATGGGGGCAGCTAGGTGGCACAGTGAATAGAGCACTGGCCCTGGAGTCAGGAGGACCTGAGCTCAAATCCAGCCTCAGACACTTAACACTTACTAGCTATGTGACCTTGGGCAAGTCACTCAATCCCAATTGTCCTGCCTTCCTCCCACCAAAAAAAAAATGATAATAATAAATAATATGAATCAGGGTAAGAGGCTAGCATATGACCAGCTGTTATCACTGGTCTCTTCCATAACTTAATCCACTGAGCAATTGTATTCCAGCGAACTCCCAGTGCTGATCACAACCACATAGACAGGCTGATCTCCACATTTGCCTGCAGATACAGTAGGATCTCCCAGAACTACACATCCCATCATGTAACTTTTCCACACCGGAGTCCATGACTCTGTCCCTGAATACACCCTGGCCTCTGGCCACAATTTTTAAATCATTTCACCCACATATCATCCATCATTCATATCGCTACATCTGATCTACTGGAACCTTGAGCTTTTCCCCTGGAACCACCCTAGACTCTTGTATGTGAACAATTACATTATCTTGCTGAGACATAGGTCTCTGGGATGCTTCTCTTTACATTGTTCTCTTCTCCCGGCTTCCTCTCCCCTTCTAACTCCCCCTGAGGTGCTGTGTCCCCCCATGTTAATGCAAGCACATAGCAAGCACTTAGTAAAATGCTTTATCGTACACTTGTTCGTTTGGGCTAGATCAAGGCACACACTTCCAGAATGCAAGAAACATCAATAACATCAACAATAAAAAGTGGTGTCAGGAGTTTCTGGGAATAAATTTCATTTAGGTTTAATTCAAAATGCCACCCTACTGAGAAAATCTCCTTATTAGGCTGATGTCAATCAATCAATTAATCACCAAGTATTTATTGAGCACCTACTCTGTACCACCACTGAGATAATGTCCTATGAGGAAATAAACAGGGATGCTTTGAACTCTGTAAAGATTTTACAATTCTGGCTACTTGTAACTGTCATCATATGGGTGTGGATACAGTTTTCATGAACTGTCCATAGCTGTACTCAATTATTAAGTATTTATTTACCTGCCAGTTTCAAATATGGATAACCCAACCCTTTTTCCTTATCATGACTGATTTGGGACCACAGAGAACATCTGATTCCTGTCAATTGTGAAGAATCTTTCTTACTCAAAATCCATGATAGAATTCTAAGAATGCCAAACAAAAAAACAAGTAAACCCCAGTCCCAAAGTCCATTGGTATGGGGCTCTCTCCTTATTGTTGGCTAGAACTGTTTGCATGGTTAAGTGGGGCAGAGATGGAGCAAATGGGAAATCACTTCAATCTCATTGATCTTCAGTTCTCTTCTAATTGTTTTGAGCTCTGCAGGCTTTTCAGGTGCTTCTGGCTTCTAGTTTCAACAGAGAAAATATAAGAGGTTATCTCCCCTTCAAGTTGCTGAAGGAAAAGATTCTGGGAAGTCAATATGAGAGGAACTGACAGTCTCCATAATGTCCCTGTCCCCAGCTTGCTACACTATGGACTTCAGAAACTTAAACTTCCTTGGGTAATAGCTAGGACTTTCTCTCTTATTTGCCAGGATCCAAATGGAAGAGTTCCTTCATACTATATTGTCTGGTATGTATTTTCATATGTATACTTTCTCTGACTTCTATTTTGTTAGTGATTTGGATAAATGAGCTTTTTGACCAACTGCTATGTGTGTTCACTATGGAACCAGTATTTGATAAAAAAGGGGTCAAACATTAGATATAAAACTTGGGGTTCTTTTATTTCTCCCAATATTGAAATAACAAAGGTGAGACTGAACATGAAAATCATATCCTCTAGAGTAACAATATTTAATGGAGTAGATAGATATACTTTTAGCTTAGTATCCCTTCTCTGTGAGGCATGCAGAGTAACAACTTCTGGCCCCAACTCCTTCCTTCCCCTCCTGGCAGGAATTAAAGTCTCACTTGGATAAGAGTGGGAGGAAAAAAGGCTATAGATGTTCCCTTCCTTCAAGGCATATAACATCCCCCTTTGCTACATAAGGAAAGAGCCGTGTGTGTGTGTGTGTGTGTGTGTGTGTGTGTGTGTATAATACTGCAGACAACCCTCGAGGGACATCAATTCAATAATCAATATTTTGGAGGTATGGCTGTTTTCTACTCAAAAAATCTCTTAATTATTTTATCATACAATCTGCATTTGTCTTTGTTTATTTGAAATAATATCAAGGGAGAATTTGTTAAATGTTTTGTGGAAATCATGACACTCCTCAAAACTACCAATTTAATAGTTTATCATGAGGAAAAAACAGAATTGTGAGAATAGTTAGAGGACTGGGTTAAAGTGCTACCTTTGACACATTGTAGTGTTGTATATAATCCTGGAAATGTCTTTCACCCTCTCAGTGCCTGCAATCAGCTTATAAGACTCTTCTTACTGATCTACATTGGTGGAAGGAGTTTCTCCTCCAAGAATTCCCCCACACTGATGCATCCAGACTCATGTCCTAAAATTTTGAGAACTATTATCATCAAATTTGAATCCAACTATTTCCAGAATTTCTTTTTTCCTCTTTTTGAAAATCAAGATGTTTCATTATTTCCATTTTCCTAGAGCCCCTTCTTTTCTTCATGAATTCTCAAAGATTATTGATAATTATTTTAAGATTACACATTCAAGATCCTATAATCTCACAACCATTTGAGAATGTAATTCCTCCTATGTTTGACTAAATCTACTATTTGTAACTTGAAGTCAATTCAAACAAAGAACATAGGACTGCTCCCCTATTGAAGAAGACTGGAGTAAAAAGTTTGTTTTTTTATTTTATTTTATATCCCCTAAACATTATTTTGGTAAGAACCTAAGGTTGTATCATTGTAGAATGATTTAGAAGTCATCATTAGTTGAGGGATTAAGGGTGGAACATTTTGAGGGACTGAATCATACCTAGAAATTTTACTTGATGGGGATTTAGGACAATATGAGGTACTAAGTCAGAGGACATTACTGAAAATCCAGAAAATGTGAATCAGGAATTGGAAATCATGTCATTCAAAGACCTTATGTTACTTGTTCAAATGTCACCCTCCTTCCATTTGTGAATGTCTTTAGATTTCTCTCTTAACAGCATGTTCCCTATACATAATATTCAGAAAAAGAGCAGCAGAGCTTTTCTCTTATTAGACTTGCTTTGACCATAGCATGGGTAGTGGAAGGGGAAACAGGAAAATAAGAGGAGAGAGACAATAAGTTATAATTAATTTATGATTTAACATTCCTGACAATGTCCTTACATATTCATGCCACTTATTTATATTAGGTTTGGTTATATGCATCTCCTATCTTTAACATATTTTGTTTTTGTTTCTGTTTTGTTTTGTTTTGTTATTTAAGACTGCAGTTTGTCAGAGAGTTCCCTGTGCAGCTCCATCTTTAAATGCTTTCTCATTTTCTTTCCTCACTGTACTCATTCTTAATTACAGGATCAGAATTACAATATTTGAAACAATTTTCTATCCTTTATGGTATCTCTAGTCTTGGGTTATACATTTTATTAGAATACTTTAGATTATATTGTCTTAAAATTTAGCAAACATATATGACAATTCACACCATTTCAATTCACTTTGCAGTTAACATCTACATTCATAACACATTTTTTTGAGTATTGAGGCAGATGTGGAGATGAATGAGGCTGGTTCTCAGTCCTCATTAAATTTATAATCTACTAAGCAGATATGAGACATATACAAATAATTATAGTAAAAATAGCAGTGTCAGTATATAATTGTTTTTGTTACAAAATATTTTACAAGTTTTAATAAGTAAATGTAAATTGAATTTGGGGGAATTAGGAAAGATTTCTTGGTGGCATTTGAATTGGGACATGAAGAATGGGTCATATTTTCACAGTCAGAGATTGAGAGCCCCTTAGAAATAAAGAATGGTATGACTAAAGGCAAAGAGGTGAAAAAAAGAGCAGGAATGTATTGAAGCTAACTTTACATGGCTTGTGAGCGCTGATTTTTAGATTCTCACTGTGGGCATTCACTGCTCAGAAATCATTTACTACAAATCAGGGCTTAACTTAGTGTTTTGTTAATCATCTCTAAACTTTAGAAAGTGTCAATAATACAGATTAAACTTAAAAGTGTATATGCATAGATTTTTTTCTTTCAAGAGCCATTTATTAAATATTTACTTACATGGCCCTATATTGATCTATAAACATTGCTTAAGCTCAGTAGGAATACAATAGAAGGCTCAATGAATGAAATCATCAACAGACAGGAGGCCTAGTAACTATCTGTTTATAATAATAATAAAATTCATTTATCTAGCTTAGGATATTCAAAGTCCTTTACAAACATCATATCATTTAAGCATCACAACATCCCTGAGTAGGAAGGTCATCAGATCACCCAGTTTAACTAGAAACTAGAGCATCAATTGTATGGAGGGACCATGACCCAACACATATTTATTAAGTTCAAAGCACTGTGATAGGTTTTAGTATAAAGGAAAATAATTGAACAATCTCTATCCTTAAGGAGTTTACACTCTACTTGAATGATATGATGCATACAAATAAGTAAATTTGAAGTATAGGCAAAGTCAGTTGAAGGAGGAGAAGGCACTATGAGTTAAAAAGCAAAGGTCTTAAATATAAATGTTTCCTCATTGTGCTTTAAAGAAAGCTAGGATTTCTAAAAGAAGAAGGTTAGGACTGAGTTTATTCTAGACATAGAGGAATACCTGGGCAAAGCACTGAGGTGGTAGATTCAGTCATATTCACAGAACAGCTGTGAATATTTTCAGGCTAGTTTGGCTACAATGGAAAGTGTATAAAAGGTAGTGCTGTGTCATATATCTTTGAAGCTAGGGAAGGAATGGATTGTGAATGGCCTCAAGTGCCTGGATAATGAGTTTTGACTGTAGGTGGTAAGCAATAAGGAGTTATTGGAGAGTTCTATGCAGAGTAGTGACATCATGATATTTGTGCATGTGTAAGAATAAGATAAAAGTGGCTTAATTGATGAATTGGAGTAGTCAAACACCAAAAATAAACACCTCTCAGGAGGCTCTGGAAATAGCTAAGGAAGATGATAATGAGAACCTAAAATAAGATGGTAGCTGTGGCAATAGGAAATTGAGAGAAATGCTAAAGACATTATATAAGGAAAATTGATAGGATGGGTAATTGACTAGATTAGGAGGTGATAACTAGGAAAGAGTAAATGATAATACTAAGGTTCTGCTACAGGTGACCAGACAAATGGTGATGTTAATGACAGCAATGAGAAAAGCAGGAGGAACAGGTTTTAAACAAAAGATTGTAAATTTTGGTTTTCTGTATATGGAGTTTGAGTTGCTGCCCAGAAATCTAGTTGAAGATGTCCAGTGTGTACTTGGAAATGTTTATTTGGAGATCTAAGGGAAAGCTAATTCTAATATATATATATATATATATATATATATATATATATATATATATATATCTTCATATTATCTACATCAGGCCTGCACAGATTTTGGGAAGCCCATGAAAAATGTAGAGGGTGTTTTCCTCTACATTTTTGCAGGCCACCCATGCTGCAAGCAGCCTGTGGGCTGCAGATTGTACAGGCCTGTTGTATATAGAGGCAATAGCTGAAACTACAAAAGATGATGAGATTGTGAAAGCAGAGAATATAGAGAAAATAAAAGATGTCTGAGAATAGATTCATAGAGAATATCTACCTTAAGGGAATACAGGAAGACAAGAAGCTAGCAGGGGAGATAAGAGAACTGGTCCTGGATATAGAAAGAAAACAAGGATGTATCTGAATTTGAAAGGTGAGAAAGTATCAAGGAGGAGTGAGTGGTTCAATGTTGAATTCTACAGAGAGGACATAGAGGGTGAAGACTGAGAAAAGGACCCTGAAGATTTTTGATAAAACAGTTTCACTTTTGAAAGGATTGTTTCTAGAGAGTGGCAAAATAAAAGTGAAGTTGAAAAGGATTGGGCATTGGGTGAACAGGGAGTGCTGGAATCTCTTGCTAGAACTAAATAGAACTTTGACCAAAAGTAATTTTGAACTAGTCAGTGCTGAAAAAAACCAGGTCCTTTTATTTGGCAAATTTAAGGGAAAGTCAAAACGCTAAATGGCAGATATTACACTATTCAAGGAAAGAGAAGCAAAGGGAAAGAGGAAATAGTTCTAGGGCAGCATCTCCAAACTGAGACAACTGACATTTCAAAAATTAGGGTAGCTCTCGGATTCCTTATCCCTTGGGTATAAACTGATACCTCCAAAGCAGAGCCAAAAAGAGCAAAGGATAAAAACACAAAGGGTGGTCACCTGACCATAGCAGGAGGAGGTAGTCTTCAGTGATCTTACAAAAGACTGATCCCAGGATGTGGCACATCTTTACAAGCTCTCCCTGATACTTCTGGATTTGTTTCCCATGAAGAAGGGCAGCTCTATGCATCAAAGCAATCAAATGTCTTAGAGGAAAGATGGAAGCACATTTAGGGGTATCAAATGGGTTCCCAATCTCTGAAGTTACAGGCCAGAAGAGACAATCAGGGGAAAAAAGAAAGAAAGAAGACAAAAAAGGAAAGGAAGGATAGTAGACAGTAGGAGGGAACATAGTCACAGCATAAACAGCTGTTGAAAGGAGAAAAACTACCCAAAAAAAGATAGTTTCTTTCTTCCCAATCTACAAAGGAAGAAGATGTAGATATAATGAGTTTACTGTAGACTATTCATTTAAGAAATTTAACAGTGAAGAGAGGGGTGGGATATAATTTCAAGATAGATGAATGATTAGGAGTATTTTAGGGTTAGAATCAGACATATTTAGAGGTAGATGGGAAGGGGCCAGAGTAAAGGGAGAACTTGAGAAATAAGGGAAGAGTGATATAACAAAGTCCTGGAGGAGGTAGAAAAGGGTAAGGATTAGTTGGAGGGGTTAGTCTTGGTAAGCAAAAGGAAAACTTCCTATGAAATCAAAAAGAAGTAAACAGACTAAAAGTACTGAGAAGTTTTGAGACATGGATCAGGGTAATCTCAGTGAAGTAGGAAACCAGATCAAATGCTGTACATTTAAAGTATCTGGATGAGGTTGCAAGTTTGAAGAGAAAAGGAAAGGTCAGTAACTGTTACTGTGAAGAAAATGATAGGGAATCAAAGTTGAAGCAAAGGATTGTTAAACAAATTGGGTTCTCGCAGAATTTTATAAAAAAAAAGAAATAAGTATAATTTTGTAACTTTCTCCAACAACTAGCAATGGAACAAAAAAAGACAAAGAATTCAGAGTAGAAATCGGTGAGATGGACTAAGAGAATGTTGCACAGGACCAAAGCCTGACTGGAAAAGAATATGACTTCTCTACATAGAAAAGAGGTTGGAAGAGGAGGTATGAAAGCATATGACTTTGCAGAGTAATAAGTGATGCTGGATGAGTGGACTGAGGGACTAGTAGGTTAGCTGGTAGACGAGCAAGGCATATTGGCAATACAGGGGAGAGATTTTTTCAGTAAGTAAAATTTAATTATCAAAAAAGCTTAAAGAACTGGTGGGGTGGCTAGGTGGTGCAGTGAATAGAGCACAGGCCCTGAAGTCAGGAGGACCTGAGTTCAAATCCGACCTCAGACACTTAACACTTACTAGCCATGTGACCTTGGGCAAGTCACTTAACCCCAACTGCCCTTGGGGGGGGGGGGGAGAGGGAACTAAATGCATCCAAAGTTCTAAATACTGTAGAATATGAGATATTAGCTCTCACCAATCTCAGTTGCAAGTGTTCTTGGGCCTTCACATAGAAATCAGAAAGCATATGACTGGTCGGTTGCTCTCCTTCATTTTCTTTTTTTTTTTTTTTAAAGCAATCAGCATTAAGTAACTTGCTCAAGGTTACACCGGCCAGTTATTTCTGGGTGTGGTGCTGAGTATATCAGCCCGGATTTGATCCAGGTCATCCCAACACTGGAGCCGGTGCTCTTACTTGCTGAGCCACCTGGCCTCCCCTAAGCAATTGGGGTTAAGTAACTTGCTCAAAGTTACACGGCCAGGTGTTTCTGGGTGGGTGCTAAATGTCTGAGCCCAGGATTCGATCTCCAGGTCTTCTCAACACTGGAGCCAGTGCTCTTACTCGCTGTGCTACCTGGCCGCCCCTGCTCTCCTTCATTTTCAAAGGAGACCTAAATGGTGTCACTATATTGGAGCCAAGATACAATATGTCCAATTGTGGTGATCAGACCAATATGAGTTTGGAATGTTTTTACCACAGGTGTCAGGCAAAAATGACCCATATGAACATTAACATATGAACATAAAGCATATAATAAAGGAGATAAGAGACCTTACATTCCTCACTTCTTAAGTACTCATACAGTCCCTGACAACCATCATCTATTTTCCTCACCATTATGAACTAAATGAATGGGATCATTTTGTCTTAAGGTTCCTATAGGTTCTATATCACAAACTTGCCCTTCTTTATTGGTCAAACTTGAATTCAAAATGATATTTCTCCACATGGCCTCTTTTATCCTATAAAATATTAAATCATCATGGAAGGAAGATGTTAATTTGGCAAGTTCTCAACTTTTAGCAGAATTAGACTTCAATCTATCAAAATATTTTAAGTACTTGGTGACTGTATTTTGCTTTTAGACCAGTTTTATAACTTGTATAAAGTATCATCCATGTACTCCATCTGGTCAAGCAGTCTGAGTATATGCATAATCATTTCATTCCTATTTCATTCTCCTTTTTCCTCAACAAATTTTTTTCGTGGTGTTTCCAATCTCATGGTCAAGAATTTCCATGAATATATATTTCTTCTACATTCAATGCTGTTTCTTTCCTCCAATAGTTTTCTTTTGCCTGGACAACTTATAGTTTTCCCTCTGTTGTAAGTCCAGCTGTTAGTACCATCCTATGTAATTTGACCTATGCCCCTCATGAAATACCTCATTGTTAAAAAAAAAAACTACTTTGCTATCTGCACTGTGCATTAGTACCATACATCTGGAGCCATAAGTATTATTTGAAAGGATCTTCCTTGTTACATTTATGTGAGAAATACCATATGTAATAGGAACATGAAACATAGTCCCTGCCTTTAAGAAACATTTTTTTGCTACAAATCTGTTATGTACCTCTACTATACATATGTATGTATATATGCATGCATATATATACACACAAATCTTTTATGTATCTCTATAATACATATACATACACAGATATGTACATATTGTCTATATATGTCTGTATGTGGATAGATGGATGGATAGACAGACAGACAGGGAGATAGATAGATAGATAGATAGATAGATAGATAGATAGATAGATAGA
>NW_027185712.1:7457725-7503505 GCF_028583685.1 Petaurus breviceps papuanus | reverse complement strand
AGATAGATAGATAGATAGATAGATAGATAGATAGATAGATAGATAGATAGATAGATAGATAGATAGATAGATAAAGGATAATCATGCATCACCATTCTTATTGCTTAGGTTTGTGGTTTCATTTTGACTTTTTCTCATACCTCATCCGATTCAGTTTAAATTGGTCAGTTTTCTACTAAAGACATTTTTCCCACTTTGGGTAAGGAATAGAATGCCCTTTAACAAAAATTTGTCATTCTAATTGTACTGTGGTCAAGGAAACCAATTCCTTTTCTTAGCTACTATGTAAATTTCTTAGCTACTATGTTTACTCCCCTGGGTCTCCTCTCTTTTCCAAGCCATGATTATTTACTGGAAGGAGAGAGGACAGCATAGTATGGGTCCTAAGTCTTTGGATATCATCATCATACATTCTAGATTTCTTCTGAGTGTATCATTCATTCCTATGGGAATCAGCAGAATCAAGTAGTTATGAATAAATTTGAAGAAGTTTGGCTATCTTTCTGCCATCTTGGATATGTGCATCACTAAAGTAGAACACCTTGGAATTTGCTGCATTTGGTGATTCACATAACAACATTCATACCCCATCAATGGGGAATCACCAACATTTATGGCACACCTATTTGTGATTAGTATGGTAATGGGATTCTACTCCCATCTTATTGGATATGCATCTCCCTTATCTAAATGTCTGCAATGCTGATTCCATTAGAAGAGCCTAATAAGCCTTTCAGAGCTAGGTTCAGTGGTTATTTCAACTTCTTCATTATATATACCCTGAAAGCCAAAGTAGCAGCTGTGAGTGTTTATACTTCTGAAAACTCTAGAAGAACTAACAGTACTTCTTAATGACCCTAGAAACTCTCTCAATGGAAATTTCCCAATTCTGTTCCTGTATTTCATTGCTCTGGATATAAATTCTGGTCATAAGGGGAATAATGAGGTTTAATCACTTGGATCTCTTCATAAGACCTTTCTTCTATGGTTGAAGACAGCAGATTTTATTAGATTTTAAGGACAAGCAGTTCAGCCAACTATGTTCTCCAACTTATCAGAGGCAAACTGCTATGGTAAAATAATTCTGGTTCTTTATATTCACATAAAGTTAACACTGAAATTCCAAGGGCTATAGCAAGTTCTACCAAAGTGCAAAGGTTTGTAGTATAGGCCAACAAGGACCACTCAACTTGTTTGTAGATAAGCTTATTAATAGAAATTTGGCCTTCAGGTATTTGGGGTTTGGGGGAGGGAGGAGGAGTAGGGTAAGGAAGAATAGTAACATGCAAATAACATCTACTAACCCTAGTCTACACTGTAAGTCAGTGGAAGACACCAACCACCTGCTCTTTGAGGTACAGAATCATTTTGCAATTGGTTGGAAGAGGAGGATAAGATTTCTTGTGTGTTGGGAGATGGGGTTATGCTGATAATAAATAAACACTATTAAAAAAAACTCTTGCAAAGTCACCAATGATTTTTCTTTAAAAATAAACTTATGCAAAAGCACCGATAAATCAATAACTATCTTTATCACCGTAATGGGAATGGGAATTTGAAGATCTTCCCTGCCCCTTCATAGACCTAGGGGGGAGTTTGAAGATCCCCCCTGCTTTGAAAGTAAACTCTGCCCCTTAATAGGCTGAATGTGATGACATGGAGCCTGTGGTAGGCGGAGTTTGCTGAAGGGAAGCAGAGCCCACAGGAAGCTCGTAGTGAGAGCTAGCCATACCCTGGGAGTAGAGGACACTCATTAAGGAGATAGAGAGGTTTGTGAGTAGATATTGATTTTGTATTGGTTTGTGGGAAGACTAAAGGATGGCATGGCTCTCGACTTTATTATGGCTTCTGAGTATTTTTGGTACTATGATGAAATTGGCTTACTGGTTTTGGGATTCAGTTTTCTGGTGTCTAAATAAACCCTTAAGTTCTATCCTCTGTCTAGAGAGTTTGATATAAAGAACAAAGAAAAATAGGACAAAATCCTCTGTCACGTTAGGAAAGAGATATCAATGAGGTGAGGTAAATCAGGCAATGTGCATAGCACTGTTACATGTTGTACAGATGTGCCCACACAGGTTCAACTCAATTCAATGATTATTTACTAAGTATCTGTTACTTGCTATGGTAACTGGGTGAGGTAAAATAAGATGCAATCTTTACCTTCATGAAGCTTATGGTCTAGTAGGGGATTATCACACATTTTTATAACTATAACATAAAATAGTTCATGATAAGAACATAAAAGAGAAGTAAAGTGTTTTGTGGTCAGAGGAAAATAAGGTTATTTATTCAGTGAGAAAAGGGAAAATAGAGGTTGGAGAAGGTGATGACTCAAGTTAGGTTTGTCCTACCAGAAGAAAAAGAGATAGGGTAAGAATGGCATTCACATCATAAATTAAAGTAGATAAAACAATTTAACAGTGCAGGACAACATAGCTGATGAGTTAATCAAGTCCCAATCCAAGCCCTTCTCCATAAAACCTTTCATTCTGGTGTTGGGGGGAGGGAGGTAAAACTATCAACAGTAATAATTTCTGCCCTGTTTGACTGACCTTTACTCTGCAACATATCAATACTCTCAGAAAATTATAGATAGGAACTAGAGCTGTGATTTTTTTGTTTGGCATAAAGAATTCCTAGATAAAGAAACTTTCTATACCAATCAATCAAATAAACATTCCCTACTATGTGTCAGGTACTGTGACAAGTTCTGGAGAAACAAAAGGAGGCATAACACAGCCCCGGCCTTCAATGAGCTTAAATCTAATGAAAGAAACAACAGACAAACAAGTAAATACAAAGCAAGCTATATACAGGATAATAATGAATAGTTAACAAAGGAGTGGCACTAGAATTAAGAGTTTGAGCAAGAATTCCAGTAAACATTAATATTTTGGTTGACATTTAATGAAAGCTAGAGAGGTCAGTAGGTAAGGCAGAAGAGGGAAGATATTCCAGGCATGGAAAGATAGCCTGAGGAAACACCAGAGTCAAGAGAGCAAGTGAAATAGCCAAGGAAGCTAGTGTCATGGGATTAAAAAATACATGTCAGGGAGTAAGGTATAAGAAGACTGGAGAGAAAGGAAGGAGCTAGATTATGGATCAGCATTTTAGGACAATCACTTTAGTGACTGAATGAAAGATGGATTGGAATGGAGACAGACTTGAAGCAGGTAGACTCACCAGTAGGCTATTGCAATAACCCAAACATGAAGTGATGAGGGCCTGCCCTAAAGCCACAACAGTGTCTGAGTAAAGAAAGGGGCATATTTGAAAGATGTTAGAAAGATGAAATTAACAGACTTTGGCAATAGCTTGGAGACAGAGGATGAGAGATATGAGGAATCCAGGATGACATGTAGATTGTGAGCCCGAGGGACTAGGAGGATGGTGTTGCCCAACAGTAACAGGAAAGGTGGGAATAAGGGAGGGTTTGAGGAAAAGATAATGAGTTCTACTCTGGATATATTGAGTTGAAGATGTCTACTGGACATCCAGTTCAAGATGTTTAAAAGGTAGTTGAGTTGAGAGTTTGGAAGTCAGCAGAGATTGAGATAAACTACTTCTCTGCAACATTATAGAGGGTTGTCTAGAGCATTAAGATGTTAAGCGATTTGTCCAGCAGGTCACATAGCCAGGAAGTATGAGATGGGACTTGAACCCATACTTTTCTGGTTTTAATGGCCGACTCTATATTCATATATCATTTTGCTTCTCATTTAAAAATAATGTTATAGTTAGTATGTTAAATGTCTTTGCTGTACAATGGAAAAAGGGGGCCAATCATAAGTCAAAGTGACCTGGGGGACTGGACAGTCAGAGTCCTCATCAGGGCTTCAGTATGGTATGTATCAAGTTGAAGTTTTTAATTTGGGCTCACTAAACTTGTATTTTTGTTTGTCTTCAACATTTTGATCTTTGTATTCAGTCTAACTGGTTTCTTCCTCAATCTTATACTTTTTATTTTATGCATTTAAAAACATCATTGTGAGAAAGGGTCTGTAGGTTTTATCAGATTGCCAACTGGGTCCATGATACAGAAAACATTATAAATCTAGTGGCAAGGGAAATCCAAGGATAGAAATTAAATGGGAAAGTGCCAGCACTGAAGGAATGGGGGGAGGGGGAAGGTTAGTTAGTAGTGAAAAAAAAAACCCAAACCCAATGTATATGTGTGTATAATATACACATATGTGTGTGCACACATATGTATGTATGTATATGTGTGTATGTATGTATTGTGCATGTATGTATGTATCCAAGACAAAAACTGGAAGGAAGCCAGAAAATAGGACTTAGTAATGCTCAGGTAGTTACAAGAAGATAGGTAATCCCCTATCTATGGTTGTCTTTTGAAATTCATTTGGGATGAATTTCATATTTTCATATGAATTTCATAACCTACAGAACCTATCACCTCAAAGAACTCAGGGCCCCAGGGACAAGGCACATGATTGTATACTATTGTGAATGCAACAATGGGCAAGGGTCCCCATGGTGTGTTTGGGGGGAGGAGTATAACTTGAAGTCATTTATAATCTGAAGATGATAATCAAAAGAGGAGGGAAATATTATAAAGAGGAAGTAGAAGAGCACCAACCTTAAGCTGTCTAATAAATAATCCAATTTTCTTGATGGCATCTGCAGGGCTAGCCTCTGCACAACTTCAAATTATCAATGCCTGCCTTCAATACCTGTTGACCAGCTTCCTAACCATTTGGTTCCCTTTTGCAGGCCTCTAGAAGCTCCAGATTTGCACACCAGTGTCCCACTCTGGCCAATTTTCCCTCTATCCCATTCATCAAAATAATCCCTCCTTGCTCCTCACTGAAGCTCCCACTTCAAAGTGCAACTGGTCTCTAAGGTAAGTAATAGGAAACAATTGATTAAATTAATTCACATGAATTGTAAATTATAGCCTCACAATCATTTTAGGGTACTTTCCATTCAAAACAGGAGCTGCTTCTTCTCAGTAATACAATGATCTGAGACAATTCCAAAAGACTCCTGATGGAAAATACTATCCACATCCAGAGAATAAACTATGGAGTCTGAATGCAGATTGAAGCAGGCTGTTGTCACTTTTTTTTGTTGCTTTTCCTTTCTCTTGGTTTTCCCCTTTTATTCTGATTCTTCTTTCACGATATGACTAATGTGGAAATATGTTTTAAATGACTGTACTGTATAGCCTACATCATATTGCTTGCCGTCTCAGGGAGGGGGAAGGGGAACATAAGAGGGAGAAAAAAGTTTGGAACTTAAAATCTTATAAAAATGAATGTCGAAAGCTTTCTTTACATGTAATTGGGAAAAAATAAAATGCTATTTAAAAACACACAGGAGTTGTTTATCCCAATGAATCTCCTGTTGATAGGAATTCTGGGCAATATAACAAAAAGGATAAAGAAAGTCAGGCAAGGGGGTAAATATTTTGGGGCAGGGCCTTCTTGGTAATTTAGAAAACTTCTTATCCTGTGAATAAGATTAATATGTGAGGGGAGGGGTAGAGAAAGATACTAGCGATTCTTTTTATGGGCTAGAACAAATACATTATGTCCAAAGTTAAAATCTCTGATAAATGTCAAAGAAAAGAGCATGAAAATAATTTAGAGGAAAATAAAAATCATAGATAAGGGAGATAGCCTGATGGTATTGAATTGCTCCATAGAAAAAAGAATGAAGCATTCCAAGATAAGTCCAGTGGCTCAGCAGCCCAAGGACAGGTGACATTCACATTGGACAAAGGAATAGTAATGCAAGGTAGCTAGAGCTTCACAAACTTCTGACCTCAACTGGAGACATATAGGATACTCAGATGAAAAGGACTTCAGGTGAAGCAGGGTTGTTGAGTGATCAATAAAGATGTTTTCCCAGTGTGAAGTAGCAGTTAACAAGCAAATAGGTTTGCCCTTTGTCACAAAAAGTGCTAGAAGATATTGTATCATTTTGAACAATGTGGCTCTTTTCAGAAAGACTGAGTGCTTGCCTTCTCGTGACACTGGAAAGTTGTAAGTGGGACTGAAAGAATCCAGAGGAATGCAATTGAGACAGCCCAAAGTGTGAACTAGCCTGAATGTCTGGGAAAAGTACTCTACCCTGACCAGATGGAAAGATTTACAATTATGAAAGGCATGGCAAAAGCTGCTTGGTTTTCCCTTTTTTACTGAGCTTCCTAACAACCATTAATTCATTTTCCTCAAATGCTCTTCTCTGTCAGCTCAGGAGATGAGAGTTTGTTTGACAGCATTGCCTAAACTGCATCGTTATGAATGCTGGCATACCTCTTAGTCCACCTTACCCAGACAGATCTGCTGCTGATACATCCTCATAGCATAGCCCTAGAATCTAAAATACATTGAGAAGACAAGTCTGGCTGATTTCTGGATGAAAAGCCACGGTCTGCTGCTGCGTACTTGAGCAAATGTGCTAAGTTGAGCATGAACTTCAGTAAAGGGTTGTTGATCAAATAAAGGCAGATAAAGAATGTTAAAAGTACTAAAAAATTATAAATTGTAGACTGTCAGGCCATCCATAGCCTCAGCTGAGTCCAAATGGCTTCATTCTCCTTTTCTAAAATGACTAGTCCTCTCTAGTCTCTCCCAATGGGGTTTTTGGGATACAATCCAGCCCTTTATGAATAGAGCTAGCAATGTGCAGTGATCCTCAAATTGCAAGAAAGTTTGAGACTATTTAAATATATAGATAGAAATGTAAGTGTAGATCTGTACCAAGGGATTTCATATTTTCAACAAAAAGTATCTGTAAATTTCTAGTTTTAGGTAACATAATATTTCTGTCATGTGGGCAAGCTAAAATTGTACCCAATAAACCAAGTCCACTTCAATTTTTTTCTCAAATTGGAAGCTTCTGTCTCATTCAACTGAGGTTGAACTGGTATTGATATATGGAAATCCTAATATGCTTTTATTCCATTAACAAATTGTTATCCTCCCTTTATGGCTTCCAAATTGGAGTAGAGTTACATCAATTTGCCAACTCTAATCTCCACCCAATAGTGAAGGACTGAGAGTTTAGATGACAAAATAAAAATTTCTTATTCCTAAATTCTCTGGGCAGAGCTAACTTATGTGCTTGGGTACGTAGAATAATAATATATAATAAAATTAGAGATGAAAGACTACAGTACATTCATTTCACAGAATATGAACCCAAGCCTTTGAGAGATGAACTTACTTACCCAAGGTCATGTACATCACTTAGTTGAAGAACTAGATTTGAACCCAATTCCTGTGAGTTCAAATGCAATTCACTTCCCAATACTACTAACATGTTTCTTTCTCTCATTAATTTTCTGGCAGTCACTTTAAAAATAATAATAAATTATTTAGGGCAACTTTTGCAATTTTTAAGTGTTTGATTTTTCAAGAGTTTGTTTACAAACTGAGCTTTTAACCATTAATGAACATTTATTAAGCACCTTAAGAGGGGGGTGGTACAGTAGAAAGAGACCTACCTCTTTTTGTATCCCCAGTATTTAGCACAGTGCCTGGCACATAGTAGGTGATTAATAAATATTTATTTAACTGAATTGAATTTGGAATCAGAAGACCTGGTTGTGAGTCTGAAATCTGATTCATATTATTTGTATGTCATTGGACAAATCACAACTTCTCTGAGCCTCAGTCTCCTCAAATATAAAGGAGCCTGGATGGATTCTGAACTCCTTGTCAGCTTGAGCCCATGATCCTTTGATGATACTCATCCAGCTATTTCCCACTTGTCATCCAATAGCCCATCTTTACTCTAATCAGGGAGTCTTATTTGCTCATGGTCCCTGAAAATCCCATAATAATTTCCAACATCATGTTTTTTACTCAGGTTGGTGCTCTCACATAAGATGCCCCTTTCATCTTCTATTTTTTTTTATTTGCATTCTCTTCTTGCTTCAAGACCTAATTCAGGGACCCCTCTGTTGAATCTTCCTCTGATTAAGCTAGTTTGCATTATTCTTTCCCTTCTCTGACTCTTCAGGTTGAAATGGCCTAGGAGCTATATCAAACATCTTCTACAACATTCTCATCATGTGGCCTATCATTTACGCTTATTAAATTTCATATTGTTAAATTAGAGCCTCCTTACAAGAAATCTGACTTCAAGTCCCAAACTTTCTCTTAATCAGCTTTGAGAACTTATCCAAGTCATTTGTACTACCTTAGTCAGTCAGTGATTAAGGATTTATTAAGTGACATTTATGTGCTAACTGACATCACTGTGCTAAGCACTAGAGATACAAAGTAATACAAAAGACAATCTCTGCTCTGAAGGAGAATGGAGGACTGTGATAGTAATGGAATATAAAGATTCCCCTGTATTGGCTTGGTTTTCAAATTGATTGTGTTAAAACCCAGAGCTTGTTAATCCCACCTGTGGGATGGACTTGTTGACTTGAAAAGAGACACACGAACTGGGAGGAGCTGGTGACATAGATTTGGAGAGACAAGAGAGAGGCAGAAGAACTTTTTCGAAGCAGCACCTCGTGGAGGCAGAGAGAGACTGAGAGGATTGCTGAGGGCCACTTTGAATTGCCCTGGACTTTTGAGACCTGCCCCCTGAGCTGCCAAGGACTGAGGAGACATGGCTGTTTTGCTGGTACTTTGTCTGTCTGTTTTGATGTTGTTTTGCCAGATTTGTCCACTGGTGAAAGACAGTCCTGTTGAAGAAGTCCCGGAACCTGGCTGTTGGCTAAGAAGCCCTGAGACTGTCCTGCAGACAGAGAGTGAATACTGTCCACTGGTGAAGGACAGTGCTGTTGTTGCAGGGGTCTGGGAACCTTGCTGTTGGTTCAGAAGCCCTGAAGAAGGATTTTCTTGTTGTATGTTTACAGAAATCCTGGGAGAGGGTTTTGCTAATGTTTTCAGGGGTTCTAGGACTGTTCTACAGACAGAGGATGAATTAATGAAGGGACTGGCAATGTATCTTGTGGCCTGGCTAAGCCTTGTCTCCCCAGGAACAAAGATTGCTGAGAACTTGCCTTGTGTCAAGATGAAGAAAAGACCTCCATTTGGGTATTAAGGGCTGTGCTTAAACTTGATGTAACTCTGGGGTAGATTCAATTGTGATCCAGGGGTGGGGAACTTTTGACCTTTTTGTGTTCTATGGTTGAACAAATGAATGTACTTTACTTATGTTTGGAAACTAATCTCCATTTGAGAAGAGGGGCTTTGTGGTGGACTAAATGAAGGTACAGCCTAGGGGTGGAGTAGTATTTAGAACAGGGACTTTGTAATTGATTGAATGATTGGAAGGTCCTGGGGTGGGGTAGTACTTGGAGATTATTTAATCACCCTTAGTAAATGCTGTATTTTGAATGATGTCATGTTTTGACCTTCTCTGTTCTGGGTTTGTCACTGAATAAAATGGAGAGCGCCTATGCTGGTATTCTCAACCTTGGGAAGTTGCCTTTCCTTGGCATCACATTACAAGGACAACCAATTGTATACAAAAATAAAACAACTATATACAAGATAAATGGGAAATAATCAACAGAGGGAAGGACTAGAATTAAGAGGGGCTGGGAAAAGCTTCCCATAGAAGAATTTGAGCTGGGACTTGCAGGATAATATGGAAACCAGAAGATAGAGATTAGGAAGAAAAGCATTCCAGGTTTAGGGGACAACCAGTGAAAATGCCCAGACCTAAGAATAGTGTCTGTCTCGTTTCAAGAACAGAAAGGAAGTCTGTGTTGCTAGACTAAAGGAGATCGTTGAGTCATTTTTTAATGTCTGACTCTTTTTGAGCCTACTTGGGATTTTCTTAGCAAAGACACTGAAGTGGCTTGCCATTTCCTTCTCCAGCTTATTTTACAGAGGAGAAAACTGAGGAAAACAGGACTAAGTGACTTGCCCAGGGTCACACAGCTAGTAAGTGTCTGAGGCCAGATTTGAACTCAAGAAAGTGAGTCTTCCTGACTACAGGCCTGGTACTCTATCTATGCACTGAGCCACCTAGCTGCCCTAGATTAAAGGGTAGGTGCAGGATTAGTTTTCCCATCCATAAAATCAATGTGTTAGACTAGTTGATTTCTGAAGTCTCATTTAGTTAGGCACATCAAACACCCCACATAAATACTAGTGAATGGACTGCTTGATTCATTGATTCATGGTAGATTGGATGTTTAGTTATTACTAATAATCATCTTATTTCTCAGATTCTGGATTGTTAAATTAGAAAATATCCCACATGATTCAAATGTCGTTGCAATTGAACACCCCAGTATTTTAAAGCATAGATGATTTTCACTATTGGGGGATATGTTATTACTTTGTCTTTCCAGGGTCCTCAAATCATAGGAATTCTGTGAATACTACTACTGCTGAGAGAATTAACCATAAGTTATGAAGAGAAAGATCTAGGCTTTTTCAGTAAAGGGGTTTTCTCTCTAGAATTCCCTCTGTTCACTTGCTTAAAAGAGACTGAATGCCTTCAGTATGAGGTACCATAGTCATCTCTCTTGATCTTAGTATTCAATTCATTCTTGCATTACTAATACTGCTTTATTAAATCCTTAATATGTGACATTATTTTTACGAATATGTGCATGAGTGGTACAAGTGGGACTCGGCTAAGTAAAATGAGTATTGTTTACCTGTCAACTAAAGCTGTGACTCACAGTGCAGTTACATGAAAAAATATTGCACTGGTTATTCCAGTTACAATGGAGAAAGACAATGAAATAGCTCTTTGTAATCAGAATCTCAGGACTTAGATTCCCAAACTCTAATTCCATCATTAACTAGCTAAAGATGTGAAATACTCTGTACCTGGACTACTCTGTCACTGAATCCATTGTAAGGAAAAGTAGGGTGTGAGACTCTGAAGGAAAAAAAAGCATGCTATGAAAATAGGATTAGTAATTCAGCTCAGGAAAATATTACATTAAATATAGTTGCCCCTTCCATATCATGGAGGTTAGGGATGTGGGGCCCCTTCAATCTGGAAAATCTGTATAAAATTTTTTGACCCTCCCTTCATACCAGAGAAGAAGTCTGAATTTCTTCTTTTTCTTTTATAGGGTGTTTACAGTACTTTATTGTAAAATTTGGGTTAAGTACGTGCTCATAGGATCTGTGTCATCTGCTGGCCTTCATATGTCACCATGACCTTCACAAAATTCCCCCCAAAAATCCCATCTATTTTCTTTTTAAAATTTAAAATTAAATACTAAAATAAATACACAATAAGAAAAGAAACATTATAAATTTAGATATTTAAACTTAAATACAAAATAAGAAAAGGGGGAAAAAAGCAATGTCGTGTACAGCAGAATGTGAGAGGATTCAAAATATACAGCAACAAATTTCCATTTCAAGAAAGTCTATAGAATAAATACTAACTACACACTATCTTCAGATCTGTCCATCTTTTCTTTGCTTCCTTGTAAGTTTTCTTTTGTTCTCTGTCGTATGCGAATTTTAAATTCCCATTTAATTTCTTATGCCAACCTACGATATATTGAAACCAGGATGGGGAAGAGATAATTATAAATTTCATCATTATCACCATTTTCACCATAATATCACCATCATCATTATCAACAGCAATAGATACATATAGCCCTTTATTTTCTTTTTTTCATTTCAATCAATGTCCATCTTGCCCATTTCACCTTTTTTTATTACCCTTGGTTATAATTGTTTAATATTTCTCTTTTCTTTCACCAACAAACACATTTTGCTCCCCTGTGTTATGCTTCCCCTAGGGGTAGAACTCATCTATTTTGTTAAAATTGCATGTGGCAGCTAGGTGACAGTGAATAGTGAACCAGTCCTAGAGTCAAGAAGACCTGACTTCAAATCTGCCTCAACACTTGACATTTACTAGCTATGTGACCCTGGGCAAGTCACTTAACCCTCTTTTTTGCCTTGCCAAAAAAACAAAAACACTCCCCACAAACCTTTTCTTTCTACAGGTTGACAGATTCCAGTCTCCAGAACATACAACACGAGAACCAATCTCACTTACAGAGGCTGAAGAAGTGTCTTGTGTATTTACATAAGGGAGTAACATTTATATCTATAAAAGTGTTTGCATTCCAGCAGAGAGGGGGAAAAAATCATGATCAAAGGGTAGATCATATTCTGGTCAGTCTTTGTATGATACTCATTTTCATGACAGAAAAATCTGCAGTCAACAATCTACATTTTCTGTCCGTTTTCAAAATTGTCTATACTCCTTCTCCTTCCTCCTCTCAGACCTGGAGTATGCCCTCTTGTTTCCCTATCTTGATGTGTAATGATGAGACAGCACCCAGGAAATGGGTTTAATCAATTGCAAAAACTCATTGTGCATTGTGCTATCTGAATCCCATACATCTTAAAACATTTATCAATGTCCTTTTTCTGCGCTCATAATTCTGATGTATCTGGTGTTCCCGTGTCATGTCACTCTATTACATTACCCAACATAATAACATTGCGCAATGGGATGATGAAATACTAGCTAGCTTCAGCAAATGTAAAGAGATAATACATTTGTTTTCAGCTGAGAAAGCTTCCATTAGTTCATAGGGTGTCTTGATTTGCCAAATAGCAAACGGCAACTCAAAAAGGGTGCAAATAAAAAATTCAACTCAGGCATCTAACCTCATACTGTTCACATGTCAAATGTGAGCAAGAACAGCAGGAAACTGGCCTGTTCTTTCTAATTACAATTATGCTAAGAGGTTAGCACAAGTCTACTTAAAATCATAAACCCTTTTGGGGGAAGGATTGGTGCTTTCATTTCATTGCATATTCATATGATTAGAGAAGTATTTTATTCTGCAGTGGGGGGTTAGGGGATAGAATGCCTCTCATTGTCCAATGGACCCTTATTTTAGATGCCATCAGGAGTACCCAATATGTAATCACACATTGTCTACAGATCTCATGCAAATGGTTAAGAGCTTGATAAACACAGAAAGGGGAAAGGCTTTCTCCCCTCTTCTGTCTACTACTAAATTATCCCTTCTAGCAAGAACCATAAATCTCAGGTTGAAATGAAAGACCTTTAATTGGGTGGAATCCCTCTCCAAAACCTAATAGTGTTTGGCCAGAAGGAGAGTAGGGCTATAGTAAAATTCTTTATCTCACTAAGGAGCCACATTTTTCCAACCAAGCCAGGTCCCTCTTTGCTGAACCTGGCAAAGAGTGGTCCAATTAAGAGGGCTCAATTTTATCTGTTGCTCTCCTCATCTCAAATGTCATTGTGGGGTAAGTGAAGGTGGGCATGAGAAACTGTAGCAAGTCATTGATTGAAGAACCAAGTGATTGATTGATATTGAACCAAAGTAATCTTCTTGTTCATCCATTGGCTTGCCATTCGTTGAGAAGCCAGGAGCACTGAAAGCAAGCCAAGGCTGTCAGATGTGCCACTGAGAACACTGTTCTTTACAGAAAATTTTCAGATGCCAGATGCCAATCACTCATGGGACTTTGCTACTCAATAAGAATTTCAGATATGGACTTTAATTATACCCTGGCAGAAAATGGATGATGGCGGGAGCAGAGGCAACTTTATTTTTAGCAAACTCAGCTCTTAGCCACCACAAACCAAGTAACTCTATTTTAAGAGTTTATTGTTGTTGTTTGGTGATTTAAAGTCACTGTTGCTAGAAGATGTAAGATTGACAGCTGTGGGGGTTGAAGGTCCTCACCCTGAGAGCAGGGAGAGGCACAGTGGTGGTCTGGCAGGAGTGGGGCACTGATGCCTTGGCAGTGACCTTGCAGGACCACCTGGGGGGAGGGGGGATTCTTTGTAACTCAGTAATAATCACCCCTGCACACAGTGCTGCTTGCTTCAAATAATTGGCTCTAATGTTTGTCTCACAACACTTAGGGGAGAGATAGAAAGACAATCAAGGAATCTGGCTGCCGAATAAAAGGGACTAAGGGGAAACTTGGAGACAGAACAGCACTATTCTTATTAGTGCTTTCTTATCTGTATGGACTTGCCCACATGACAGCCACTCTGGGTAAGGCCAGACATGGCCCAGTGAGGCAAAAATAAGTCAGGTTACATTTACCAAGCCCTTATTTTGTGCAGGGCACTATACTGGGGGAAGTAGTAAGAAACCGGAAAAAGTAGAAAAGGCAGCTCTTTTCCTTTAAGATGAAATCTAAGTCCAAGTTCAGAAATAAAACATACTTGGAAAGCAGCTTAAGAAAACCCACAAGCAACCTATCAACAAGTGGAAATGAATAAGATAGGCGGCTATAAGGTGCATAAATCTAGAGCCCAAATAAATGCTGATAAGATTTGGAATAAAGGAGTGAGCAGTCAGGTAGAGATAATCACGGAAATCTTCCAGAAGAAGAAAGCTCCTCACTTGCTCACACATTCACCCACCTCCCCCACTCCCATACTAAGAATTAGAAAAAGTCATTTTACGCAGACCATTGGAGGCAGGCAGTCATCAGAAGGTAATGGCTTATTGTTATTAGCAACATAAACTAGCATCCTATTGGTGATGGAGAGTCCCGATCAGCACATTCCTGCTTCCCAGGGCTTTGCAGCCCCCATTTCTCAGCTACATTTTAAGGAGCAATGAGCCAAAGACAACATACTTGGAACTCTTCTTTCATTATTTATTCATTGTCTTCTGTGTATTGCCTTTAAAAAGTTCCTCATTTAAAACCAGGTTATCATTTGGCAGTAGAAATAATTT
Source organism: Petaurus breviceps papuanus (assembly GCF_028583685.1). Classification (NCBI taxonomy): domain Eukaryota; kingdom Metazoa; phylum Chordata; class Mammalia; order Diprotodontia; family Petauridae; genus Petaurus; species Petaurus breviceps. The sequence goes on along the minus strand of NW_027185712.1, from coordinate 7,488,837 downwards.
TAAAGCAGATGTGCATGGCACTCTCTCTGGTATTGAAGAGAATGACTTTCTGGGTCAGGAGAGGGCAGAGCACCTGCCCTTAAGGAGCTTATAATCCAACAAGGGAGACTGGTCACAGAAGTAGAAATATTGGGCACCTAGGAAAGCAATGGCTGAATCATCTTAAAGTTTATGACAGATAAGAAGTTAAATGCCAGGCCTAGTCTGACACTCACCCTGGATTTCAAGGAAGCAGATTTCAACCTATCAAACTGTCAAAGATGATAAAAGACAGAAATAGTCAATGTTGGAAGGGCTGTGGGAAGACCGGCACACCAATACTTTTCTGTGAAGCTGTGAATTTGGTCCAACTGTTCTGGAAAAATAATTTGGAGTTATTCAAGAAAAGTCACTACTATTAATACCCTTTGTCCCAGTAATTCCACTATTAATGATATATCCCAAGGAGATCAAAGACAGAAAGACTCCATATGTGCCAAAATATCAATAACAACACTTCTTTGAGGTAGCAAAAATTTAGAAGATAAATGGGTGTTCATTGAGTGAGGAATGGCTAACAATGACATATTAATGTAATGAAATATATTTACATGGTAAGAGATTGCAAATATGATGAATATATGGTATGAAGTGGTGTAGAGTAAAAAAAGTAGAACCAGGGGAACAATATACATAATTACTACAATAATGTAAATGAAATAACACTACAAGGCAGGTGAACATTGACTAATTGTAATAAATGATCTCAGTTCCTGGAAATATATGATGGAACATATTTTCTTCTCCTTTAGAGATGGGGAACACAATACTAACTTCTACATGCATATGTTGTCAGATAAATATCATCTGGTGTGGTTTTTTTTTTTGTTACTGTTTTTCCATAGCTCCATACAAGGCAATATTCAATAATAGGGACTGAGGAATGTATTGGGAAATGATTGTGATGTAAAAAACAAAAGGCATCAATAAAATATTTATTTCGTAGAAAAGCAGAATACAGAGTTTTTTTTTTAATAAAAAGGAACAGGTAGGATTTCATGGCCCAAGTTTCTACAGAGGTAGCTGGCTCAGGAGAAATGAAATACTTTCAAAAATGGCAAACAGGGAATCTAAATAGAGAGTAATTTTTTTAAATGTTAAGCTAATGTCAGTGACTTCAAATCATCATGTCCAAACAAATTATCTTGGGCTACTGAAAGAATTTGTAGATGAGAAGCACCATTAATAATTTTAAACAAATGGGATAGAATGGGAGATGTTCAGTAGAACTAAATTCAGGCTAATATCCTAAATTTTGAAAAGAAGATCCTGACTCTTCAAACTATAGACCAGTGAGCTTTACTTCAATGCCCAGTAAAATTCTAGAATTCACCTTTTATTTAAATTTAATTTTTCCATTTCATGATTATGACCTTGAAAAACATTAATAAATGTGGACATTTCTCTATAAAAAGAAAGAATAGGGGGTGGCTAGGTGGCTCAGTGAATAGAGCACCAGCCCTGGAGTCAGGAGGACCTGAGTTCAAATCAGGTCTCAGACACTTAAAACAAAAACTAGCCATGTGACCTTGGGGAAGTGACTTTACCCCCAATTGCCTTGCCTTCCCTGCTCCAAAAAGCAAAAAAGAAAAAGGAAAAAAAAAAGGAGGACTTAATATGTAACCATGAATCCCCACAACATTCAACTTGGTGTTTCAAAATATATTTTGAATTCAACAGGGTAGTCTAACAATTTCCTGATTGTCTATGGCCTTTCTGATCTTCCTTCTGTTACAATCTATGTATTTTTAAAAAATGATATATTGACATTCATTTATTTTCTTCCATTTTATTTTTTAATATCACTATCTCTACACACCCTTCCTAAGCCTTCTCTTCTAACAAATAAGTAGTCATGCAAAACCAATCTACAAACATTGGCTGTGCCTGTAAAAGTATTTCTCATTTTGCACTTCTAGTCCATCACTTCTGTGTCAAAAGATGGAAGCATGTCTAGAATGCATTATTAAAGGGATGCTTTGTGAGCACTTAGAAAAGGAAGCAGTGCTTGAGAAAAGAAAGAATGCAATAATTAATAACAAATCATGACAGACCAAAATGAATTTATTTTTTCTGAGAAAGTTATTAGACTGATAAATCAGAGCCATGCAATAAGCATGCCATACCTGAATTTCAGTGACAATTTGACAAAAACTTTCATCATATCTTTGAATTTCAGGCCAGCTAAATAGTACAATTAAGTGGAATAAGGGGTGGCTAGGTGGCTCAGTGAATAGAGCACTGGCCCTGGACTCAGGAGGACCTGAGTTCAAATCTGGCTTCAGACAATTAACACTTACTAGCCGTGCGACCTTGGGCAAGTCACTTAACCCCAATTGCCCTGCCTTCCCCCCTCCAAAAAGCAAAAAAACAAAAACAATTAAGTGGAACAGCTAGGTTGGAAGAGTATTAATTAATGAGGTGATGTAGCACAGAGAGATATCTCTAGTGGAATGTTTTTATCTATTGTTTAAATAAAGGGATAGATGACATGTATTCCAAATATCTGAATGACAAGAAACTGAAAGAGATGGTTTGAACAATTAAACAAGGATCACAAAAAAAAATCTCAAGTTAATAGAATAATGGGCTGAACCTAACAAAAATGAAATTAAATGAGGATAAATGTAAAGCTTACAATTAATTTTTAAACCATATAAGTACATGATGGTGGAAGTATGACTTGAAAAAAATTCAAGTGGAAAAAGATAAGAATTTTAAGTTCTATTGTGAGTCAGCAGTATGAGATGGCAGTCAAAATGCTAATTAGATCGTAGCTTACATTACTTCAAGAAAAGTGCCAAGAGTGAGGGAGGGCATAATACCTATATATCCTTTTTTATAGAATTCCTAGAGTTCCTGACATAAAATAGGTATTTAATCAATCGATATTTGCTAACTGATTGGTCGGTTGGGTGATTGATAGAGTATTGCATTCAAATTTTAGCACCACATCATAGGAATAACATTATCAAATTTTAATATGCCAAAAAGAGGGAAAAAAGAATTGTGAAAGAATGTAAAACTACATAACAGGAAGATCTCTTAAAGGAAGCAGAAATATTTAACATCCCTAAAGTAGGGAACAATTGTTCAGAGTCTGTTATATCCTCTGGTTCAAAGATAGAGAGGACAGCTAGGTGGCACAGTGGATAGAGCACCAGGCCTGCGTGGAGTAAGGAAGAATTGAGTCCAAATCTGGTCTCAGACCCTTATTAGCTGTGTGACCCTAGGCAAGTCACTTAACCCTACCTACCTCAGTTTCGTCATTTGTAAATGAACTGTAGAAGGAAATAGCAAACCGCTCTAGTATCTTTGCCAAGAGAATTCTAAATGGGGTTATGAAGAGTCAGACATAGCTGAAAGGACTGAAAGACAACAGATATATAGCTTCACTGAAATTTATTTGGTGGTGGTGGTGATGGTAGGGAGTAGTGGTGTTTGTCCTAAGTTCTTGAAGAAGACCAGTGATATCAGCAGGATAATGTCATGACTTTCAATTGAATTGGACTTAGGTAGGACAGAGCTGTGAACAGCCATCAGCCTCACTCTCTTCTCTGGATTCCAGTAGTAAGACATACATCAGATGACTGGCAATGGCCCCAGATGCAGTGGGAGACCTTGGCCCTTTTTATCTAAGGTCTTTCCCAGTAGCGACGCTAAATAAAAGAGCTTTTTCTTTTCTCTTCAGGAAGAAGTTTAAGGTCATTAAAAATACTGTGTTAGTTCCCAAGTCAATCTAGCTTGCTCTATGCAATTTCAAGAGACATAAAGGTGGGCAGATAAGACATGAAGGAGGTCATGGTCAAGAGTCACATGAAGTAACAAGGCATGGATGGGTTTTGATCCAAATCATATCATCAAAAGATGCCTTCTTATTAATGAGATCCTTCAAATATCAAAGTATAATATCAAGATTATAAGTAATTGTCTTCAAGTATTTGAATGCCTGTCATATAGAAAATAAATTATACTTGTTTTATTTTAGAATCTGATATGAGGAACAATGGGTGAATGTTTCAAAGAAACATATTGCTGCCTTGAGAGATAGAATAGAAATATCACCGTTTTTGGAATCAGAAGACCTGAATTCAATTCCCTCTATGAGCTTTCACAAGGCACAACCTCTCTGGGTTTTAGTTTCCTCTCTCTAAAATGAGGGGGCTTGACTAAATGGCTTTTATAAGTACTTTCAGCTCTCTATGATCTTACAGTCTTACTGTTCAGAAGAGATAATTTGCCAACATTTACAGTATAGATATGTAATAGTTTGCCTCTTCAATGAAGATCTTTAAGCTGAGGCTAGACACCCACTTGTGGAGGGTATTATCATGGGAAATGCTTGCTCAGATATTAGTTGTACTGAATGGCCTCAAAGGACCTTTATGTTTCTATGAGATTCTATGACAAGACCAACAAAAATGTGTCATGTTCTAAAATATGCTTATATACCTTGATGCATTAAAAAATGGCATAGCATTCTTTGTGAATATGTTTTAACTTATACTTTATTATTATGAAATTAACAATAATCAACAAATACAAATGTTCCAAGAAACAAAAAAAAACTAAAAGGAGGATTGTATATGAAACTATGCTATTCTGTTATTTAGTTTGTTTTTCAAAAGTATATAATAAATTCAACAAGGTAGTAAGAAAATTGCCCTGTCTGTATCCTCTTCTGAAATCTTTTTTGTTTTCTTCTGTATATTTTTAATATTTTATTGATCTCTTTTTTTGCATCCACCTACTAATTCACCCTCCTCCCAAACAGAAATTTTCCCTTCTATCAACAGGTAAAGAATATATATGGACATTTCAAATAATCTTAGCATATATTTATTGAGCACTTATAATTTGACTTTCTGCTTAACATATTAAGAATTATATTATTAAGTATTAAATGTGTTAAGAAACACACACAAAAGTAAACTCTGCTTGTAATGTAATTTCAAAAACATCACCCATTAAAAATTATATAATAGTATGTAATAATATAAAATGCTTTAGACCAGGGAGGGGAACCTATGGCCTCAAGGCCATATGTGACCTTCTAGATCTTCAAGTGCAACTCCTTAATAAAAGGATTTGTTCTGTGAAGTTTAGATTCAGTTAAAGGGTTCAATTGAGGACCTAGAGGGTCACATGTGACCTTGAGGCCACAGGCTCCCCATCCCTGCTTTAGAAAGTTCAATAAAGCATTAATGGATTATAGATTCAATCTGGAGTAGACCTTAGAGACCATCTCATCCAAGCCCCTCACTTCATTGATGAAGAAACTTGTGTCCACAGAAGTTAAATGAACACTCACGGTGAGTTTGGAGAATATTTTGAAATTTCAGTAGTTTTACAATTTTCTGGTTAATTTGGTAATTCTTAGAAGAAAGCATAATAGTTTAGGCAATATTTTACCTCTCTATGGTGATGGAATTCAAAGGCCCTTTGCCATTATTCCATTTGATTTTGAGTATATACAACCACAAATACCAAATAGGCAGCATTAGGTTTGCAACTACTCAACCTTATTCCTCCTGTGGTCCTCACAATGCTTTAAAAATAGCAAAATGCAATTTTATATTTCCATTTCAGACAGCACAACATGAGCAGAACCACCCTCCTGGCCATGTCTATCATATTTCTCATCCTACTACCATGTTCATACAAGGCAAACAGAACCCACTCAATCTGTTCAAAGCAGCTGGAGACAGTACACAGCAGTGGATCGTAATGACCTGTCTTAATCAATCAGTCAATCAATCAGCAAATGTTTAGTGAGCACATGCAATTTGGAGGAAGAGAAGTAGAGAGGAGAAAAAGACATGCTAACCATTAAAAACCACACAAAAGTTGAATGGGCTACTTCCAGAAATAGTAGTTTCTCCTTTTCTCAATGTCTCCAAGTAAAGACTGGATATCGCTTTCTAGGGACATCATAAGAGAGGATTCTTAGTCAACTACTTTTGGACACAAAGACCTTTAAAGTACTTTCTATCTAAGGTTCTATGATCCCAGCTCTCAAGGAGCTAATTAGAAAGATAAATCACATGTAAATAAAGAGATAACATGCAGCAAATGGCATTGCCAAATGAAGAGCACAGGAGAATGCTAATACTTATAGATAGGAAAAAGTTAGAAGGTGATTTTATTTAAATTTGGCTGGAGGTGGTGAAGGAAGGAGGTGAGAAACAATAACTTTGCTTTAGGCATTTTGAGGTTAAAATAATAGCATTATGTCAAAATAAAATAATATGCTCATGACATAGCTAAAGACGGGGAACTTATTGGCCAAGGAGAAAGATCGTGTCACAATTCTGTTGGGAAATTTTACCTTATATTGGGGGCATGCTAGAGCCTGCTTTAAACATCTCAAAAATAAATTATTAATTTTTCGATGTGAGTATATGTGTGTGTCCAAAACTGGTAATTGCTGCAAAGAAGGGATTGATTTTGGGGGGAGGGCATATGGGGTGTTCAAAAAGGACTAGCTCCTCTGATGTGAGGGCTTGCCAAGCCCTTTTCAGGGCTGCACACTCACTTTTGGTGATCACCTGGCACTCAACTCTCACCTGTGGTTCCAAAAAATTGTGTAGTATATGGAGTGGCCACAACCTGGTAAAACCTTCTCAGTGGACAAGCTACAATAGGTTGAGAGTTACGGGCAGGCTTCAAACCTATCAGTGAATTAGGAGGGTGTCTATCCCAAGAATGAGACTTTCCCCAGTAGAATTGGCGGATTAAAATGTTTTGTTCCAAAGACCATGAAGGCAGCTGAAGCTGGTGCTGTGAAGTACTTAGAGCTTGGTCAGACATTGAAGACATCCAGCATCCTGGGCAATCATTGGTAATATTGTCCTGCCACTGGTCTTTGATGACTCTGGAAGAGTGAGGCTGATAACTTTACTGGGCAATTCTGCCTCACTAATCCAACTGACAGGAAAGTCAAGACATCAACCCAGAATGTCTTTGAAAATAAAAAATGAACAACAGATTTAAGAAAATTATAATAATTCAGATTAAACTTAAAATTGTGTGTGCATACATTTTTTCCCAGACAGTCCAATTATTAAACGTCTGCCAGCACATAGGCAGGGCCCTTATATTAAACAAAAATCGCCTTTAATTTTTCTCAAGAGTTTCTTCTTTTTTTCATTCCTTTTAAGGTCAAGCAAAACAAGTGCAACCCCTCTCTACATGACAGATCAAGAGATTGATGCCAACTTTTCCATCAACTGCAGTATTTTTTTCAAACTACTTGTTAGAATGGTTGATATCACTAATTGCCCCCCTTAAATTAAACATTGTTAATGAGTACTTATTTGCAACCAAGCAAGTAAACATTTATTAATCACTTACTAGGGACCAGACACTGTTCTGGGCACTGGGGGTTTGAACAAAAAATGACAAAAATCCCTACCCCTAAGGAACTTACATTCTATCAGGGGAAACAACATGTATACATAAAAGAATATGTAAAGTGTACATTAAAATAAATACAAGGTAATTTTGAAGATGAGGCACTAGTAGCAGAGGGTTAAGAAGGGATCAATATAGGAGAGGGAACAGAATAAATATTTATCAAGCACCTACTTTGTGTGACAATTCTGCTAAGTACTTTATAAATATCTATTTTGAACCTCACAACAACCTTTAGAGGTTCATGATATTATTATCTCCATTTCACAGTTGAGGAAACTGAGGCAGATAGAGCTTAAATAACTTGTCCAGAGTCGCATAGCATATAAGTGTCTGAGTCCAGATTTGAACATAGGTCTTCCTGACTTCAAGCCCAGCTCCAAATCAACTGTGCCACCTTGCCACCTTGGAATTCTTGTTAAATTGAACTTTGAAGGAGACTAAGGAGTCTAGGGGACAGAGATGAGGAGGGGAAAAAATTTGAAGCATTAGGGACAGCTTATTCAAAGTCATGGAGGCAGGAGATGGGATGGAATGTGTAAGGAACAGCAAAAAGGCCAGTTTTTCTGATACATAAATGAAGGGGAGAGATAGGACAAAGCCAAAAGTAAAAGTAAATGTCTGTAAGTGCCTTGGGGGTGGGGGGTGCATTGGATCCTGGCAGTAACAGGGAGCCACTGGCATTTACTGAGCAAAAGAGCGATGTGATCAGACCTATGACCTCAGAATATCACTTTGGCAGCTGTGGGGTGGTTGTACTAAAGGAGGGGAGAGATGCACAGCAGAGATACCATTTAGAAGATGATTGTACTAATCCTGGCAAAAGGTGAACATCTCCTGAATTAGGTGGCCCTGAGAATGGAGATAAAGGGACAAATGTAAATGATGTTCTAGAATTAGAATCAATAAAATTTAGCATCTGATTGAATATGTGGAGTGAGTATGAGAAGAGAATTGAGGATGGTTCTGGGTATCTGAAAGTAATGGTATTCTTGATAGCAACTAGGAAGTTCAGAAGAGGATTGGACTTGGAAAGAAAAATAATTACTTCTGTATATGAAGTGCTGAGTTTGAAATGCCCACAGAACATCCAGTTAGAAATATCCAATAAGCTGTGGGTGATATAGGTCTTGAACTTGTAGAGCCTAGAACAGGATATGAAATATTGGGAGCTTTCTGCTTAATTAAATCCATGAGACCTGATCATATCACCAAGTGAGAGACTATAAAGGGCTGAAGAAAGAACCTTGGGATACACACATAGTTGGGGGTGAAATATAACTTGTGATTTTTTCCAAGGATAATGAAAGGTACTATTTAGAAAAGTAAGGGGAGAACCAGAAGATGGTAGTGTTATGATATCTCAAAGAAGAGATTATTGTGGAGAAAAAGGTAGTCACCCATGTCAAATGCGTTAGAAAGGTCAATCAGAATGAAAATTGAGTGAAAAACATCAGATTTAACAATTAAGACATCATTAGTAACTTTTAAAAAAGCAATTTCTGCTGATTAATGAGTACAGAATCAGACTACAAGGGACTGAAAAGTGAGGGAAAGAAAAAGAAAGGGAGGCAACAGTTTTAGACAGATTTTTCTAAAAGTCTGATTGTGCAAAGGAGAAGAGATATAGAGGCAGTGGTCAAATGAGTGCACTTTCAAAATGGGAGAGACTTGACAATGTTGGCAAATAAAATGAATTGGCAGTTGATGGGGAGAGACTGAAGACTCCAAGGTTGACCTAGCACTGGCAGATAGAATATCTATAGCCAACTTATTTCATCTCCTCCATGAGCTGCCTTTCTACTCCATCTGAAGGAAGAGAAAACCAGTGCCCTCAAATCATTGGAAAAATTGCTGTGTTTCGTTTTAGCAACAAGACTGTGAGCTTCTCAAGAGCAGCAATCACTTCTACACCCCTCCCTCTTCCTCTCCCTCATATCTATACGTACTACTAATGATAAGGGCCAATCTTGTGAAGATAGACAAAAGATCAGTAATTGTTTCCTACCCAGTCCTCTAATCTAGTTGCTCACCCTGACCACACTTGAGTCAGCTAGGTGCCATAATGGATATAGGGTGTGAGACTAGTCAGGAAGACCTGAGTTTGAATCCAGCTTCAAACACTTGCTAGTTGTGTGACTCTGGGCAAGTCTCTTCACCTTCCGGTGTCTCTGTTTCCTCCTATGTAAAATGGGAACAATAAGAGTACCGATCTCCCAGGGTTTTATGAGGATCAAATGGAATAGTATGTGTAAAGTACTTTGCAAACCTTAAGTACCATATAAATGCTAGCTGTGTTGAAGTATCTGGACCCCACAGCTACAGAACTGGGAGTGGTACAGGGCAATAAGAACAGCTAACAATCCATGAAAGCCTGGGTATGCAAATTGTCCATATTAATTTTTAGATCCCACATCCTAAGCTCTGATGTGAGCCCCTTACGTATATTTGATTTCTCTGTGGGGCTCTAGGGAGCCTAGGGTAATAGAAATAGCAGTACACAGAAGACAAGTTTGACACTTGCTTCGGAACTTACTAAATACATGACATGAGACAAATCACCAGCACATCTCTGGGTCTCAATTTCTTCATTTGCAAAATGAGGAGTTGGGTTGTCAGGTATGAGGAATCTGTGGCCTCCTTTTATTAAGGGGATTTGTTCTGTGAAGTTTGGTTTCAGTCAAAGGGCTGAACTTGAGGAGCTAGAAGGTCACACTTGACCTTGAGGTCAAAGGTTCCCCACCCCTGCCCATAATTCCTATGATCTCTTCTATATTTTATATTTGATGATTTTTTCTTTTCTGATCTCGGTATCTTCTCTTCCCCTAACATTACCTTCCCCATTTCCCTCCTTCACTTAATTCTTAGCCCAACAGAGCCTAGGATAGATACCATTCTCATCTGATCATTCAGGACACTTTGAACCAGTTTCTAGATGGAGAATGGAAGAGGACAAGGAGGGGAAGGATAAAGTGAAGAAAATGAAAAAAAGCAAGGGAAAATAGGAGGGGAAAAACATATTCAGTCTGAATGAATTGGATCTACTTTAAAGGGTTGGGGTCAGGATTAGCCATAATAAGGGAAACAGCAATGTCCTATCTGCTTTTCTCTACCACATTCAGACAAGGCTTTGGATTGATTGTGGATGATCAGAATGAAACTCAGATGACTCACAAATTGAGCTAACCCCATCTTTAGCAGATCCTATGGAGAAAAATAAACCAACCCAGAATGACTAGAGGGTTGTGACAGGGAAGCTGTCAAGAAGGTTGATAGTATGAGGTGGTGAACCAAAGCAACTTAAAGCTGCCCTAACCTCATGGAAACACTAGGTCATAGGTTTCATGAGAAATGATCACTGAAGTTAGTGTCACTCTTCCATTAAGATCTATTTAGCATACAAGAAATATGTGGACCCTTATTATCTAACACTTGACTTACAGTTTCCTCCATTGTAAGTAGGTTTCCTACTTCTTTTGTTCATACAAATCAAGTCAACAAGCATTTATTGAGTACTTACTATGTGCCAGGCTCTGTACTAAGCACTGCTGGAGATTAAATATAATCAGAAAGAGAGATAGTCACTGCCCTAAGGACAAATAGAGGAAGACAGCACATAAAAGGAAGTGGAAAAGGAGAAGAATGAAGGTCTCTTGCTGGGTTCATAATAGAGACAGTCCAGAGATGGAGGAGAGGAGGAATGAAGACAAGGCTGGCCTCCATATTTTCCTTGAAATGGAGGTTCTAGGGGGAGTGAGAATCAAAGGAAGGGACTGCAGGGACCTAGTGTACTTCCAGTATGAGAAGTAAGGGTAAAGCGAACCTCCGGGGTGAGGAGGCTTCTGTGGAACAGTAGAATATCCAGGGAGTGAGGAGTAGAGCCTGAAGAGGAATGGAGGCATGTTTGGCCTGGGCACTTTCCTTAAAATCATAATCACAAGCAAAATCAAGCATGCATGCCAACACAAGTTTCATCTTCTTAAATCGTCACTTTCATCAGGTCCCCTCCACTTTAAAAATCTTCAGTAGCTCGCTACTACCTACAGAATTCAGTCTAAACTCTTGAACCCAACTTTCTATTTCTTTTTTTTTTCTTTTTTGCTTTTTGGAGGGGGGAAGACAGGGCAACTGGGGTTAAGTGACTTGCACATGGCTAGTAAATACCATGTTTCCCCGATAATAAGACCTATCCCTAAAATAAGCCCTCCCCTTACTGTGTAAGATTCCTCTAAAATAAGCCCTCCCCCAAAAATAAGCCCTATTGAGATTGCTACTGTAGTGAAGGTGATCCCCTGCGCTACATTATGGTACCCTCTGTATGCACCGTCCCCCCCGCCCCACCCCGTGAAACACACGCCACGCTCCGAGCTGCATCCAATCAGAGCTGCAGCAGTGAGCGCATCATCCTGTTCTTCCCCAGTGATTTGCTTATTGAATAAAGGTACATTTTTTTGTTCACATTTACCTGTTTATTAAAATTGCTGTCAATGTTCATTAAAATAAGCCCTCCCCTGAAAATAAGCCCTCTGGTGTTTTTCTGTAGAAAAAAATTTAATAAGACGGTGTCTTATTATCGGGGAAACACGGTACTAAGTGCCTGAGGCTGGATTTGAACTCAGGTCCTCCTGACTCCAGGGCCAGTGCTCTATTCACTAAACCACCTATCAACTTTCAAGGCTCTCTACCATTAGACATCAGCCACATTCAGTCAGGTCTTGACAACATTATTCTCTATTGTTCTCATTATTCTCAGGGATACACATTTATACTTTACAGATTCACACAAATAGGCTACTACAACCCTCCTCCTTCCTGTTCAGTGAAATTTTAACCATCTTTGATGGCAATTACACTGCTTCCTCTCTGAGGCCTTTTCTGGCCATCCCCGACCAAAGTGACATTTTCCTCTGAATTCCTGGAACACTTTCTGTATATGTGTACTTATTAACTTTATATTTATGCTACATTTATTTTTATGAGCACTTGTTCTTTCCTCTATCAGATTATAAGCTCTTCATGAGTAGGAATTGCTTCATTCTTTGTACTTGTATCTCCAATGCCTAGAAAATATCTGTCATATAGTAGGCAGGTAACAAATACATGTTGATTGGATAATTGATCTTGCTTGTTTACCATGCATCTTATTAGAGGTTTATATCTTAAATTCCCAACTGTATTCTGAGGGCTTTGAGTACAGGGATTGTAAATTGAGAGAGAAAAAAACAGATATGTTTTATTGATATATTGATATTATATACAGATATATATACATATACTTGTGAAATAGGTATACTTTACATATATGTGTAGTAAATGTACATATAGATGTACATATACATAGTTATTTCACACATATGCATATGGATACATAGTTCACATGTATGTGTGTATTATGTATTCATAATATATATTACCCATCATAGTACCTAACATAGTGCTTCTTTGTTTTAAGATAGGCACACAATAAATAACCAGTTAACTGATTCATTGTTTGAAATAAGGTAGGCATTTGAAAACTACTCAACTTTTTTAAACACCACCTCAATTTATGAATGGAAGCCCTTTACAGAGGGCCAGATATGAATGAGTATAGTTGAACTGTGGGCAAACCTGAAAAGTAAGAAAAGATTGTCTCTAACCTTCCAGCCCTGACATTCCATGACCTTTTTGCCATTCAGCAACAAGGATTTCCTGTGTGAGAAAGGGTCACTTTATCGGTCACTTAATTATCTGGGTCTCAGCTTCCTCATATGTAAAATTAGGAGAATAATTTCCATAGTACCTACCTCAAAGGGCTTTTGTGTGGATTAAATATTATATAGTATGCAAAACATTTTACAAATCTCAAAGCACTATCTGTCAACTATTATCTTTATAGAAAAACTGTTCTCATCTTGTTCAATGGAATTCAGTTAGAACAGCCCCAGGACAAGTCATTATCCTCCTATTATCTTTTACATTTAACATTCTATGAACTATTGTGCAAGGAGATAAAATAATCTTTTTGAGTTAAACAGAAGTATTAGGACATAAACTTATCTCTTGTAGGCTCAAGAGAAGCACCCTCAGTATAATAGGATCAGCAGAGAAGGACAATATGTATAGCATTCACCTCATCCTACTCCTATGTGATTCTGATCTCATCTCCTAGGTCTCTATATTTTGAAAGCTTTAGATTCCAAGCAGCTTGGAAATTATGAATATTTTGGTATGGTGATATTTACTTTTTTAAGTAATTAATGTTTTAATTAATGTTATGTGCAGGCATTTATGGAAAACAGTTTACTACCTTCAAGAAAATTTTATTTGGTTGAGGTTTCAAGGGAATTTTGAGGTCCATATTTATAATGTGGAGATTTCTTTTTTGTCAGAATACTAAACATTTTAAGCTTCAGATTCATAATTCTAGGCACCACATTACTCTTGCTAGGTATTCATGCAGTACTAAATTTGTATAGACTGAGGTCAGGTGCTGCAGTTTCTATTTCCTTGCATAATATTTGTTGCTCAATATGTCTGGAGCTCCTTAAAGATAACCTTTCTGTAGTTTATGGTGGTGATAACCTGGAATAAATTGCCTTCATAAACCATTCATTTACATCAACAAATCTGCATGACTTAACAATCTCTTTGATCCTTCTTTATTGACGTATTGCTGACTTACTTCATGTGAATGTCTCCCACTGAGACCTTGTGGATTCTATCCTAGGATATTAACCATTTAATGTAATCCATTCAGAGGCAAACTGCTTTTGGTTACATTCAAAAGATCCAAAGAGATATTCTTGTTATTAGCCCCTACTATCATTTGGTCTACTCAAATCTGTTTCATCCAAATCTATTTCCATAGGTTTTTTTTATATGTTTACTATGTGCTCTTACAAATCTCTTTCATTGTTTTTGTTTAGTCATTTCAGTCATATCAGACTCTTCATGACCCTATTTAGAGTTTTCTTGACAAAAATAATGGAGTGGTTTGCCATTTCCTTCTCCAGCTCATTTTACAGATGAGGAATGGAGACAAACAGGGTTAAGGGTCTTGCCCAGGGTCACATAGCTAGTAAGTATCTGAGGCTAGATCTGAATTCAGGTCATCCTGACTCCAGGGCCTATTGCACCATCTACTGGCTCTATTTTATTGAATGATCTCTTCCCTAACCTAACCTCTTTTTTGCTTATGAAATATTAATTTTTTTCTTTATCTAAGGGCAATAGAATATTCTTTCGAACAACTGAGGTGCCTAAAGAAATTTTCAGTCATGTGTGGTCTCTTGACACTGACTTTGTGAGAGTTATATGTATTGCATATTCAGCGTATTTGATTAGTAGAGTATATTTCACTTGGTCAGCCAATAACAACCATTTTATTCATCATCCAAACTGAGACTGCACTTGCTTGACTTAGAAATGAACAATAATTGTTTTGTTTTTCCTCTCCGTTCATTTTTGTATTGCTTTCTCTGACCTTGTTAGACAAATTTTACAACTATGTCATCAGAGTGAAGTGACATGAGGGCTTGGTCTTCTTGGTGGGGTGTTTCCTTACCTCACAAAAAGTTAGCTGGAAGTTCCAAGAAATAAATGGTTTTTGCCGGGCTCTTAAATAATATGATTTGCATGCTTGAAATGAGATAGCCAAAGTAATTGTAGAATATTGCTTGCCATTACAGTCATTAAAAACAGGCAGATGTAGGATCACTCCCAGGGAAAATCTCCCTGCTGGGTTTTCATGGAGATAAGTGCACAAAATCCACTTTTGAAAAGATGTTGAATAGAATGAATTTGCCATTCACTGACTGTCTGATGATGATTTGCTTGTTAATTGGAAGTTTAGGCTTTAGAGAAGCCTTAACAAATTTGATTGCTAAATTCAGTAGGTTTGCTCCCTCCTTGTGAACCATATTCAGAGGCATAAATTCTACTTTCTCCATGTATGTATGTGCATTCATTTTGGATTTACATGAAAAAAAAACCTTTCACCAGTCCTTTTATTAGTAGTACTTTTTGGAATAACTTCACTGAGCAAGGACATGGCATCTTGCCCTGTTAGCAAGTGTCACAGGTAGCTAAATATTTACAAATAACCCAAGAGAGACAAAGCAATGAAGTAAACTGGAGTGTTCAACTGAAACTTTACATTAGGCTGCCTAACCATACTCATTCTGATTAATGTTGCCTACTGTGTCGCTAACAGCTGAGCGGATGGACAATGGCTTGTAGGTGAAGTCTCATTTCCATTCTAAATCAGCTCAACTGCTGTTAATAAGCAAAAGTCCTGGTTCAAAGACAGAGAGAGAAAATTTGTTTAGAAATCCTGCTGTTTTTTTTTCCTCTATTCTGACATGATGCTGAGTGTCCTCTGCTCCAAACAATGTCAACTGACTGGCAAGGTTGGCAGACCCCTGAGAGGGGTCCTATTTTATTTTTAATGACTACTGTTGCAAACCTAAAAGATGGCTTTATTCATCCCTGGCATTATCTTTCCAGATTAGTTTCCCCTAAATGACAGTAAGTCTGTTTTTTGCTAAGGAGGACAACAATTGTCTTTGTCATTATACAGTGAGGTTTCATGAAAAATTATCCAAACAATGGGGCTTAGAATATTTCTTTCTATTATTCCAACACAGTACTGTTTGTCATTTCTTTTTCAAATAGACTAAACATAGATTCCTATGAAAGTATTTATTTCTGAAGATTTTTGTAGGAGCTAAAAAAAGTGTCCATCATATAATACAGTGAGAAGCATTTTATGTTAAAGATGTATTTATAATTTTGTATTACATTCACATATACCTGTGTACTTATACACATATATCGCTTTGTATACATGTATATCTACATATACATATAAATATATAGATTAACAGAAGTGAAAGGCAGCATGGCTTAGTGGATAAAGAACCAGCCTTGAAAGACTGAGGTTCAAGTCAAGCCTCTGACTATGGGCAGTCACATAACCTCTCAGTGACACAGGAAATTCTTAAAGATTATATGTTACATATAAAAGTCATATCTGAATAGGTGGAAGAAATTTCTATATTGGAAATATCCCATAGCAAAGAAATCACTAGTCTGTTCAAATACACTCTCACCCCTTCCCAAATTTTTTTTTGTCAAATGATAATTATGTTTAAAAGTTGTTTGCTTATTTGTATTAAATTTCTGATTCATATGAAATTGGAAATTCTCAGTGAGGAAATCCTTCTACCATTGTGGACAGGTAGGTTATTCTGAGTGTTTTTAATCCTTAGACAAAAAAAATGTCCACTAATATATAACAGTCCACCTAAATTTCTCTGGAACTTCACAGGCTTGAAAGTAAAAAAAAAATCACACTTAAAGGTACCAAGTTCCCCTCAGGGTGGAAAGCTCAAGGCTTTCCATTTCAAAAAGACCAGTAAAAAGCAAACTAGGCTTCATTCAGAAGATGGCAAGTAAGATGCTGAGAGGAACAGAGACCATATATTATGAAAATGTTGATGTTTACTCTGAAGAAGAGGATACTTGGACAGATAGAGAGAACATGAGAGCTGTCCTATTTGAAGGGTTGCCTCATAAAAAGAAGAGTATTATTTTTCCTAGCTCCAGTGGGTCTCTAGGAATGATGGGCAGAAGCTTCAGATTTAGGCTTCATATAACTATTATAGCTGTCCAAAAGTGGAATGAGCTTCTTTAGGCAGAGACTGAATGATCATGTCATAGGGATCTTACAATGGAAACTCCTGAATAGCCATCGGTTGGACAAAATGACATCTGAGCTATGATTCTATGACATTCTATAGATGTCTAAAATTTTAAAAAAGGAATATTATAGGCTTTTTGGAGGGGCAGTCCTAGGAAATAACTCCTTACTCCTCCAAATGAATTATACTGAGTGAACAAGTCACACACAAAATCAGAGTATGTGATCATGTACATGAGCATTAGTGGTTAGTAAAAGAGTAGTGATGCAGGTTATTGACACATCATGATATCTTTCATTTTAGTAGAAATCAGAAAAAAAATATGTATATTGTTATTTACAGATGATAGGATGGTATACTTAGAGAACAGCAGAGAATCAACTAAAAACCTGGTTAAGACAATTAACAACTTTAGCAAAGTTGCAGGATATAAAATAAAACTGCACAATTCATCTATATTTCTAGATACTAACCCAAAACCCAGCAGAAAGAGATAAAGAGAAATTCCATTTAAAATCCCTATAGACAATATAAAATACTTGGGAATCTACCTGTCCACACAAACTCAGAGACTATATGAACACAATTACAAAACACTTTCCACACAAATAAAGACAGATCTAAACAACTGGAGAAATATTAATTGTTTTTAGGTAAGCCAAGACAATATAGTAAAATGACAATTCTACCTAAGTTTATTTACTTACTCAGTGCCATACCAATCAAACTACCAAATAATCATTTTATAAGAGAGAAAAAATAAGAAAATTCATCTAGAAGAACAAAAGGTTAAGAATATCAAGGTAATCAATGAAAAACTGTAAAACAAGGTGAACTATTAGAACCAAATTTCAAACATTACAAAGCAATAATCTTGAAAACAATCTGGTAAGTGGCTAAAAATTGAGTGGCGAATCAGTGGAATAGATTAGTTACACCATACACAGTAGTAAATGATCATCACAATATAGAGTCTGATAACTCAAACAAGTTTTTAGGGGTAAGAATTCAACATCTGACAAAACTTGTTGGGAAAACAGGAAAGCAGTTAGGCAGAAACTAGGCGTAGACCTCACACCATATATCAAATAAAGTCAAAATGAATAAATGATTTAGACACAAAGGGCAATGTCGTAAATAAATTAGGAGAACATGGAAAAACTGTATATATCAGATCTATGGATAAGGAAAGAGTTTATGACTAAAAGGCCTCATTTCTCAAATATATGGAAAACAGACCCCAATTGACAAATGGTCAAACAATAAGAATAGGCAGTTTTCAGATAAAAAAAAATCAAAGCTATCTATAGTTATATGGGGGGAAAAAGTTCTAAATCACTATTGATTAGAGAGATCCAAATCCAAACAACTCTGAAGTAACACCTCCCACCTTTCAGATTGGCTAACATGACATAAAAAGAAAATGACAAATGCTCAAGGGGGACATGGAAAAATTAGGACACTAATGCATTGTTCGTGGAATTGTCCACTAGTCCAACCATTCTGGTGAACAATTTGGAACTATATCCAAAGGGCTATAAAACTATGCATACCCTTTGACTCAGAAAAAACACTACTCAGTCTGTATCTCAAAGAGATCAAAGAAAAGGGAAAAGGACTTATTTGTATAAAAAATATTTATAGCTGCTCTTTTTGTGGTATAAAGGAATTGAAAACTGAGGGGATGTCCATCAACTGGGGACTGGCTGAACACCCTCTTGTATAGGATTATGATGGAATAATATTATGTTATAAGAAATGACAAGCACAATGGTTTCAGAAAAACCTGGAAAGACTTATATGAAGTGATGCAAAATGAGGTGAGCAAAACCCAGAGAAAATACAGTAACAGCAATATTATAAGGATGATCAACTATGAAAGACAGCTACTCTGATCAAGACAGTGATCCAAGTCAATTCCAGAGAACTGATGAATTCTGAGATCAGATTGAAGAATACTATTTTTCAGTTCCTCTTTTTTTTTGTTTGTGTTTTCTTTTGTAACATGGCAATTATGGAAATGTTTTGCATTACTTCAGATATGTCACCAATGTCATATTGCTTGTCTTCTCAAGGGGTAGGGAGGAGTAGACAGGAGGGGGACAGGAGAAAGAGAATTTGAAAATAAGTTTAAATGAATGTCAAAAATAGGCTACATATAATTGGAAAATTTTTAATGAAATAAATAAAAAATATGTTAAGATACAATGATATTTCTACAGAGAACACTAGCCAAGGTAAGGAAGTATGGGGAATAAGCCTTCTCACTTCCATTTCCTCCCCTTTTTCCTATACTCCTACTGCTCCTAATGATAATTATATAATTGTTGTTGTTGTTATTTATTCTAACCCAAGAATGGTTCCAAAGAGGAACCTCTGTGGAAAAGTTGGAATCTTATGCACAGTTTTACAATACCAAGAGAACCAAACCTAGAGGCATCCTAGTATAATGGATAGAGCACTAGACTTGAAGTCTTGGGTTTGAATTCTGACTCAGATAATTAATAGCTATGGGACCCTTGACAAATCAATCAACTTCTCTGGGCCTCAGTTTCCTCATCTGTAAAAAAGAGAGTATTAGATTAGATGGCCTTGAAGATCCATTTGAGATCTAACTCCATGATCCTATGTATTATTACTAATCAGGTAAGGGGATTCAGTGGTTAAAAAGAAAAAGGAAAAATATCCTCACTTATTGTCTCCTCTGTGTATGCTAGAAATAAGAGTATGTATATTTTTGTCTTTTTCCAGTAGGTTTGGAAAGGGGAAAGAAATAGAGGTAGGCAAGGAAAGGGAGAGGAAGATTTTAAAATCATTGTATTTCCAGTCTTTCCATCATGGCTTTTCTTCCTAATATCCCTTCTTTCCAAATGATGTTAGAGTTTATAAAGGAAAGCTCATCCTCCGTTAGTTGAATCATACCATGAGACCCTAAGAAACTAATCCATCCTACTAGAGGTACAGGCTGCTTGCTTGCCTCAGAGCCAGGACAAAGGAGAACCAAACCCAATTTGCCATGAGAAATATGATAACCCTCTGCGCTACTTGGAGTACCCAGCTATCCCTTCTAGGGGACAGATTGCATTGGCTTCTATTTGAACCCCAGCACTTTGCTTTCAGATGATGCTTTTCCTTTAAAATGTCTGTCCAGTATGTTTTCCTACGCATGGCTTGAGATATATGTTAACCCAGTGTGCACTGGGGGTAAAAAAAAAGAGATGACACACTAGCATGAAGGGAGGGAAATGCAGGGTGTCATAGGAGCAAGTAGTTATAAAGACTTGTCCAAGGTCAGCTTAGCCAGGTAGTAACTGGAAATAAAAATCAGGACTTCTGCTTCCACACTCCACTCTCTACCCATTAGACCACACTGCTTTCAATCAATAAGCAGCAAGTTATGACAGATTCACATTCTACCTGGTGTCGATAAAAACAAAAATCAAGTTTTAATCAAAACACATAACCAAGATCTACATTTCTCTTGGCTGCAATAAATCTTCACCAAAGGAAGTGGGTTAAAATTCTTTACATTTAAAAAATGAGCTCCACTGGGACTCCAAATTCCAGTTCGATTTTCGAGCTGAGACATTTTTTTTTCTTTATCATGCACTTGGTGCTGTAGTGTGATAAGGGCCCCATGCAGACCATAAAACTAATTTATCATCTGTAAGGTGTACAAAGAAAATGGTAGCTGCCTACTTGTCTGCTTGACATATGAGGTCATTTTTGCCGCTAGCTTTCTAATACTGAGCAATTTTATCAGCTATTTATATACATTAATTGTAGGTACCCATATGCTCACTGTTATATTTAATAAAGCATTGCATTGAATATGCATTCTTTAAGTTTTAGCATGCAGCGTGCATCTTTTATTTAACTATTTGCTTTGCCTATTAAAGCCCATTATTCAGCTATGCCATGTTACCTTCTCTCTTTCAACTGAATTTTATGTTTCTTTAAATCTTGCTAACCATGGTGAAACCTATTGAAGTGGACAAGGCCACCTCAGATGTCCCAAGTCTCCAAGCAAAAACAAGCAAAGGAAGTCCCATGGTCCACTTAATAATACTCAACCAAAAGGATTATTTGATGAATCCCTTTCCCCAAAGGACAGCAGCATATTCACGCTTCACAGTGTAAATATAAATATGGTTCTCGAGGAACAGAGACACAGGATGCTAGATAAAGTGAGAAAAATACAGCAGTAGCAGGCTACGCCACAGTGACTTCTTAACTAGCAATGGGGAATCATTTCACAAATTCAAAGTCCCCCTACCTACCCAACCACCCCCCTCCAAACCTCCTACATTCTCTTCCTCTTACAGAAGGAAAAACTTCAAATCCTTGTGGATTGGATTACACTCCCTCTTCTACTAGGAAAGGCACATTTCCTAAACTAAAGAAAAGAGAGGTAAGGTTAGCCTAATGTATATAGAGAGAAATTGTCTCTATATATTGTTCTTTGAAGAGCAACCCAAAAACCTTTCTGCACCCAAATATCTCCTCTACTTGGTCACCACAGTACCTAAAATTCTCCCCAAAAGAGTAACTTCCTTAGGTTTTGTCTCTAAAAACCTGGGATCAAGTATGGAAACAAGGATAGGTACTTGACCTGTGATTTCCTCAGTATAGGGAATTTCTAGACAAGGAAACTTCCTCTTCCAATGAAACCAGCACATTCAGCTAGGTGACACAGAGGATCAGGTGTTAGATTAGCAGTCAGCAAGAGCTAAGTTCAAATCCAACGTCAGACGTCTATCAGCTGTGACCTTAGGTGAGTCCCTTAACTTCTCTCAGCCTCAGTTTATTCGACTGTAAATTAGGGGTAAAAATGGTACCTACCTCCCCATGGTTGTTATGAGAATCAAAAGAGAGTATAAACATAAAACGTTGTACAAAACTCAAAAGCACTATAAAATGACAGAAATTTTTATAGCACTGAGAGGTTTTTCAGCTACTATGTGTCACAGGCAGGGTACAAGAGAGGTGATCAAATATTGTATAAGGAAAAAACATCACATGACACAAATTGACTCAGAATTAGTCAGATGAACTTTAGTCATTCAGTAAGACTCAGAGGAAACAGTAAACAAAATTGTTATTGTTTTGATTCTGCAAAAAAGTCAGAAAGTCAAAAGACTAGACTTGCTAGTTTTGTGCCATTCCATCTCACATTGAATATGTATGTAGTCCTGTATGGCTCTCTGTTTTTCTCCTAGGTGTATGTTTTATTGCCCAATCTTTTTGTAAACTATTGAAAAATAGAGACCACATCTTTAGGACTAGGAGTTAGGATATGGATTCTAGTCACAGCTCTGATTCCTTAGAGGTTCACTTTAGTTCTTTAAACCTCAGTTTCATCATCTGGAAAATGAGACTATTGGACTAGATGATCCTTAAAGTTGCTTCTAGTTCAAATATTTTCTAGTGCTTAATAAACAGGTTTATAAAAATTAAAACTTGGCTTTCTCACAGCTTTCTGGAACATTCATACCATGTATATGATCTCTATCTGATTCTTAAATCTCTTCTGGGAAAGAGGTTCCATTGATCCCTCAGCAGCAACTATCTTTTTTTTTTAAAGCAATTGGGGTTAAGTAACTTGCTCAAGGTTACACGGCCAGTTATTTCTGGGTGTGGTGCTAAGTATCTGAGCCCGGATTTGATCCCCAGGTCATCCTGACACTGGAGCCGGTGCTCTTACTCGCTGTGCTACCTGGCTGCCCCAGCAGCAACTATCTTAACCTTAACAATCAGAAAACAACTTCTTAGTTCTCATATGTATCCCCTTTTGCTAAACAGGTACCTATTTTCTTTTGATATAATCACCCATCAAAATCCAACTCCTGCACAAATCTGTGGCTTGTTCACATCAGTCTTTTCTTTTCCAAGGTAAAATATCATTATCATGCACCTTTATTTTACCTTCTTTTCTGCATCTTGATTTCCCACCTCCTTTTGCAGATCTCTCTCAAACTATGGAATAATGTTATATAAAATATTCTAAGAAAGGTCTGTATAGTGCTAATTACCACTCTAAATAAAAGTCACTTCAGTGATCCCTGATTTTGTTGGTGGCTATTCCCTGTACTGTCTCATACTGCAATCTATCTGACATAGAGTATGTCGTCAATTATTATAACTTCAAATTTCATCATCTGGCAAACAAATGCCTCGTGAATAGTCCTTCCAAAATTCACTAAACTGGTTTTCATATAGCAGGCATATAGAGTTTCTAGACCCATTTGTGGAACTTTTTTTTTTTACCTTGTTAGAACCTCTCAGTGCTCATGTTGCACTGGCCTAGCCTCTAAGAACTAATTCATGATCACCTTCCCAACAGAATGAATCATCAGAGTAAGTCTATGATGGAGGCACCATATTGCATGCTTATAAAATTATATTTTCCAGAGACCTAATCTAAAATTTAATTTGAAGGAATTAAGTCATAGCAGTGTGTTTTAGAAAAGTGATCAAAGGGTTTAGAACCAAATAGCCAGGGTTCAAACCCAGTCACTTCACCCCTCTCTGGGTCTGTTTCTTCATCTGTTGATTGAAAGGATTAGAATAGATAAATTTTAGAATTCTACCAAGCTCTAATTTCTTGATCCCAAAATCTTATTAATTAGACTTAGTCTGTTCCATGAATTCCTAAAATCATGAGGAGTTCATAACAAAATTACAGGGCTTGCAGAACTCATCAATTTATTTAAAAAAATCAATGCTTACAATGTATAAAACACCAGTCTAGGCTCTTTAGAGACAAGGTCCCTGCCTTTAACCTACTTAAGTGCTTCTGAGAGCAGGGCATATAACATATATAACTAAAAAGTTAACTAACAATACTCAGTGGAAAATTAGGTGTCAAATGAGGAGTGAAGATAATAAGTGCTCTCAGAATCCAAAGAAAGCAAAAATCATTGTAATATCAGATGGTCAGAGAAGGCCTCAGGGAGGTCATATTTCAGATGTAATTCAGTAGTATCCAAATAGAAAGAAGTGACAAGAATATTTTGAGTGAGTAGAATAGGGTGAATAAAAGCTAGAGAGAGGAAAGTATGTCACATTTATGAAACAGTGGGTAGGCTGGTTTGACTAAATAGTTTATGTTGGGGAGTTTGGGGAGATTAGGTTGGAAAGGAAAATGATAGATAGTGTAATATAGTGGATAGAGAGATAAAGGAGCCTTAGAGGTGGGATAATCTGGGTTCAAGTTCTGCCCCTGACACATTCTAACTCTACCCATGAGTAAGCCATTAAATGTCTCCTAATCCAGATAATTCTCTGACACTAAGTAACAAATAAATATATCCTTTAAAAGCAAGAAAACTTGCATGCATAAGAACATTTCACCAAGTGTGGATTCATCAAAAAAAAGAGGGAAGAGTTGTGGGATGGGAGAATAATGTGAAGTGTGATAAAGGCAAAGTTATATTGTTAGGGGGCTGTAGAGAGTAATAGAAGGAACTTGCAGCAGTAAGATGACAGAGAAAAAGCTAATATACTTAACTCCTATCTTATGATGTTCTTTATTATTTGGACTGGAAAAGACAGAAAACAAATGGTTCATAGAGTTAAAACTCAGGATAAGTGAAGAAATAATAAAAAATAAAAATAAATAATAACCTCAATGAGTTCCAGTCTCTAAGCCAAGGAGAAGAGAAACTCAGGACATTAAAAGAATTGGTAAATATGAATTCTGAGTCCATTTCAGTGACCTCTGAAAAATCATAGAGAATGAGAAAGAAGGATTCAGATCTAGGGGAAGACAAATATTGTCCTGATTTTTTTTTAGCATTGCAAATTCATAAACCAAACAGAATCTTAGATATTAGCTAATCCAACCCCTTCATTTTACAAGTGAGAAAACAGGTATAGAGTGGTTGAGTGAGTTCACACAGGTAGTACATGACAGAGCTAGGATTTGAACCTGTGTCCTCTGACTTCAAATCTTTTGAGCTTTCCATATAAATAGTTTAAGTTGGCCTCAACACGTGGAAAAATTCTGGAAAATATAAAGAGGCATTATATGAACATTTATAAAGGGAAGTTAAGATTACAAGAGGGCAGAGCAGGCTTTATCAAAAATTGGTCATATCAGGTTATTCTCATTTCTTTTTTCATTTATTTTTTTGGATTAATGATCTGGGAAATTTTGTAGGTATAGCTTACATAGTCTTCAACAAAGAATTTAACAGTTTGTGTTTTCTTTTCAGGTTATATCTCAGGACAAAGCAGAAAAGATTAAGAAGAGATGGAAATAATATACAGGAGAACTATACAAGTAAGACCTTAACATCACTGATAACAACAATGATGTAGTTACTGATGTAGAGCCAGACATCTTGGAGTAAGAAGTCAAATAGGTGGGGGGCGGGGGGGGAGCGAGTCAAGATGGCGGAGTAGAAACATGACCTCTCAGCAGCTCCGGCTTCCACCTTCCCCATTCAATGTAAAAAGGGGACTCTGAACAAACTTTGGAGCTTCAGAACCTACAGAATGACACAGAGAAACCTAACCTCCTGCTGAGGACAGCACAGCAGGCTGGCAGTAATCAGCCAGTGCAGCACTCTGGAAGCCAAGCACAGGCACACAGTGAGCTGGAGGTTTTAACCCCAAGGCGGGTCTGACCAGCGGCCTACAGGAGGGACTCCAGATTAGCAGCAGGTGTAGCCATTGCCTGAATTATCAACACACAGATGCAAAGAACAAAGTGATAGGTCAGTGCAGTCTGGACTTTGGAACCCAGTAAGAGGGAATGCCTTGGCTTTTGCCCCTGGGGTGAGAAGCGACTGAGACCCAGCACAGCCAGTCAGCACCATGTGGCAGCTTTAGCTCCTGGCCTGCAGAGTGTAGAGGGACCAAGCACCAGTCTGAGGGGAAATAACTCTTGCTTTAACCTGCTTGCATCTGGATTGCATTCTAGGATGGAGGTCATGGGGTGTGTGTCCAGCTTGCCAGAGCATGTGGAGGCTTCAGACAGGGCACCCATCTAATACCTCTGAAAAAACCCCAGCAATTGGGACAAAAGCTCCCCTATCTGGTGGCAGAGTCCTACTGTGGCAAAAAGTCCAGGGGTCAAGTGACTGAGGGGTGATGTGACCAGGCAAAGGAAACAAAGCAGACATAAGATTCCAACATTAGACTCCTATTTTGGGGACAAAAAGGAGCAAAGCATGGAACAGGAGGAAGACAGTGAAGTCAGAACTCCTGCACCAAAAGCTTCAAAGGAAAATATGAGCTGGTTACAGTCCATAGGGGACCTTAAGAAGCAGATAAGAGAAGTGGAGGAAAAATTGGAAGAGAAATGAGAACAATGCAAGAAAATTATGAAATGAGAGTCAACAGCATGACTGAGGAAAATAACACCTTAAAAAGCAGACTAACCCAAATGGCAAAGGAGACTCAAAAAGGCAATGAGAAGAAGAATTCCTTAAAAAGCTGAATTTGCCAGATATAAAAAGAATCTCAAAAGCTCACTGAGGAGAATCATTGCTTCAGAATTAGATGGGAGCAAATGGAAGCTAATGACTTTATGAGAAATTAAGATGTTGTCTAACAGATCCAAACAAATGAAAGAATAGAAGGCAAAGTGAAATATCTCATGGGAAAAACCATTGACCTGGAAAATAGATCCAGGAGAGATAATTTAAAAATTATTGGATTACCTGAAAGCCATGATCAAGGTAAGAACCTAGAAATCATCCTCTAGGAAGTTCTCAAAGAAAACTGCCCTGATGTTTTAGAACCAGAGGGCAAAATAGAGGTTGAAAGAATACACCAATCACCTCCTGAAAAAGATCCAAAAAAGAAAACTCCTAGGAATATTATAGCCAGGTTCCAGAATTCCCAGATTAAGGAGAGAATATTACAAGCAGTCAGGAAGAAACAATTTGAATATTGTGGAAACACAATCAGGATAACCCAGGATCTGGCAGCTTCTACACTGAGGGATCGAAGGGCTTGGAATATGATATTCTGGATCCCAAAGGAGCTGGGATTAAAACCAAGAATCACCTACCCAGCAAAACTGAGTATCATGTTTCAGGAGAAAATATGGTCATTCAGTGGAATAGAGGACTTTCAAGCATTCTTGCTGAAAAAAACAGAGTTGAATAGAAAATTTGACATTCAGATACAAGAAGCAAGAGAAGCATGAGAAGGTAAACAGGGAAGAGAAATCATAAGGAAGTTATAAAAGTTGAACTATTAACATTCCTACATGGAAAAACAATAATTGTAACTGATGAAACTTTTATCAGTTTCAATAGTTGAAGGGAATAGAAAAAAAATATATATATATGAGGGTATATGGGCATATGAATACATATGTGAATGTGTGTATATATGTTTGTAGGTATACATAGATAGAGGGCACAGGACCAATTTAACAAGAAGGGATGATATTTAAAAGGTGAAATTAAGAGGTGAGAGAGGAATATAATGAGAGGAGATTGGGAGAGACAAAATGGGGTAAACTATCTCATATAGAAGAGGCAAGGGAAAATGGTTACAATGGAGGGGAAGAATAGAAAGGCAAAAGGGAATGAGTAAACCCTATTCCCATTGAATTTGTCTTGAGGAGGGAATGAAATACACACAAATAGGGTATCTCAACCTACAGGAGAGTAGGGGGAAGGGGATCAGAGGGGGGATAATGAAAGGGAGGGCAGGCTCAGGGGGATGGAAGTTGGGAGCACCCACTTTTGAAAAAGGACGGGATCAAAGTAGAGAATAGAACAAGTGGGAGGTGGGATAGGAAGGAAGGAAATATAGTCAGTCTTTTACAATATATCTACTATGTTATTGTTTTGCATTAACCATACATGTACAACCTATACTGAACTGCTTATCTTCCCAGTAAGGGTGGGTGACAAGGGAGGAAGGGAATGAATCTGGAATTCAAAGTTTTAAAATCAAATGTTTAAATACATTCATACATACATATGTGTCTATACCATTATTAATACTATTTTACATGTAATTAGGAAATAAGATATACAGGCACTGGGGCATAGAGATCCACCATGCCCTACTTGAAAAGTCAAAGAGGTTATGGGAGAAAATATGGGATAGAGCAGATTGGAGGAGGGGATATCCTGTGTGACTGCTATTTTGGGGCGGTGGGTAGGGGAAAAATGGGGGGAAAATTTGTAACTCAAAATCTGGAGGAAATGAATGATGTAAATCAGAATTTTTTTTTAAAAAAAGAGTGAAAAAGAGGGAGGAAATGGAGTCAGATAGGTCTTAGGAAGCATTACTAACAATAAGGTAGGTGAGGTGAAGGAATTCCAGCTGAGCTATTTAAAATTCTAAAAGATGATGCTAAAGTGTTACACTCAGTATGCCAACAAATTTGCAAAACATAACAATGGGCACTGGATTGAAAGAGATCAATTTACATACCAATTCTAAAACCAACAAGGCCAAGGAATGTTCAAATTACCAAACAATTGTACTCATTTTACATTCCAGCAAGGTTCTATTTAAGATTCTGCAAACTAGGCTTCAGCAATATATGAACTAGGAATTACCAGAAGAACAGCAGGTTAGTTTTTAAACAGGCAGAAGAACAAGAGACCAAATTGCTAATGTTTGTTGATTCATAGAGAAAGCAAGGGAGTTCCAGGAAAAAAAAAATTTCTTCTGCTTCTTTAACTGCACTAAAACCTTTGACTGTGTAGATCACCAAAAAAAAAAAATGTGGCATGTCCTCAAAGAGATAGGAGCACCAGCTCATCTTACCTGTTTCCTAAGGAATCTATATGTCCCTGCATATGTGAGGGTCAAGAAGCAAAAATTAGAACTCAACATGGAAAAACTGATTGATTTAAGATCAGAAAAGGAGCATGAAAAGTCTGTATGTTGTCACCTTACTTATTTAACTTATATGCAGAGTACATAATGTGAAATGCCATACTGGATGAATCAAAAGCTGGGATTAAGTTTGCCAAAAGAAGTATCAGCAGTCTCAGAAATTCAAACAATACCACTCTGGTGGCTGACAGTGAAGAGGAATTAAGAAGCCTCTTGATGAGGGTGAAAGAGGAGAGTATAAAAACTTACTTGCAACTGATCATCAAAAACAACAATAACTAAGATCTTGGTTTATTGTTTTGTTTATTGTATATATGTAAGAAGGAGATGTAGAAAATGCTAATAATTCTGACTAAAATTAAAAGTCCATCCTGTGTACATTTTTCCCCCCAGAGAATGAGTTGTTGAGCTTTTACCAGCATATTATCAGAGGTTCGTCTGCAGAGAATTAATGATATAACTCACTATAGTTGTGCAGGCATGGATGGGATATGATCTAAATTGCTGAAATTAATCCCCATATTGAAGAGTTAATATAAAATTTATACTTGTTCCTTACTTCCTGAACCATTTTTACATTTTGAACACAAAGTAAAATCTCCAAGCCCTCTTAAATTGGAAATAACAATGAATGAATGAGGATTTCCTCAGTGTCTAAAATGTACAAGGTATTAGGTATCACTGAGAATAGGAAAAAAGACTAAAGTTTGGTATTTGCTCTCAAAGATTTCACAGCCTAGTTGGAAAGTTAAGAGTAATTTCTATGGAAGTGGAGCCAAGATGACAGAGTAAAGGCAGAGACTTACCTGAACTTTCCCAAATTCCCCTCCAAACAACTTAAAAATAATGTCTTAAAATGATTTCTGCACTGATAGAACCAGCAAAAGAATGGTGTGACATGATTTTCTAGTTCAAGACAACTTAGGAGGAGGACAAGAAAATTTATCTCACTGAAGTGAAAGTGGAGTCCAGTCTAGAATAGGCTGTGCCCCAGCAGGCCAATAGTAGTTCCTGGGAACAACTGAATCAGCAGAGGCCACTTCTAGAGATTTTAGCCCACAAGCCATAAAGGGGGTCAGACAACTGGTCAGAAGATCACCAAAAAACACACACACATTAAAAAATCTTTTGCAGGCTTTGGCAACAAAACTCTGTTGGGTTACAGTCCCAGGGCAAAAACAAAACAACAAAACAAACAAAAACCCTGGTCACATTACAGGGCAGAAAAGAATGCTTATGGTTGCTCACAGAGCAGAGCACAGGCCAAGAAAGCAGTGACCATACTTCTCCTTAGACAATATCAGCCTGGAGGAACTGAAAACTTACAGACCTCCAGAACTAGCTCGGAGGGCAGCATCACAAAACAATAACTGAAACTTGGGCAGTACCGCTCCACCCTGGGAACAGAGCCAATTTTGACATATAAAATTTTTAAAATCAAGAAATAGGCTGAAAAGATGAGGGGAAAAAAACAAACTAGATCACAAATAGTAACTACTATGGTGACAGGGAAAACCAAAACACAAACTTGTAAGAAGACAACAATGCCAAAATAGCTACATCTAAAGCCTAAATGAAAAATGTGATTTGGCCTCATGTCTAAAAAGAATACCTGGAAGAGTTCAAAAAAATAATTTAAATCAGAGAGGTAGAGGAAAAATTGAGAGAATAAATTAGAATTGATGCAGTAATATCACGGGGGGAAAGAGTCAACAGTTTGGTAAAGGAGGCAAAAAAAAATACTGAAGAAAATAACACCTTAAAAAACAGAATAGGCCAAATAATAAAAGAGGTAAAAGAAAAATGAATGAAGAGAATACCTTAAAAAGAAGAATTGGCCAAATTAAAACAGGAGGTTCAAAAGATAATTGAAAAAAATAATTCCTTAAAAATCTGAATTGGGCAAGTGTAGCAGCAAGCACCCCAAGCGTCCTCAGGGTTTGCAGCTACCACAAGTTCTTGGATCTGCTTTGTTAAAGGAAAGCAACTCAAAATGGGTTAACAAGCTTACTTTAATCAGTCAGACATATATCGTTTACCTTGTTCAGGGGAAAAAGGTCAGCACCCCAAACTTCAAAATATACAGACATAATTATCAAGACAGAAACATCATGTAGACAGATTTCCAAACTGTCCAACCATTACATCCATACCCAGTCA
>NW_027185712.1:7429669-7457715 GCF_028583685.1 Petaurus breviceps papuanus | reverse complement strand
CATGACTAATATAGAAATAAATTTTGTGTGACTAGTGTATAACCTATATGAAAATTGCTTACCTTCTCAATAAGGAGTGAGAAAAGAGATGGAGGGAGAGAATTTGGAGCTCAATTTTTTTTAATTGTTTTTAGGTGTGGGTGTGTCCCCAGTGAGCACTACACCTACTTCCTTGCTGGAAGTGTAAATAAACATCTTCCTCTGCAAAAAATAAATAAATAAATAAATGATTATATGTATTTGGTAAAAAAAATATTGATTTTATTTTAAAAAAAGAGTTATTCCTATGAAACCATTAGTAGAACTCCAGTTCTACATTTTCCACTGCATTCTGGTTACCTTCAGATGTATATTACCTTCAGCACTCCAATTCAGCATTTATAAAACTAATCATCTCCATAAAACTTTTCTCTATGCCACCTTCTCTTTTTATGTTGATAGCCCATCACTATCCCACTTCTCTTCTTTGAGTATTTAAAATCCAGCTCACAGTTGTCTCTTCTCCTCCTTCCTTCATCTATCTCCATTCCTTTGTCAACCCAAGCACATGTATAGAATATATGTCCACTGTTCTCCCTCCACCTCCTACCTATTCCCCACCAATTTAACCCCTGAAAATCTGTCCTTCATACTTCAAATCAAGTCTCACTACCACTATAAAGACTTTCACTGAACCATGCAGATACTCTTCCTTCTGAAGGAAGCTTCTCTTTCTGCTAAAAACAGTTTTCTTTCATTTTATATAGAATTTTCCTTTGCACACATAATTATTCTGACTCATTTTATGACTATTTGTGTACTTAGTTATTTTTACTCTTTCTATACAATATAATCCTCTCAAAAGCAGATTTTCTGTCTTATTTCCTCATTTTATCCTCAATTTTTTCATATTTTCTTCTAAATGGTAGATTATAGATTTATTGCAGGAAGGAACTTAAGAGATCATTTAAATCAGAGATCCTTTTTTTTTTGCTTTTTGGAAGGGGGAAGACTGGGCAATTGGAGTTAAGTGACTTGCCCAAGGTCATATGGCTAGTATGTGTTAAGTGTCTGAGGCTGGATTTGAACTCAGGTCCTCCTGACTCCAGGACCAGTACTCTATTCACTGTGCCACCTAGCCATCCCTAGTTCAGAGATCCTTTACCTGAGGCTGTAATGTAATGCCAAGGAAAGGCAACTTCCCAAGGTTCAAAATACCAGCATAGGTGCTCTCCATTTTATTCAGTGACCAACCAAGAACAGAGAAGATCAAAACATGACATCATTCAAAATACAGCATTTACTAAGTGTGGTTGGATAATCTCCAAGTACTACCCCACCCCAGGACCTTATATTCATTCAATCAATTACAAAGTCCCTGTTCTAAATAATACTCCACCCCCTAGGCTGTACCTTCATTTAGTCCATCACAAAGCCCCTCTTCTCAAATGGAGATTAGTTTCCAAACACAAGTAAAGTACATTCATTTGTTCAACCATAGAACACAAAAAGGTCAAAAGTTCCTCACCCCTGGATCACAACTGAATCTACCCCAGAGTTACATCAAGTTTAAGCACAGCACTTAATACCCAAATGGAGGTCTTTTCTTCATCTTGACAGGAGGCAAGTTCTCAGCAATCTTAGTTCCTGGGGAGACAAGGCTTAGCAAGGCCACAAGATACATTGCCAGTCCCTTCATTAATTCATCCTCTGTCTGCAAAACAGTCATAGAACCCCTGAAAACATTAGCAAAACCCTCTCCCAGGATTTCTGTAAACATACAACAAGAAAATCCTTCTTCAGGGCTTCTGAACCAACAGCAAGGTTCCCAGACCCCTGCAACAACAGCACTGTCCTTCACCTGTGGACAGTATTCACTCTCTGTCTGCAGGACAGTCTCAGTAGCTCTGAACCAACAGAAAGGTTCCCAGACCCCTGCAACAACAGCACTGTCCTTCACCAGTGGACAGTATTCACTCTGTCTGCAGGACAGTCTCAGGAGCTCTTAGCCAACAGCCAGGTTCCAGGACTTCTTCAACAGGACTGTCTTTCACCAGTGGACAAATCTGGCAAAACAACATCAAAACAGACAGACAAAGTACCAGCAAAACAGCCATGTCTCCTCAGTCCTTGGCAGCTCTGGGGGCAGGTCTCAAAAGTCCAGGGTAATTCAAAGTGGCCCTCAGCAATCCTCTCAGTCTCTCTCTGCCTCCATGAGGGTGCTGCTTCCAAAAAGTTATTCTGCCTCTCTCTTGTCTCTCCAAATCTATGTCACCAGCTCCTCCCAGTTCGTGTGTCTCTTTTCAAGTCAACAAGTCCATCCCACAGGTGGGATTAACAAGCTCTGGGTTTTAACACAATCAATTTGAAAACCAAGCCAATACAGGGGGATCTTTATATTCCATTACTATCACAGAGGCATACAAGCTATTTTTATTATTGTTGCTAAGTATTTTGATAATTATAGGTTAATACAATTTATTTTCTTGATAAAATTTTATACGTTATTAATTTATGCATTTAAAAATATTGTGCTGAGAAGGGATCACCAGGTCAAAAGTTCATCATACAATAAAGGTTGAGAACCCCTAATCTGTGTTAACTCCCTCATTTTACAGAAAAAGAAATTGAGGCACAGAGAAACGAAGTAAATTGCCCAAGGTCACACACACATCAGAGCTAGGGTATGAATCCAAGTCTTCTGATTCTAACTCTGAAACCCTTTCTACTTCCTCTCAAGATGCTTTAGAAAAAAATCACTAAGATCTTTGGTCAGAAGACCTGGATTCTAATCTCAATTTGTCTGCTTACTGTGGGTGGCAGGACCTCAGTTTCTCACCTATAGAATAAATACATTGGACTAGATAACTTTTGGCATATTTTCCAGCTCTAAAATCTATGCTATCTATGAGCTTTGAAATGAACCGAATTAGCCTCAAATTTTTGTTATAACTATTCTACTTTGGATTTACTGCTCTGCCTGCCATTCTGTGCTTGCCTCTCTAGGAGGCAATTTATCACTTTTAATCTCATCTCCCTGCTGCTAATTTCAGCCTTGATGGACACCACCACCCTTAGCCTTCTCTCCCCTCTAGTTGCAGGTTTAGAAGTTACAGTATCAAACTCCTCCCAATGCCTTCCCTTAGAGAGCTCCAACTTCAGAGTACAAGAAAGATACTCAGCACAGTGTCTGGCACCAAGTAGGTACTTAATAAATGTTGATTGAATTGAACCAAATTATAACCAACTATTAAATTGTGGAATATAGTCCACAAATATATCAGGATTTCACAGAATAGTTGAGGGCTGGAATAATGAGGAATGACATTATGGAGGAAGTAAGACTTAAGGCTTGAAGACAGGGAAGGATTTTGAGGGGGGGAGGCAGAGTGTATCAGGGTAATCCTGATAAATGTTTAGCAACCAGCTCTCCAAAAAAAAACTATACTTGACATACTTTGAAATTTAATCAATATTATTAATATTTCCTCCATACCTTTTTGTGTCTAGATAACCAAAATGATAAATCAATCCTTGATTTGTAGTGTTTGCAAATTTCCAAAGTATAAATATTCATACTAAAAATTTAACAACCAGCTGTCTCAAAGGATGAGATCTGACTCCAGGCAGCCCTTGGTATTGGTAACTAATGATTCTAGAGCCTCAGGGAAAATTCAAGATAAAGGAGAGGAGTGTTCTATCCCTTTCAAAGTTCATCCTATAAAATATCCAAGAACCCCTAATTATGCAACCTCTAGAAGGAACCAAGGCAGGTGAGAAAAAAGTCACAGGCAGAGGGTATGACAGTGTGCAGAAAGTGAAGCCTAGAAAAGGACCATGAGAGTAGTAAGACACTTGAAATAGTAGCCCTAAGCCAACTAAGGTACTGTGAACAGTTTGGTTGGAGAGAACTATAGCATGTAGAAGAGAGGATAGAGGCATGAAAAAATTGTGCTACCTAAATGTCAGCACCCTAGGAAAAAGCCCCATTCACCCTACCCTAGTTATAGTTCTCAGTGAGAAATAAGCAGAGGCATAAAAGAATACTTTTAAATACATGGGGTTTGGTAGAAATGATTTTCACTGGAGTTGGACGGCTTTCTCCTTTGTGCCCTAAATGTCTGCTATCTGGCTTGTTAACAGTACAAAAGTAGCTTATTTTATACCCTTCTTTCTCACCCACCCTCCTAAATCTGATGCCCAAAATGATAAACTCTTTTGGACTCAGATTCTAAAATAAAACAAAGTTAAATGCTAATAAACTGTTCTGAGAAAAAAAAAGAATGAGAGGGATTAGTCCAAAGCAGAAAGGAACCCAACATATTTGTCTTTCATATACTTTTTGACAAGTTCTTTTTAACCTAAAATCAGAAGTTTATATTTAAAACATCATTAACTGCATATCTATGGTAAATGAAGTCTCTACTGGTGTAGCAGCAAGCACCCCCAAGCGTCCTCAGGGTTTGCCGCTCATACAAGTTCTTAGATCTGCTTTGTTAAAGGAAAGCAACTCAAAATGGGTTAACAAGCTTACTTTAATCAGTCAGACATATATCATTTACCTTGTTCAGGGGAAAAAGGTCAGCACCCCGAACTTCAAAGCATACAGGCAGAATTATCAAGACAGAGACAGATCAAGTAGACAGATTTCCAAACTGTCCAACCATTACATCCATACCCAGTCAACATCTGGGTTTCAACATCTGGGTTTTTTCAAAGCCGGGGGACTCTCAACAACGGCTTCCCAGAATTCAGATCAAATCACAGAACACTTCTCAAAGTGAGTCCCAAAACAAAGCTACACATCAGGGCTTATATAGCCTTCTCCTGGCTCAGAGAATGTAACAACCTTATTGACTCACTGGCCAATCAAGAAGTATCTACTGAAAAACAAGCCTCCCTCCCCAGGCTTCAGGTGCATTTTAGCCTAGGGGCAGGGAAGATCTTCCAAATTTGCATTCCCATTACAACTGACTAACTCTCTACATATTCCTGTCTTTAAAGAAGATGTTAGAGTAATCTGGACTGTCTTCATGAGAGGATTTTATTGTTTTGTGATAGTAGAAAGATATCACTGAATACATAGCCAACAGGTCAAAAAGAAAGCAGCAAGGTTTTACTACTGAGTATGCCAGTCTTGTCTTTAACTGACCATACTTACTTTTCTGTGTTTGTATACATGCATGCATGCACACACACATACATCACGTGTTGTTCAGCATCTCTCATGTTAGACTTTGTTTATCAGCTCAGAGTCAAATAATCCAAAGTGGCTTTCTTTTCTAAACACTATAGAATCTTTCTCTTTGAGAAATCCTGTCAGGAGATCTGGGAAAACATTATCCAGTTCTGTCAAAAGTGGAAAGATGAGAAAGTCAGCCCCTCACCTTTGAAGAGAAGGAATGTGGAATGTGCTAGACTAGATGTCCTGGTCAGATCAGAATTGGCAGGATTGTTGAGAGAGGCAGAACTGTATCTCCAATCCTTAGGTAAGGTTAATGCTATAGTATTGCCTGCTCCGTGGGAGAGAGGAGATAATGAGGTGTTTTGAAACAGTGGACATGGTCATAAAGACAGAAACTAGGTAGAAAACCTAGATGGTGAGTGATTATTTCACAGTGGATCAACAAAACACAAAATGGGTCTAGGTCTGGATAAAGGAAAGGAGAGGAAAAAGGTGAGTTACTTCTGAATTATTTAGCATTGAATATGGTTTGACCTTGATACTGGTTCTAATTGTTAGTATGTCTTGATCTATATGAAATATTATGGAAGAGATATGCAAACTTTTCAGACTGTGTAACTCTATAGTCCCAAATCTACCTTGATACCTGTAGCAGCAAGCACCCCAAGCGTCCTCAGGGTTTGCCGCCCATACAGGTTCTTGGATCTGCTTTGATAAAGGAAAGCAACTCAAAATGGGTTAACAAGCTTACTTTAATCAGTCAGTCATATATCGTTTACCTTGTTCAGGGGAAAAGGTCAGCACCCCGAACTTCAAAGTACACAGACAGAATTATCAAGACAGAAACAGATCTAGTAGACAGCTTTCCAAACTGTCCAACCATTACATCCATACCCAGTCAACATCTGGGTTTCAACATCTGGGTTTTTTCAAAGCCGGGGGACTCTCAACAACGGCTTCCCAGAATCCATGTCAAATCAAAGAACACTTCTCAAAGTGAGCCCCAAAACAAAGCTACACATCAGGGCTTATATAGCCTTCTCCTGGCTCAGAGAATGTAACAACCTTATTGACCCACTGGCCAATCAAAAAGTATCTACTGAAAAACAAGCCTCCCACCCCAGGCCCCAGGTGCACTTTAGCCTAAGGGCAGGGAAGATCTTTAAATTTGCATTCCCATTACAATACCTGTCATAGATTGGCCTTGCACATACAGGGAAATAGAACACCACCAATGTGGAATGAGTCTGGGTCACTAGCAAGGAGCCTCTGCTTCCAAAGTACTTCCCTTATCCTAGTGCTACAGTGGCTGAAATTCTGACATTGGGATTCCATTTATTGAGGTGAAGAATGTTCCATTTTCTGTGCTTATGTATTAAAATAAACATACATACTGTCTAGGAGAGGTAGCACTTTAAATCTGTAACATCTCAAGGCAAATCATTACAGTTCATAAGGAAAAACTAAGACTTTCATGAAGAGGCAGCCTGTCATAGTAGAAAGCACTGCTTCTGCCCCCACTGACTAGATAACCCTGACTCCCCATTTAACATCTCAGTGCCCTAAAACAACCCTCTAAAGCAGTAAATTGTAAATAAGGCCTTAATCTGTACTGGTAGAGGGAATGGTCAATATATAGGGAATGGTCAGGTATAGGAAATAGTCAGTGCAAAGGTGAAGGGATGGGAAATTTGTTAGAGGGAAGCCTTAAATTCAGGTCTTCCTAACTCCTAGGCCTGTTCTATTTTTCCTTTTGTCATGTTGCCTTTGTGTACCATGGCACATAAAATGAGGTTAATGAATTTAATTTCATTAATTACATTTCAATGAATATTTATTATAAAGCACTGCAGTAACCATTAGGAAAACTAAGACTTTCAGATAAAACATAGTTCCTACCCTTTTAGAGCTTGGATTCTACTGAATGGATAGGACATGTTTTGCAATGCAAAAATAATACACAATATATGCATTAGAGAAGTTTGAAATACCATGTGAAGTTCATGGGGTAGAAAAGATGTCACTGAGTGGGGGAAAGCTTCCTGGAGGAGAAAGTGGCATTTTAACTAGGTTGTGTCCATGTACTGTTTTTCAGTGTTTTCCTTTGTTAAAAGGAAGCTTCTAAAAAAGGAAGGTTTGTTAAAAGGAAAGCTTCACCAGGTTTTCTTTAAAAAAAATGACTATAGTGTGAAAACAAAAGGCAACAATAGAATTTAAAATAAATAAATGAGAAGTTTAGCACCTTAATATCTAATATTATCTATCTACAATAATATCTACAATGATGACAGAAGAACCTGCTAGGAGGTTATAATGACAGTACAGGTAGATGGTAATGATAGTTTGTATTGGGTAATGGCAGAAGAAAGATTTGATGATAGATGTTAGAGGATCTAGGTTGCTAAGGAAGAGAGTTGCCAAGAAGAAGAAAGGACAGAAGAAGAGAAAAAAAGAACAGGAGAGGAGAGGAGAAAAAGGAGGGAAAAGGAAGAAGACAAGAGGAAAGAGAAGGAGGGGAGGGAAATAATAGAAAAAGAGTTGAAAAATAGTCAACTTTGAAGAGGAAAAGAGGGCATTAAATTTCATGATTACCAGGTCACTGAGATTCTCTAAGGGCAGATTCAAGAGTAGTGGTGGAAACTACACTGAAGAGAAGCTGAGGTGTGAGGAAGGGAAAATGGATGAATGTAAAACCTTTTCAAGAAGCTTAGCCATAAAGGAGTGGAGAGTGATGAAACAGCACCTTATTTCACTAGAAAGGTAAAGTAAAGACATGTTTTCTAATGAATCATCATGTTTGCTTATTTAAATGGAATAGAGGAGCTATTCAGTATCTTATTAGAGAAATTTTATCAGTTTTTAATTTTTATCTGAAATTATGTGTGATCCTTTGATTCTTCTCACAGACTCTTAGGCTTGACAAATTCTCAATATTTCAAACACACTTTCAGCCCTAACCCCCACCCCACTACTAACACACACACACACACACACACACACACACACACCCCAATCTTCCGCTTGTCAACTCTACTCATTCTCCACTGCACTGACACCCTGATGACTGATATTGGTTTTGATTTGACATTTCAACTGTAAGTTGTGTGTGTGTTTCAAATTTGCCTTCAGCTTTTTGAAATCCTATGTTTGATTGGCATAAGTCATTTCATAACCTATCTCTTGGAGTGCTGACCAATGGACCTTTTTAAGGGCTGCCTTACTGAACTGGTTCTGATCAGACATATCCCATGATTCATTCCTGCTAATCTTCTTAGGGGACTTTGCCATTCTTAACAAGCCCTTCTTTCTTTTTCTCTATTCTCTAAAATTATTTTCTCTAGATGCAAGGTGTTTAAAAATGATATTCTGAATCCCTCTACCTTGCTTCTGTGAGAAATGAAATTCACAGAACTTTGCATCGCTGCTACTTTTATGCACTTATTTGTGAATTTTCACATCAAACATGAGCATCAGCATGTCTGGAAATTACATTTTATAGGCACAGGAGACTTCAATTCAATTCAGCTAGTATACAATAATAAAATCTTAGAGTTGGGAGAGATCTTAGAGGTCACCTAGTTCAATGCCTCCTTTATCCACCCACCACTACCACCAGCCACCTCTCCTACCTGCAAACTACTGAATACCACTGGAAAAAATCATGCAGACTGAGTCCACCACAATTTTATTATACAATTTTAGCTGGGTTTTTGGTTCTGCATGGCAATTCTTTTGTTCTTTGCTAGACTCTCCATTACATTCCCCACAGAAACCATTTCAAAATTTCTCTTCCTTTCCTTCCTCAAGGCCCCTAGATTAAACTTACTTGAGATCCCTTTAGCAATGGAACAAATCTATTTTTTTCTGAGAAAGTTGAGGCCAGCTATACTGAACTCTATCCTCCCTACTTCACACCTCAAAATCTCCCCACATCCTCCTTCCCACATCACATTATGTCCTTTTTTGTGCTAATCTCTGAGGAAGATTTAAACATTCTTTTTGTCAAGACCTGTTCATATCTTTCATTCCATTCCCCCACCTCCTGTCTCAGCTGGGTGCTTAATCCATTAGTCATTCCCCTTCCTGGGACAATATCCCCATCTGCTTACTTTTTCTTCCCTTGGTTCCTATAATATTTTAACCCAAGGTTTAAAGGTTATTTGCACAATATCTCTCCTTATTGGTGGAAATCAATTACTCAGTATTCCTTTCCTGTGTGAGGAATGGAGCTTGAAAGAAGAGAGACCCTAATCCTTTGGGTTTCTACCTTAAAGAGAAGACAGACTCTGGAATTCCACTCATGCAGGCTCAGAGCACTGAGTAATCAATCAATCTCCAGGAGAGTCATTATATAAAGGATCTTGGAGTCACAGGTTGCAATATTACTCTGTCCTAGTTCTTTTGTTATTTGCAAATGGTTTCTTCTCTAGATTCCTTTACTAGATTGTCATCCCATCTCCTATATTCCAAGATTCTGATCTGAGCCTTTTTTTTCCCATTTCTGTCTCTATACTCTCTTCATTGTGATCTTATTTACTATGAGCCCAATTAATGACTCTATACAGATTACTTCCGAATGTTTATCTCTAGTCCTAATTGCTCTCCTACATTCCAGTCCTGCATTATCAATTCATGTTAAAGCTCTGCAACTGGCTGTCCAATCAACACCTCATACTCAATGTGTCAAAAACTGTATTCCTTTTCTTCCCCTCCATGCCTTGTCACTCTTCTAAACTTCTTCATTTTTGTAGAAAACACCACCATCTTTTCAATCATTCCAGGTTATTAACTTCCAAGTAATTCTTGATTTTTACTTGTCTTTTGCTACCCATATTCAACTGGTTAAGTTTTTGCCAGTTCTACCCCTGAAACGTATCTCACCCATCCTCTTCTCACCAGTCAAATAGTCATTTCAGGTCCTCACTAGCTCCTGTCCTATTATAACAGTTTCCTATTTAGTTTCCCTATTTCCAATATTTCCTCTCTCCAATCCATCCTTCCTGTAGCTACCCTTCCTGTAGCTACAAAAATCATCTTCCTGAAGCAAGGGTTCAACTATGTCATCTGTCCCCCTTTCATGAAAATTCTAGTGTCTCCCTATTGTTTTTAGAATAAAATATAAACTACTCAAATATATGCATGTACATACCATCTATTGTGTAATGGCTAAACATATTATGGTATATGAATATAATGGAATGTTGCTGTGCTATAGGAAATTGTGTATGTGATTATACAGAGAGTCATGGAAAGCTCTATATCAATGGTGTCAAAGTCAAATAAAATGGAGCCATGAAACTGTATGTAAGAATCCTGGCAGGTAGCATAATGACTTAGAAAAACACATGTTAACATTATCTATGTTCTACTGTACTGTTATTTATTTTCTTAAGTATCTCCCCTTTTAATATGGCACTCTACATGTTTGACATCTCTGTTCTACATTGACTGATATAGAGTGAAGTAAGGAGAGTCAAGAAAACAATATATGCAATGACCAAAACAACATAAATAAAAAGAACTGCCATGAAAAAAATCAAAATTGAATGTTGCAAAATTACAAAGAACAAGCATGGCTTAAAAGGAGAAGTATGAAAAACACTCCCACTCTTTGCATATATATTTGTACTGTTTTGATTTATTGGTCAGTTACTTTTTCTTCTCCTTTTCATTTTTTAATCTTTAAAAAATGTATTTGTTCTATGGGATAACTGTCTAATAGGAGGAGAGATAAGAATACTGAGGGAATTATGGTGATGTAGAAAACAAAAGATATCAACAAAAATTTTATTTAAAACAATCTATAAAACCCTTCACACCGTGCCTCCAACTGACCTTTCCAACCTTATTTTATATTGCTTCCTTTCATGAACTTTATACTTCAGTCAAAATTAACCACTGAAGCTGTTCCCTAAACTCAAACCTAAGGAAATATGTGCTTTAAAAAAATTAGGCAAAGTACCTACTATGTGCCAGGCTGTGCTGAGTGCTGGTGATACAAAAAGAGGCACCAAAAGAGGCTCACAATCTGATGGAGCAGAGGCTCTTACTAAGATTACAAAGATGACCCCTGGAATGTGTCAAAGCAGAGGAAACAAATCACTAAGTCCTCTTTCTCTAGAATTTTTCAAGACCTTCAAGGTTTAGCTCTCAAGCTCCATCCTAGGCACAGCCTTTTCTGTCCCCCCACCCACCCACCCAAGTTGTCCATGCTCTTTTCCCTCCTCAAATTTCCTTGCATTTATTTACCTGTGTGTGTGTGCATGATTTACACCCCCAACTCCAGTAAAATGTAATCTCCTGCAGGGGAGGGGCTACTTTGTTTTTGTCTTTGTATCCCCAGCATCATATAGTGGACAGAATTATGACTTTGGGGTCAAGAAGACCTAGGTTCAAGTCCCATTCCCAATACATCCTGGCTGTGTGACCCTGAGCAAGTCACTTAAGGGCTCAGTCACCTACACAACTCACAAAGATTCTAGGTGCAAACAGGATGATATGTATTGATAGAGAGTCCCTGTTCCAGTGAAATAAATCATAAGCCCATACCAATTCCTGTTCTATCCCAGCACCTAGAACTGGGACTAGCACCTTCCAGTCCCCCATTTAGCAACTCGAATCAACTGCAACTCTTCATTCTCCTTCATTTCCCATATCTAATATGTTGCCATTTTTTGTCAGTCTAGGATATGTCAGACACATGCAATTATAAATTTAGAACTGGAAGGGGCCTTAGATGTCTAGTTTAACCCCCTCATTTTACAGATGAGCAAACTGAAACTTAAGAAATGTAATTAATTTATACAAGGTCACTCAGCAGCAGATAGCAAGTAGCATAGTACGTTGGAAAAAGCACAGGACCTGGAATCAGAGGGCACAGATCCACCTCTGAAGCTTGCTATCTGTGTGACATAGGGCAAGTCACTTAGTCCTGGGCCTCAACTCTGGCCTCTGAAGTTCCTCCTATCATTAAATCTGTGATCCTCCCACAAAATGTTGTAATTCCAGATCCATCCCTTTTCCCCTAGACCACAGTTCTGTCTTGCCACTAAGAACTATGAAGAAAATTCTGGTCCAAAGCCAACATCATAAATCTTTATAATTGGGCATTTTAAGTCTCACCCTAGTGAGTCTGATAGGAGCAGGACAGGGGATAAGGTGCATCCAGTGTGCCATGGTGACTTTGCAGAACCTAGGTTCAAATCCTGCTATTAAATCTCAGGGTGTTATTGTTATTTCGGTTATTTTCAGCTGTGTCTGATACTTTATGACCCCATTTGGTGTTTTCTTGGGAAAGATACTGGAATGGTTTGCCATTTCTTTCTCCAGCTCATTTCCCAGATGTGGAAACTGAGGCAAATAGGGTTATATGACTTGCTTAGGGTTGCACAGCTAGTGTCTGAGACCAGATTTGAACTCATAAAGATGAGTCTTCCCGAGTCCAGGCCCAGTGCTTCGTGCCCAATAGCAGCACCCAGTTGTCCTAAAAATCTGAGGGTGACCTTGGGCAAATTCCTGATCCCTGCTGGGCCTTAGTTTCCTCATCTATAAAATGAGTATGTGAACAGTCAATTTTTAGTATCTAAATCCTGGGTTGTTTCTGAATATTCAAAGTGTATTTTAATTTTTTATGGGTTTTATATAATGTCTACCTTCAAAGTACAATACTGTTGGGTTTACCCCCCAAAAAAACTCAAATCTACCTCTCAAAAATGCTGGAAGAAGTTCATGAGACTTATAACAACACTCAGATAATCTTTATTCCCTAAGGAAAATGTTGATGTGTTAATGTTTCATCCTCCAAAACCACAGAGTATAGTAGAAAAAGAAGATGATTAGGAATCAAGAATTGGCTTTTGAGTTTGACGGTCAGGACCATTCTCTCTGCTATGCATAAGCGTCGTATATACCTTACTGGTCTTCAGTTTCTTCATAACAAAAATGAGAATAAAATCACCTACCTTCCCAA
The DNA here is from genome assembly GCF_028583685.1 of Petaurus breviceps papuanus. NCBI lineage: Eukaryota > Metazoa > Chordata > Mammalia > Diprotodontia > Petauridae > Petaurus > Petaurus breviceps. The sequence continues at coordinate 7,444,582 of NW_027185712.1, read as the reverse complement.
ATTTATACTTTTTTTTTCAATTTTTTTTATTTTTTGAAACTATGGAACAAGGAGCAAAAGGCATGGTGTAGCTCTCCCTCCCCAACAAAAGCTTAAGAAGTAACTATTAAAACTTCAAATGACTTCAAAGTGAAACTAAGTTTGCTCATCTATATTGGCTTCATTGTTTCCTGGCTCCTTGAATGTCAATGACTACATACCTCAAAATTACTCCTGTCAATTATCAAGGTCCTTATCTTGGCATTGATTTTTACATGCACAAATCAATGGCAGGATATGGCCCAATAATTAATATTGGGAAAACTGAATTGCTTTTTTTCCCCCCAGGCACTTTGTATTAGCCACAGAAACATTATTCACTTTCTTTTGGGGGGAGGGGGGGAGAAAGGGTTACTATTCAATTTCACTTCCCCCCTAACTTTAGTTTCTAGAATCAGTCTTTTCCAAGCCACTACTATGAAATGTTTTTAGTGATTAGGGATGTCAGAATTTGGTCAGTCTTCCTGTTCATAAACAAAATACCACAGATACTTGTGTAGCAATAGGTAAGTCATTGATTTCAAACAGACTGCTTTAAATAGAACTTGTACTACTCAGACAAATTTGCACACATAAACACATATTCTTTCATTACTATTGCATGTATGCATTTTTAGGATTATTTCATCAACTTGAATGTCCCATTATAGAATATTTCATTAAAGATTCAATGAGTCAGAATGCTCTTATCAAATGTGATTAATTGAATAAAAATTCAGTTATGTATATAATCCTTTTCTTTTTTCTTTGAATACTGAAAATGCCTATTTATTAATATTTTCAGACTAATTATAAAAATAAAACATTTTAAAGGAAAAAAATCACATATGTAAATACACACACATATTAGGAGAGCAAGTACTGGTTATTGTGATGCTAATTCAATGAACTAAGTGGTAAGCCAGATTAACCATTGAGAGACAGCTAGGTGGTACAGTGGCTATAGTGCTGGGCCTCATCTCAGGAAGATTTGAGTTCAAATCCAGTCTCAGACACTTACTAGCTCTCTGACTCTGGAAAAATCACTTAACCTCCTCCTGCTTCAGTTTCCTCAACTGTAGATGGGAATCATAAGAAAATGTATGAGGGAGGCCAGGTGGGTCAGCGAGTAAGAGCCCCAGCCCCTGAGTCAGGAGACCTGGATCTGTTCCGGCCTCAGATATTTAGCACCCACACAAAAATAACTGGCCGTGTGACCTTGAGCAAGTTACTTAACTCCAATTGCTTTAAAAAAAAAATCTATCTCACAGGGTTGTTATGAGAATTAAATGAGAATGCAGGCATTTAATAAATATTTATTCTCCACTCCCGACTTCTTCATCCTCACAAAGAGTAAATTGATTATATCACATTCTGGCTGTTTTTGTCATTGAGTTATAACCCTTATTACTTCAATATTATAAAATCTCTGTGAGTTTCACTGTTGTGTATCTTCCCTTGACCAAAAAGACACAGGTTGCAAACCCTTCTCTTCCTCCCTACATACACACATACACACACACACTGTACATACATACTACATATATGCACATATATGAGGCAAATAGGTGGTGCAGTAAATAGAAGGCCAGGCCTAGAGCCAGGAAGATTAATCTTCCTGATATAAAATCCATTTTCAGACACTTACTACCTCTGTGGCCTTGGGCAAGTCACTTAACCCTGTTTGCCTCAGTTTCCTCATCTATAACATCAGAGAAGGAAATGGCAAACTACTCCAATATCTTTTCCAAGAAGACTCTAAATGGGGTCACATCATCAGACACAACTGAAACAATTGAACAATGACAATACAAACACACACAAAACCTATATACACATGACATAAACATGTCATTTACTAGGTCTGTGTAAGTTACTATGGCCAGGATAACTTATTTTCTCTCATTCAAAGTCTTGATGCTTGGTTTCTCTGTAAGTGACTAGTCAGGTTCTCAAACAAAAAAATAACAATCCACTTGCTAGGCCTGTGCTCAAAGCTTTCTTGTCTTCTGGGCCCTTCCCAAATCCAAGATTCACTGTCAGAATCTTCAGAAATCCAGGGTTATCACCATACCTATATCAGTGTAGTACTGTAGTTCAAGGAATTCTAGCCTGATTTCAGTTAATTTAGAAAAATAAGAATAGTGCATTTTATGCCCATAGATTAGAGTAGGGCTATACAAATTGTGGTGCATATACATAAAGGAATATTGCTGAGCTATAAGAAATAATTAATATAAAGGCTATAGAGAAGCTTGGGAAAACTTACATGAACTAATACATAAGTAAGCAGAGTCACAAAAACAATATACATAGTGACTATAACAACATAAGTGAAAAGAACAAAAAGATGAAATTAAAAGGCAGGCATGTATAATGGTCAGTTTTAGCCCTGAATATGAGGGGGGAATTAATTTCCTTGATTTTTGCATAGGGTCAGAACATATATTATCATCTTATAGAAACTAGGATAACACATCGAGGAGGAAGGGGATACTTTTAGGGGGAAAAGATGTATAAAAAACAAAATATCTCATTTTATAAAATTTAAAGCAAAAATCATAGCATATTCTGTGACATTTGAGCAGTTTATTAGCATATAATTTTAACATGAAGGATCATGGGATATAGATTTAGGGCTGAAAGGGACATTATATTTTTTATTTAATAAAACTTCAGTTTGCAAATCAAGAAATTGAGGCTTAGAAAGAAGTAATTTTCCCATAGTCATGCAAAAAGTAAAAGACAAAGCTTGGATTCAGATCCAAAATCTCTGTGTACAACTTCATAGAACCTTTAATTATGGCACACTGACTCCCATAGTACTAAATGACGAAAAATAATGGGACCCAGGTAAGATATAATGGAATGAACATAGAATCATGATTAAAACTGGAAAGTATACTGGGTACCATCTAATATAATCCCTTCATTTAATGCATGAAACTCCTTGTGTCCGTGGAGGCTAAATGATGAACCAAGGTAACCCAAATAGTAAGTATCAAAGGTAGGATTTGAACCTACGGCATCTGACTCCAGAGTCAGTGTTTATTCCTCTATGGTGAGATAATCTTCCAGTTTAAGTAACTGGCACTAAAGATTACGTTAGGTCCATGTGAGCAAAGCAAATATAATATGGTCATAAAATGTGAGTTTACTTCAGGTTATATTCCCTAATATTTGCCCATAAGTTTGACATGAAAATGAGTCATAAAATCATCAGTAATTTACAATCTTAATCCAGTCTCCTCTTCTTACTATTGCATTTTAGGATTAATGTTTCTAGAATACTGTCTTCAGTAGACAGGACACAACATAATAAATAGCATGCTCTATTTGGAAACAGAAGAACTAGGCTCAAGGCATGAGAAAAATCACTAAAACTCTCTGGACTCTTGTTTCCTCAGTAATGAAATGAAAGACCTGGACTACTGCAAGTGACATTTAAAATCCCTTCTAGTTCAAATCTTATGATCTTATGTCCAAGGTCCCACAACTAGCAAGTGTCAAAACTTAGATTTGAACACAGGTGTTCCTGACAATAGGCCAAGCACACATATAATGAAATATACATGTGTGTATGTGTATGCATATAAGTAAATGTATGTACATATCTGTGCATATGTATTATGTATGCATGTGTGTATATGCATATATCTGTATGTATATGTGAATACACAGGCATTTATCTCTGAGTATGTATATAGGTATACATATACATAAGTGTGAAATATATGCACATGGCACATGTATATATGTATATGCACAAATATGTTATTTAAAATTATTTCAAAATAAGTGTTTTCTTTGTAATCCTTTTTTAATGAATTTTAAAACATCATACTGAGAAAGGGTTACTAGACTTCATCAGATTGCCAAAAGTTTCCATAACACACACAAAAAGTTAAAAACCCTTGGACTATTAGATCTAGGATACAGATGTTATGCATGAATATTTTGGAATAAAACTGAAAGATCAATGATCATTCAAGTAGATACCAAGGAAGATATCAGAGGAAACAGTAAATTGTTGTAACTCTCCCATATTCACCTCCAAAAGACCATAAAATTGCATCCCAAAACAAATGCTGGAACACCAGAACCAGCAAAAAGATGGGACAAAACAATCTTTTAGACAAAGAAACTTGGAAGATTGTCAGGAAAAGTCTGTCTCACTTGGATAAAAGGGGAGTTTAGTCCAGAACAGGAAGTGTCCTGGAAAGGCAACAGCAAGCCACACCTCAGCAAACTGGTGGGAGATTCTGAGTCCCATTATGGTGGAGCAGGCAAACACCAACACCAGGACCACCCCCATATGCCTCAGCATAGCCAGGGGAATGGGTAGACTCTAGCTCTGAGAAGCACAACCATGTGCTTCAGTGTAGCCCCAGGCAATCAGGTAACTTCCAGCAGTCAGACCTCCATGTACTTCAGTATAGCCCTGGGAAACATAGAAACGCCCCCACTAGCCTCAGCACAAGCCTGATGTCCATACTAGGATCCCTCATTACCTCAGCACCAGGTAAGCTGCCAGTCCCCTACATCCTCCATCAGTGCCAGCCACTACCCAACTCACTCCCTCAGCATAATACCAGACAGGAGGGTCCCCCCATGGGTCCCAAGGCAACATCAGTGCATCACCAGGTAAATAGACAGGGTCTGCAGACTGTCGCACAAGAAGTCAAAGACAGTGGCCCTTCTACCCCAGGAGCAGAACTCAAAAGAAAGAGAAAAGGGCTAAAAAAAATGAGCAAAAAAAAAAAAACACAAAAAACATGCCCATAGAAAGTTGTCATGGTGACAGGGAAGACAACAACTTCAGAAGAGGACAACAATGTCAAAATACCTTTGGCAATAGACAAAGTCCCAAAGGAAACTAGGAAGTATTCTCAACCCCAGAAAGAACATGTAGAAGAGCTCAAAAAGGAGCTTTAAAACCAATATATCAATAAAATCAATTTAAAAGAATAGAAGATAAATTGGGGGAAAGACTCTCATCAGTATTGGCTCAAAGAGGTAATCATATACACAATCAGTTAAATATAGAAATCTATTTTTTCCAGCAGGAAAGTAGCAGGGGTGGAAATTGAATAAAGGGATGGGGAGAGAAGAGAAAGAACCTGACAGAAGAGAGTGTAGACTGGGGGGGAGGCAGTAGACAGAAGCAAAATACCATTAGGGAAGGAAAGGGTGAAAGGAGAAAGATGACAAACAAGATAAATAATATCGTGGAGAGAAATACACAGTAATCATAACTATGAATGGGAATGGGATGAACTCTCCCTTAAAATGGAAGCAGATAAAATTCAGTATTTGAAAAAAATCTGCTAGGAAAACTGGAAAACAATGGAGCAAGTACAAACTAGGTATAAAACCAACATCTCACACTATACCAACATAAGGTCAAAATGGGCACATGATATGAAGGGTGACACCATAAGCAAATTAGAAGGGCAAGGAATATTCTATCTCTCAGTTCTATGAAAAGGGGAAAAAAATTCATGAACAAACAAAAAATAGATAAGATCACAAAATGTAAAATAGATAAATGTTATTATATTAAATTTAAAAGCTTTTGCACAAACAAAACCAATGCCACCAAGATTAGGAGAGTAGAAAGCAGGGAAACAATCTTTACTGTAATTGTCTCTAATAAAGGCCTCATTTTTTTCAAATATATAGAGAACTGAGTCAAATTTAAAAGAATACAAGTCATTCCTCAATTGATAAATGGTTAAAGGATAATGAACAGGCTGTTTTCAGATGAAGAAATAAAAGCTATCTATAGGCATATGAAGAATTGCTCTAAATCTCTTTTGATTAGAGAAATGCAAATTAAAACAAACCTGAAGTACCACCTGACACCTATCTGATTGACTAATACTACAAAAAAAGAAAATGAAAAATATTGGAGAAGATATGGGAAAATTTGTACACTAATGAATTATTGGTGTAGTTGTGAACTGATCCAGCTATTCAAGAGAGCAGTTTGGAACTATGCACAAAAGGCAACCAAACTATATTCACTTTGATTTAGCAGTAATGCTACTAGGTCTGTATTCCAAAGAGATCAGAAAAAAGGGAAAAGGATCTACATGAGCAAAAATATTTATAGCAGCCCTTTTAGTGGTGGCAAAATATTAGAAATTGAGGGATGTTGGGGGAATGGATAAACAAGCATGTGAATGTAATTGGAATGCTATTTCACAATAAAACACAATGAACAGGCAGATTTCAGAAAAACCTGGAAAGACTTATATGAACTGATACAAAGTGAAATGTGTAGGACCAGGAAAACATAGTACAAAGTATCAGCAACATTGTATGATGATCAGCTATGAATGATTCAATTCTTCTCAGTCACACGATGATCCAAGACAAGTATAAAGGACTCACAAAGGAAAATCTTATCCACATCCAGACAAAGAACAGACAGATGGACTCTTGAATACAGATTGAGGCATACTTTTTCTTTACTTACTTTATTATTTTTTACATTTTTCCTTTTGATCTATTTCTTCTTTCACAACTGTGATTAATATGGAAATATTGTATAACCTGTATCAAATAATGTAATTTGCTGTTCTCATATACAATTTATTTAGATGGTTAGGTTTTTCTCCATGGAAACCTATACTATTGTAACCTGTATCAAATTGCTACCATTTTAGGAAGAGGGGAGAGGGAGAAGGGAGGGAGAAGTGAGGGAGAAAAATTTGGAACTTAAAATCTTATAAAAACGAATGCTAAACATTGTCTTGACTTGTAATTGGGAAATAAAATACTATTTTTTTAAAAAATCAAAGAGTGAAAAAGGCAGATACCAAGGCAACTGGGCAACTGGTAGCACATTGGTGCTAGATGTGTAGTCATGAAGACCCAAGTTCAAAACTGTCCTTGGAAATTTACCATTTGTATAATCCTGAGCAAGTCGCTTAACCTCTGCTTATCTTGGTTTCTTCTAATGTAAAATGGGGATAATAATAGTACCTACCCTGTAGAATTTTTGTGGGGATCAAATGAGATAATATTTGTAAAAAGCACTTAGCCTCATACCTGGCATATAGTAGGTACTATTTAAATGCTTCTTCTCTCCCTTCCAAGTTTATCTAACTTGAACAATCAAGAGCTTGGTCAGGGAGTCAGTGAAACAAACATGAAAAAGTTGAGGAAAAACCCAATGAACTGGGATAGTAAAATAAGGTGGTTTTACAGTTACCATAGAAGATAAGGGGAAAAACAGATATGTAGCTGACAGGCTGTGATCATTCATGCTTATCTACGAATCTCCAATGCCAAGCACAATGCTTGAAACATAGGAAAAACTTAATAAATGCATGTCAGTTCATGGATGGATTAATTTTATTGGGGTTAAAAACCAATAAGGTGAGAAGTTGGGAGGCAGTAGTCATTCTGGAGTTAGAAGGAACAGCCAGGACTACTTCCCAAAGGAAACCGTTGTGTTCATTGAGACTTCTTGCCAAATACCACCTTTTTATTAAGTATCACAGGAAACACTCAGCCATCCCTTCTGGGAAGATCTAGCTTGGTTTTAAAAAGCTATTGACTATGGAAGGTTTTAATCCACTGGGGCAGTATATTCTCCTCTTTTGGACCAGGAATCCTCTAAGCATATTTCCAGAAATGGTGTCATTTATGCAGTGGTACAGTTGGAGATAGGGAAACATGGCAGGGAAAAAGGCCTTGCAACAGGCTTAGAACTGTATGAATTCCCAGAGTTGTCAACTTCTTCATTCCCCTGGCAGCAGGCCTATAAACTCCTTAAGGTCAGAAATTGTGTCTTATACCTCTCCCTTTTTTTCATCTCCCATTTATACTCTAAGTACTCACTAGTATTTGTTGAATGAATGAACAATGTTCCCTTTTAAAGAGGTCAGGTTACTTAAAAATCTCATTGCCCATTTATATTCACTTACCACAATGTCATGTTGAGAGAATCACTTAATGTATATAAAGTACACTGGATAGTAAACAAAAATTAGATATGTGTTATTTTGCTAACTACTGTTATTTTGTTAGTCATCATAGATTCAAGCTTCAAGTTGTTAGAATATAAATTTCTGTGAACAACATAAATTGTTTGTTCTTTTTAAATATTACCATCACAACCCTATTAAAATTGATCACTTTCAACAATTGTTTAGTCACATTTGCTTTTGTGTTTTATAAGCTAAATGTTTCTTTAGTGGATAGTGCCAGATCTTAACTCTCCCAGATGTGCTGTTTGGAGAAAGCTACAATAGTATAGGTTTCTATGGAGGAAAACCTAACCACGTAAATAAATTATACATGAGAACAGGAAATTACATTAAAGCAAATTGGCCAAATTGAGTTTAAGAGCAGAAAACATAATTGTGTAATTTTAGGAAGGAATAAATATTGACCAAAAAGCACATTCCTACAAGTAACATTATCTCTGATCAGCAACAAACATGTTTCTTGATCAATATTTGTGGTTTGATACATTTCCTGCCATATAGAACTTGATGGTCTATTCAATATATCTGAAGGTAAAAATAAATAAATAAAGTGATGATTTTAAATAGGACTCTTATAAAATCTAAGGATTGCTTTTCATCTTTCGATCTGTTTCCAAAATGTCTGTAGCTTATATGAGTTGCAAATACAAAGAACATATATATTTATTTTTTTCTGAGATACTAACACATCTACAAATCACATTTGCATGAAAAAGACATCTATGGTGTGATTTTTTTTTCACTTATCAGACAGCAAGCTTAGGAACTGATAGGGCATGAGTTATTTAAAGGGGTAAGATAGAAGCTTAGTGACATGAGGTAGAAGCCAGTAAAGTTTATATGTCATGCATTTGTACAACTCCTCTCAGATCCTGTTCTAACACTCTGGGTCCCACATACTAGGTATTTTCCATGACTTTGAATAGAAGACTCTAGGTTGAGTTGCATGATAAACAAAACTTTGAAAAGTTAAAAATTCCTTTGGTTGTTGCTGCTTTCCTAGTCATCTTAAGGCATCTTCCCAATCATGTTGTTTGGATAAGACAATCTCTGAAATCCTTTACTAAACACTCCATAAAAGCCAGGCATCAAAACATGGTCAATTTGCAAATAGAGACTCCTTAGTCAGCCTGACTTTTTTCCTTCAAAATATGTGTCGTAAGGGCTTTTGGGATTTCAAGCAAATCATATTTTCTGGTCATTCTGAATTTTGCCCTTGCAATAGTATTAAATGGACAGATAAAAAGTGGACATTTCATCTCAACTTTTTATCAGTATGTAACAGTTTTTGTTTTCATATCTCTGATCACACTAATATTGTTCCTCCTACATGGAATTTCTTTCTGCTTCTTTATTTTTCTAAGTATTTTCATTGCATACAGGCCTATCCTAAGGTCTGCCTTTCCACAACGTTGTGCCTAGTCACCACCTCCCTTTGGTGGCCACACCTACCATCGTATTCATGTAGCACTTTTGGTATATAATTCATTTGTATCTAATCATATGCTATAATGCTATACGACCTTTTTAAGTATATACCCTATTTCCTTGACTAGACTCTAAGCTCTTTGAAATCAGGAATCATGTTTTACATGCCCTCTTTGCATCACCAAAACTTCATATAATAACCTACATACCAAAGAAACTCACAAACATTTTTGATGATGAACATTCTATGAGAATAAATATCCATACTGTTAATTCTCTGGTGATCCAGAGTTTAGATTTCTACCTCCTCTCCTGAATTCTATATAGAAAAAAGCATATACCTTTGTGTTTCAAAAGTTTTTTGAGGCAGCTTGGTGGTATGATAACTAGAGGACTGGACCAGAAATCAGACCTGATGCAAAATCTGATATCAGACATATAATAAGCTGTGTGATCACATAAAATTCACTTGACTTCTGTCTACCTCAGTTTTCTCAACAGTAATCATAATAATACCTACCTCCCATGGTTGTTATGGGGGTAAAAATGAGATATTTGTAAAGTACATTTTTTAACAAACTCCAAAGCACTATATAAATCAGAACTATCAGATCCTAGGTCCTAGACTTAGAACTGCAAGGAACTTCAGAGGTTATTTACCAGTACCCTTACTTAAGAAACCTATGGTGAAGGGATATAATTGATTTACCCAAGGTCATACAGGTAAGAAATGTCAAAGATAGAATCTGGACCCAGTCTTTCAGGTTTCAGAACTAAGGTCCCTTTAACTGTATCATGCTACTTCCTTCTCATGGCTAAACTTACCTTTTAATCATTTCACTTCTAAACCACAATTTCATAATAGTTAGGAGAAATAAAAGGAGATTAAACCCAAGTATGTCATTAGACCATTTGACAGATTTTTGATTAACAACTAGTGAAGAAGGAAACTAAAATGAGAGCTAACCCAGTTATCTAGCTATCATAGATCTATCCATTCCCCACTGCTCCTATGGAAAATTTGTTCTCTGTAGTTGCCAAACTAGCAATCCCATATCACTCAGCACAGCTGGGGGAACAAGGTGGCTTAGGTGGGTCACAAAGCCCAGGGAGACATCTGCCTGATGAATGAAGAAATTCTGGGCTAATACAGAAAATGAGTTGTTAAGTGCATTTGGCATAACATTAATATGAACTCCTAGACCTCCAGAGGGGTAATGAAAGATGCAGAGAGATTAATGGATTTGCCTAAAGTCCAAAGAGCAAAGACTAGAACAAAAACAACTTTTTTTAATCCACCTTGCCCAGAGTTTTCCAAAGTCATACAGCACAAATTTGTCTATAAAGTTCTTGAGAGGCAGTGTGAGGTAACAGAAACAACTGTGGTACATTAACATGGCACGGAGTCATGAAGACCTGTGTTTAAATCTCAACTATGACACTTACTAGCTAATTATGGGCAAGACATTTAACCTCTGAACTTCAGTGTCCTCAACTGTGCAGTGAAGTAAATAATACTGAGAATAACACCTAAATCACAAAGTTGATGCAAATGAGATAATGTATGTAATGTGCTGGAAAAATATCAAATATCATGAAGCACCCACATTTCTCCAAGACTTCCATCTCCTAACTCCTAGCCATCTCTTTACCTGGTATCCAATGTTCCTTACATTCCTAGAAGAAGAGAAGGTAGATATCTGCCTAGAACATATCTACTCAAAGTCCCCCTCAGAACAAACACACTTCCATATGAAAACAAGGTCTCAAATAGGACAAAGAGGAAAGAATGAAGATGCCAGGGCAGGTTCTTTTTTTAAAGTGTCCAGGTTGGTATTATGTGAAATGTCACTAAAGTTGTGTGTATGTGTCTGTGTGTGAGAGAGAGAGAGTGAGTTGTAAGGGAATGAGGTGAAACAAAAACTCTACTTCACATTAAATAATTAGAGAATGATTAAGCACAAAACAAGGTGGCTTTGTGACTCAAAGCTGGTACGGAAGAGATGGCTAAGAAGGAGTCCTTGCTTGAGAGTTGCTTAAAGGCTCATTGGTGAGAATAGACTCACAAAGGGTTTTAACTGGGCCTTGAAGAATGAGAAGGATTTGGAGAGTTACAGAAAAATGGAGAGGGAGTGTCAAGGGGACGAAACAGCTCAATAAACACTTTGTGATTATAATAGTAAGAACATTGCCCAGAAGGACCTTGGGGGGTATTGTGCATCCGACTCTAGGTAGGGATACACTTCTGTCCCAGAATGACAGTAGTTGACCTTTTCATTAAAAAAAAATGCAATTCCACAATCTTCCTTCACTCTTTTACAAGACATTTTAAAATTTAACATAAATCCCTCTTACTGCAACTTTGACTTTTTTTCTTCCTTTTTTCCTTCCCTCATGGGAAATAAAAAATAGGTACTCAACACCACCCACACACTCCATATACTTGATGGTGGTTATGAAGTCTCATCCTCCTGAGCCTTCTTTTCTCCAAATAACCCAATATTATTATTGGCCTTATACTCCAAGGCCTTGATTGCCAACACTTTAATTATTTTTGATAGCCCTCTCTTGGACTGTCTCTTAGGTCCCTGCATCTCACTCTAGCTTCAAGGTTCTTTCAATGTCCTGAATCCTTTGAGTTAGTTCAAGAGGGGAAAGGTCTCTATATATAAGTTTGCAAAATTGAATACCCAGAAAAAAAGCAACTGCGTCATCTAATATATTTCCTTTTTTTCCTTAACTACCAGAGAATTTAGAGCCCGTTGTATGACCAAGTATTAAAAGATACTGGTGCCTAAAAGGAACTATTCCTCTTTCTTCCATCATGTGATCTTCATTATGCCTAACCTTTCCTTAGGTTTTAATCTCATTCATTAAGAAAATAACTATGAAGTTTCTGTAATTTGAAATGCCCTGTGTTAGATACTCTGAGAAAGGAAAAGAAGTGTGTGTGTGTGTGAGAGAGACATTGTACCTAGCCTCAAAGAACTTAAAACTGAGATGTGATAAGACATACAAATTGGTACGTGATAAGTATTAAGTGAGATAGCATAGAGAAGTGGATAGTGAAGGAGCCACCTAGTCAGGAAGAAACGGATCCCAGTTACCCTCTGACATTGTGTCCTTGTCATGTGACAACCTCTCGATGCCCCCAGAACACTCTCCTAGACTGTAATTTGTAGAACAAATTGCAGGTGCAGGAACAGGTTGTCCTCTGCATTTATACATGGAATGCCACAGCAGGACATGCCTATACCACTGAAATCACATGTTTGGTTATAAAAAAAGAATATGAGAGGGTATTAAATTGCTTTGAGATCAGTTGATTCAGAGGTCATATTCAATAGAAGTTTTCATGGAGGTGATAGCATCTGAAATACATAAGTGGTTGCCAGAGATTGAATTCAGGTGGAAGGGCATTCCAGACAAAAGAATAAAATGATACATGCAAAAATATGGAATTTGAGAAGTATGGGTTTATCTTTAAATCAGTGAGTGGTCCAGTTTGACAGAAGCAAAGATTATGTGAGGGGGAGAAGTAAAGGAGAAATTGATAAAGGCAAATTAGAATCATATTGTAGAGGACTTTAAATGGCAAATTGGGGAGTGTTGGCTATTCGTTAGGCCTTCATGAAGGCTTTTAAGTAGTAAAGTGACATATGACTAGAGCAATGTCTTAAGAAGATTAATCTAGAATAGGTGTGTAGGAAACATAAGAATGAGAGAGACTGAAGGTTGGGAAACTTGTTAAAAGATAATGGGGAAAATGCACACAAGACATAAGGAGAATCTGAACTGAGATGATGGCAGTGAGATTCTTCAGGAAGGAGAAGATGCTGAAAGCATTTCAAAATTAGAATTCATAGGATTTGATGACTGATTGGATATGTGGGATAAAGAAGGAAGCCCTCAAAATCATAAAAGATGGCTCCAATAATTTGAACACTAACGATGGTGAAAATGGTGGTGTAATTGACATAACTAGAGAAGTCTGAAAGAGAAACCGGTTTTAGAGAAAGATGACAAGTTCAGTTTTAAGCATTTTGAACTTGAGGTGTCCTTGGGACATGCAGAAGAAGTCTAGTAGAAAACTAGAAAATACAGTCCTTCCAGAAGAAAGCTAAGTACAAAGATTAAAGAAAGATATGCTAACAACAATAATCCGCTATAAATTCCCCTATTTTGGGACATATTAATACATCCATGTTTGGTTTCCTTTGGCCAGTCATCTCAATACACTTTGCACGCCATGGTATACATAAATGGAACTGAGATTCTACTGGGAACTAGGACAAGTGGAACACACTTATCCCATGCTGAAGAAGGGGTGGTCAAGCACAGCCTAGAAGACAGGTATAAAAGCATAAAAGTTTGTCTTATTCACCTTTCTGTGCCTTTTCCTCATTCTATGTTGCTCCATTCTCATTTTTCATGCCTATTCTCTCCTTCTAAACTTTCTCTATTGAGACATGTTCTTTGGGAATAACAACTTTAATCATTCATATCTTTGTGGGAAGTGAAGTCTCTGTGCCATGTTACTTTTCCCAGGGTCACTTATGAGATATCCTTTCCAAATGGAATAAAGGTCTTTGCCCTCTGGTAAAGGGAACTGGAACATCAGGGAACAGGGAAAAGAGGCATTTGGGCAAGATTAGGACCTTTCCTGACCCCCAGATACACAACCAGTAGGCAATAATCTAATCTGAGCACAGTAGAACAGTGGGAATGGTGTTCTTTAACACATCAAAAGGACTGAAAGACCCCCCCACTCTTTGGACTAACTGATGGCAACCTCTCTTCCCCAAGAGGCAGCTAGTCATAGGAAAAAACTGGCCAAGATTTCGAAATGGAAAACAGCATGTTTCCCAGTCTGTGCTCTGATAAGGTAGGAACCTTTATAAGGGCTGTGGTGTTCAATGTCTATACTTTTCACTCCTCTGATCTAATTTCCTGCTTCTCCACACTATTTATGTTCACCTGTTACCCAATTAACACCCCAGTAAGCTGAACTCCTGTAGCTGTTTTACCCTAGCAATTAACCCTCTCCAGCCCCACCCCCTCACTGCAAGGAACTCCTGATTAAAATAAACTGCTCAATTATTCATCTAGCAACAGGAAGTATGCCACAGTAGGTGAAGAGGAGAACATTTCCCCCCTTAGATCACACAAAAAAAAAATGTCCACTAATGGCAGCAAAAGGAACGTTTTTCGGCAATGATCCAGAAACCCTGGCCAAGGTTGATACTGGGTGGGAACTTGTAAGATTTCAGTATCCTATTAATTTAAGGCATAATCAGTCTTGAATTTATAGGCTATTATTTGGAGGGAAAGAGCATGCATTTTTGTTTATTTGTTGTACTTTAAAGCCACAGCAATTTATATCAGAGAAATATAGGAGTAGGGAAGGAAAGAAGGAAGGAAGGAAGGAAGGAAGGAAGGAAGGAAGGAAGGAAGGAAGGAAGGAAGG
>NW_027185712.1:7420511-7429659 GCF_028583685.1 Petaurus breviceps papuanus | reverse complement strand
AGGAAGGAAGGAAGGAAGGAAGGAAGGAAGGAAGGAAGGAAGGAAGGGAGGAAGGAAGGGAGGAAGACAAAGGACAAAGGAAAGAACAGAGGGATGAAATACATAGTAAATGTCCAGTCACCTGGCATCAATAAGAACATTTCCTATTTAATCAAATCCTCTGAATGAGATTTAATATATATGATGTGTTCATGCACACACACACACACATCTTAGACAATTATCTAATTTTGAAAAAATAGACTATAATAAAATATACTTATTACTTAAATTCTACTGAACATAACTGAATGTGGTTTTGAATATTCAGAAGTTGCATTGGTTTTTTGCATCACCTTAAGGTCACAATTATGAATATCAATTATCACTGTGTGGAAGTTTCAGTTAATAAAATATTAGGTAATGGGAAGTTATTGATGTCCACATACTATGAAACCATGGTAATATATTAAAAATAATGCTAGGTAGGGATCCCATGCTATGGCATTCTAAGATTTTCCTGAGGATTATGTCCAAATAAATGAGATGTTGATGAGGGGTGTGTAAGCCTATTCATAGGTGATTTGCACGGTTCAAACTTTGATCACACATCTTCTTAAGTCTATTGCAATATCCTCCTAATTGGTCCCCTTACTTCAAGTCCCTCTACTATTCAATCCAAGCTTCACACAGCTACCAAAAACTTTCCTAAGAAACATTTCTGACCATATCCTCCTTCAAGTTGCAACAAAAACCACACTCTGCCTAAGAAGCCTCTTTGTAGTCCTCCTTAGTCTTAGTGACTTTCCTGTGAGATTATCTCCAATTTGCAACACATATATCTTGTTTGTACATAATTTCTTTCATCTTGTCACCTCTTTAAACTATGAGCTCCTCATAAAAGCAAGGAGTGATTTTTTTTGTTTGATTTCGTTTTGTTTTGTTTTTTCCTTTCTTCATATCCCCAGCACTTAGCAAAATGCCTGACACACAGTAGGAACTTAATAATTATTTTTATTTGATTTTTTAAAAAAGCTTTCTGTGACTCCCCATTGCCTTTAGGGAAAAATATAAGCTTCTTAGCTTGGAGTTATAGATCTTCCACAATCTTGCTGCAACCTAACCTTCTAATCTTATATTATTTCCCTCCATAAACTAAATTCCTAAAAAACAAAACTACCTTGTGCTCCCTAAACTCAACACCCCCTTTTTCATCTCTATGCCTTCACACAGGTCAGCCTTCAGAATAAATAAATTAACAAACAAATAGAGAGATAAATAAATGGATGGATGAGTAGAGCACTCTGCTCATCTCTGTATCTCAGAAGCCTTTTGATCCTTCGATGTTCATTTCCAGCGCTACTTGCTCCAGGAAGCCTTCCCAGATCCCCCAGTTACTAGTTGTCTCTACTCCTGCAATTTTCCTTGTATGCTAAATCTCCTAGATCCCAAGAAGTGACTGGATGATTACTGTTCAGGGATGTTGTAGAGGAATTTATGTATCCAATATGGGTTGGACAAAGTAACCTCTCAGGGTCCCTTCCCTCTAGAAATCAGTGATTCTATTATACATATAACCAAGGCAAACACAGAAAATAAGGAGGAAGAAGACTGCCTCAGCAGAAGAGGGTTCCACTTCATTATAGGTCTTTAAGAAGCAGTTGAATATGTCAGGTATGTTTTAATGGATACATATGTAGATATGAATATACACATGTATATATATACACACACATATATGTCTATGTGTGTATACATATATATTTCCTTAGAAGTATTTTTAAAATTACAATTCTGATCCTGTCTTAGATCTTAGAAGTGAGGAAAACACCCTGATCTGAATTTTCAAGACCATGGTATATATTTAATGACACGGGGTGACCTGGTCTTTTGACAGTAATGTCTCTGATATAGAATAGAGAGGCCTAGAAAGTATCTGGTGGTATTGAAGACAAACACCATCCATAAAATTATAACTTTTCATTAACTGAAAAAAGACTAGGAAGAGATAGAGGGAACTGTATTTGTTCCACAGGCAGTACAAAGCTATAATATCCTAAAAGGGCAAGAAAGCAAACAAAACACACACACACACACATATACACATGCGGGGGGTGGGGAAGGAAGTAATTGAAGGCAAGGGAAGAAGGTAGAAAAAGAAGAGAAAGAAGAGAGAGAAGATGGAAAGAAGAATAAAGAGAAAGGAAAGACAGACTGTAAAGAAGGTGAGATTTAGAGGAGGAAGCCAAATAGATGAACAGAAGACATCCAGACCTCTAATCTGATCTTAAATGGTAAGGATACACATGTATAAGATAGAGAATGCATCCTTGAGTACATTTCCGTGTCTTGGTCTTGTCGAGAGCTGCTGGCTGACCAAGCCATGTGTTAAAAGCAGTTTCCCTCCTGGAAGGGATTATGCCCTCTGACTTTTCAAAGCCATCTCTCCCCTTCCCTACATCAATAAAACTTGATGGTGTTGTGTGTGCAGCTGCTAGCATGAGGAGTGAGGGGGCAGGCTTGGTTTGGGGAGGAGTGGGGCCTTTGAAACCCTCAACCATCCCTGGCCATGGGAGCAAGGTTTCTTTATACATACACATAGCATGTGCATGTCCATGTAAAGCTAGGGGTTTACATATAATTGTCAAATGAGCAGCATGAGAAAAATAGTAGATTTTTTTGTTTGTTTGTTTGTCAAATAATGATCCAAAACGAGAGGGTTTGCAGTGGCAGCAGAGGCAGCAAGGGCCGATCTTTGAGGCCAAGCTGCCATCTAGTGGTCATTTTCTTAAAGTCCTTCCCAAGCTGACAGTCTGCCTCATTTACCTTCACAGCTGGAGATGAGGGAAGTGTATTCTCCTAAATGTGTTAACTTAGCAGTGCTATACGCTAGAAACAAATTAATATATAATTCTTCTGTGTCTTAAGGTCATTACTGTCGAGGCATAAATTAATAGAGCTATTCCAGTTAATTCATTTTGGCATTTGCTTCTGCATGTCTGAGCGCATATGTGGAAAGAGGCCTGGGCTCATTTCTTCAGGGGAGGGGGTAGGAAATGAGAAAGTCCTAAAAGCAGCTTAGCCAAAGGAACAAACTCCATGACCTCAAAGCGTGGTGAGCGTTGTGAATTTCCGATTCACCGGCTTCTCCATTCTCACTTGCCTAAGCTGGGTCAGAGCTGTGCACTCTGCCTCTGACAAGATCCAAGCCGAAAATGAAGGGCATGATGAGATTTCCCTCCTCCCTCATGACTTGGGAGCTTTTTCTGAGGGGCTGTCACTCAAATCATCAAAAGATCAGAGCTGTGGCCATTTGCCAATCATAAATGACCTTATAGAAAATGCAAGAGCCTTGCCTCCAGACCAGAAAATGGCATCATTAGTGTATTCAGAGCAACCTGGTCATTGATGAGATTGCAAGGATTATTACTAGCCCTGACTCCTCTTGCCAGAGTGCTTCATGTTCTCTTCATCACCAGCCTCTCCTGCTGCTCCCAGGATGTCTGGATTTCAGAGCATGTCTCTGCAACAGAGTTCCCCTATTAACACCTATTGGGAAAACAATTATGCCCCTAGGAAGGAGATTGTTCTCTGATTTCTTTAAGGCTTGGTTTGAGAAGGGGCTTACAAACAGCCCAAACTGGACTAAAGGTACTCCAGGAAAATGCTTACAGACTAGCTTTTACTTCCTTAATAAATTTTTGTCTTCCATCTTTGTTTATTCAGTTATTCTGACACCACCTTTTCTAGCAGCCAACTCTATAGCAGTGAGCTCTCAATTATTCATAACCAGGCAAGGATAATATGGATCAGAATCCATAGTTCTCTTCAAAATTTATTTTCATCAATAGTTAGTGCCATGAGTATAGAAATTTAAAAATCCCATGCAAAAGTCTCAGAAGGGGCACTGGGGCCCTACCTTTGCTATTAGTAAAGTAAATAGAACTCTATTGAAGAGATTCCCCCTCTTACCAATTCCCCACTGGGTGATATTTACAATTCTGTCAATAATTACAATTCCTCCCCCCTTCCTCCCCATGTTATGCCTTTTAGTAGAACTGCCACTGAGAAGCAGAATGGACCGCTCTGAGGTTCATTTCCTACTAGTCTGATCAATTCATCAATCAATCAGTATGTATTTATTAAGCACTTGCAATATACTCAGAAGAAATATTACCTATGTATCCTGTTTTCAAAGAGCTTAGGGTTTAGCTGAAGAAGAGAAGACTGCCCTCATGAAGCAATAGCAAGCATTATAAAACCCAACATAATGAAGGGCTAGAGTGTATGATATAGACTCTTAAGTGCTATAGGAGATCACAAGAGAGGGAGATTAGTGATAGTTGAAATAGGGTGCCCTACTGCCATCTTCACATCAAATCTCTGCATCATGAATGTGGACAATATGCCTTCATTCATCCCTTTAGACTAGTAATCATGGTACAATTCTTGTTGACACTCTGGGCAGTACCCTCAGCTCAACCACTTCTATCCTAGTTACTGAATTTGGATTATTGTTCCAGGTCCATAACTGTGGGACCTTTCAAACTGTATCATTCCTTACTCTTTCATTCTGTGCCAATGCAACGTCTCAGTCTCAGGCTCTGTGCCCTATTCTAACTCCCTAAACAGAGAAACACAAGAGGAAATGTCAGCTGTGACCCAGACTTTGAAGGAGATGGAGTTTCAGAGAGTGAACATCATCAAAGACATAGAGCTGGGAAAGAGATTATTTTATTCATGTGACAGTGAGAAAAGTAGTCCAACTGGAGTAAAAGGGAAGAAGTGGGCCACACTAGGCCCTGCTCAGGCTCTAGGGGCACACACATGGAACCCATCAAAGGATATAATCTCTAGAGCAGGAGGAAGACAAGCCTAAAAAACAACAACAATTAACCCCTGTCTGCCTGAGTACTTGCCCACGTTTCACTTTTGTCATGGGCCTCACTCGTCTCTGACCTACTTCTGGGGAAGTTGGATATGTAAGAAGCAAATGATTAGTTTTTCCTATTGCACTGTTACCAGGAGCTAGTTTCCTACTCCAGGGTTGAATAATGCATTCAGCCGCGTTACAGAGACAATTAATTTATCCCCATGGCTGCCCACTACCCAACCTTAGTATATTTTTAAAAAAAGAAGCAAATAATGCTTAGTTAGCTTTAGCTGGAGTGGTATCTAAAAAGTACAAAAGAATACCGGGAAAGAATATAAAATCACTGCAATAAGAATATTCTCATCATCTTTGGATCATCATGTCAAAAATAACCTCATAATATTATTACAGAGACATCAGAGCAGATGGGTGAGAAGAATCTTCATGCAAGCCAGTGGAGTGTTGTTACCTCATTTTGTCTTTATATATTGCAATTACAAGATGCGCCGAACTTCAACAATATCCCTTGCTAAGAAATGTGAGGCTTTCAGGTTCCTCGATTAATCTGACATATCGCCAAATGTGCCCAATTCAAATTAGGCCAGGCCCTGCTCTATGGTATGCCTATTCAAATCCATCCTTCCATAAGCCGAGGTTGATGACAAAGAATTTGGGGTGCTAGATGAAAGAAACCTAGTGAACTCTATAACAAAGAGGGACTGATGAAATTGTTCTCCCGAGAAGACACAATATTCTGACCTGAATGGTTTGACATTCATCTGCCAGAAATTGATGTTCTCATAAAGATCCTACCCATTCTGATAGTATGTGATTTTGTGAACTTTAATTTGTTCGTCACGTCTTTCTCCTTCTCAACATCCTAAGTGGGTCCCTGATGTCTACAAGATTTGAGTCAAATTCTTTGGTCTTGCATTTGAAGACATTCCTAATCTGGCCCAAATAGGCCTTCCTATACAAACTATCTATCTCCTCCTACTCATCCCTATGAACTGTTTGGTTCAGTTTGCCTAGCTGACTTATCATCCCCTGAACATGTTTTTTTTTTTCTATTCCATCAATAAGTTTGTTCATACTATCTCCCTGACTGAAGAGGTCTTCTCCTTGCTTCTTCCTGGATGTAAATTGTTGCTGTTTGTCCTTCATTCTCAAAGAGGACCATGATATCGTGGAGGTGATGCCATGACTTGCAGGTGAATTGGATTTAAGTGAAGGGAGGGTTATACAAAGTCACTAGCCTCACTTTCTCCTCAAGAGTCATCTGGGTCCAGTGGTCAGATACACATCAGAGCCACTGGATATGGCCTCAGATGTGATGAAACACATTGGCCTTTTAAAGCTTAGGTCTTTAGCAGGCCTCAGTTTCACCTAAATTCAACTCACTCTTCAGGACACTGATCTAGTCCTAACTTTTCAATGAAACCTCTTTCCCTGACTAGCATTATATGAAATCATCTCTTTCCCATCAAAATTAATGTTTTGTCATACCTTGTCTGTGTTACTCATATGTCATATCTCATACGCTGTTTTTACCCTTAGTTGTTTTTTGTTGTTGCTATTGTTTTATCTCTACAACTGGATAATAAATTACCTGAGACAGGGTCTTAAGCTGCTTTATCTCCATCATACCACCTAGATCAGTCCCTTGCACATAGTATGTGCTCAACATAAGCAACATAGTATAATGGGAAAATCACTTCATGGAGAGTCTGGAGACTTATAATAAAGCCTTAGCTTTATCACTATTTTGCTTTATGACCTTAGAGGATATTGCTTCTCACTGGGCCTTATTTTTGTCCTGTGTAAAATGAGGAAGGTTAGACTAAATAACCTCTAAGGTCTAATATACTATCATCGGATGGATAAATGGGCATATAAAAGATGGAGGTTCAGATTCTGATACAAATTATTCTTAGTATAAGAATTTGTTCCTCTACCAATGTCACAAAAAATCCCCTGGTCCCATTCATTGATGAGACAGTTAGAGGTGTCACACTTACTCTTTATGTGAGTACATCTTTGTACAAGCATTTCCAACAGGTGAGGTGTAGATTAGACAGGGAAAGAGATAGGTTTTCTGAAGGCAAGGCAAGTGTTGAAACAACAAAATGGGCCTCAGTCTTCAGGTCTAACCTTCTGCTATTTGGTAAAAGGGAACATTACATATAACAAAAATGTTTTCCAATTCCTTTGTAAATACCACACAGTAAGGGCTATTGGCTCAATCAATTAATAAAAATTTGTTTATTGAGTGACTAATGTGAACCTGGCCATATGTTAGGTAAGAAAATAAAAGACCTGTTTCAAAGGGGTCAAACTCATGGCCTACAGGCCCCATATAGCCTACATGATGCTTTTAAAAACATATCTGTTCCTCCATTCTTTCTTTACCCAATCTTTATCCTTCTGACAAAAGTAAATTAGATCTTAGAGACTGTTTAGGCTAGCCTCCCTTGTTTTACTGTTCAAACTAGACTAAAAAGTAATTGGGAAATGTTTAACAGAATAAATAAAAATATGATAGAATATATATATATATATATTGTTAATTTGTGGTTTTCTGTGTTAATTATGTTGCCATAGCTTCAATCTGTTTCTATTTGGTTTTAACATCACTTCAAGTCTATAGCACATACTAAAAACAGCCTAGATGAGAAAGATACTAGAACATTTGAGTCAGTCTTGTGTTCAGCCAATGGCCAGGATGGAGTTTCACTCTAGTTTGTATGAATTACTTTTCTCTGGCATAGGTTTATTTATGCTTCTGGGCCCTTCATAGATGGGAGACTTGATTTGTCTCATCACAACCAATCTCCTACTTTAGTGAAGCACTTTATATGGAAAGGGATCATGTACTCCTTCTTGATTCCTGTCCTGATGTTGCCAAGAAGAAGGTAGGGACAGGGTCAACTGATGAAAGAGCCATATGTAGTATATCATCACTTTATTCTTTAGGACCCAACATGTTACTAGGTATATATAATTCTAAATGAAGATGTGTAGGGAAAGCTACACTGAAACACAAAAGAGTATCTGTCCCTTGCCTGTTCTTCTTCCTTTTCTTGTCCTAACTCCATTCACTCCACGATGGACGTGTAGTGTTGGCAATATTGCCACTTTTAATGATCTGGACCCCTCTACATAATGGCCTCCCAGTACCAGCCATTATAGATGAGATATATGTTATTTATAAATTAGTTCTCTTGTTCCTGCATATTCCTGAGTTTATCATCATTAAGGAGAAAAAAATGTTTCTCAACCAAAGACCCAGGTACTATGGTGATAGACACAATAGTAATGCTTAGATACACAGATAGGCATGTTTCCATTTTGGTCTTTTGTATCCATTTTCACTTGTCCCAGATATGCCATATTCTGATTCTCAGGGTGAAGAATGTTTTGAAATGCATTTGTGTATTCATGGATTGTTAGCTGTATTCAAATTTTTATATTCAGCTAATATTTAAATGTATTTAGGAAACAGGCATCAATTTAGATTTGCAATGTGGTATGAAATATCATAAAGGGAAATCACTTTCAGGCTGTTAGATGTAGTGCAGCCTGAGAGATAGATAGGTTCAAAACATCTGTCAACCCACAACATTTGCACGAACCCTTTCCACTCTCAACAATGTCATAGCTGTGATGTATCTGATAATAGAAGCATAAATGCCTGAAGAAATATCGAAGCAATGGAGTGAATCTAGTCTACAATTATTTTATTAAAATTCTTGCTTGCTTGCTGCTTGAGTTCTTGGAGGGTCTGAGCAGTTTGCTCGTGCCCATTTCTATGACTGTTCCAGTAGTCTGAACAGAGGACTAAAAACCAGGACCTCAGGGCTGTTTCTGGAAGTCAATCAACATACATATAAAACAAAATAAACCTGAGTACCTGGGTTTACCTACTCGTTTCTTAGGGCAAATTAAGAGAGTTGATTGGTAAAAGAAGCTAACGGGTCAGTATAGTTGGTTTCATTCTCATGGTCACAGTTATGTTCCAACCTCTAGTCAACCATTTTGCCCTACCATTAAAGGCTTACACTGTGTCAGGCGTTGAGCTAAACACTGGAGGATACAGATTAAAGTGTGTAAGATAGTCCCTACCCAGAAGGAACTTGTAGTCTAATGAGAGAAGACAACACATACTGGGGAGCTGGGGTACTGGGCATCATATCTACAATGTCATGGCCAGAGATATGTGAGAAGTTCTGTATTGTGCTAGTGCTTTCCAGTGTGTGTGTGTGTGTGTGTGTGTGTGTGTGTGTGTGTGTGTGTGTG
>NW_027185712.1:7402492-7420501 GCF_028583685.1 Petaurus breviceps papuanus | reverse complement strand
TGTGTGTGTGTGTGTGTGTGTGTGTGTGTGTGTGTGTGTGTGTGTGTATAGTGGGTATGTGAGAGAGACATTCTCATCCATCCAGGAATGGAGCCAGCTTTTACAGATGGGGTTAGTAGAAACATCCAAATTCTATCTGTGGCCTGAGACAAATAATACCCTGTGGTAGTAAGTGTCCTTTTTCCTTGATGTGGCAGCGGGCTAAAGATAGACAATGAAGAAGGGGCTGCTTGGTTACGTTGATATCTGCCTCCACTAGAGAAAAGATTACTCACAGAGTCACCCCTGGCCCCTACCCCAGATTCCAGAGGCACATAATCTATATTCATAAAGCACTTTAGGATAATTAAATATCAGATTCGAGGACAGTACAAGCTACAATTAATCACAGAAACAAAGATGCCTCTCTGCAGCTAGAGTCCGTGCACAACTAGTAGGTGCTGAGGAAGGTACTTTAATTCTTTCAGGGCAGTGGGCAAATGCATTAAGGTGCCAAAGCTATAATTCACTATGTGACCCCCCCGTTGGCCTAAGTGAGTTAATTCCCTTCTCTGGTCCCCAGACTGACTCCCAGTCAGTAATTTACAAAGGGAGAGAAAGCTGAACATGTAAGGAATCATTGCTACAAGCCAGATTCTAGGTCCCTCTCAAAGGTAAACAAAACAGCACTATCTCTAACATGCATGTAACTTTTACCTTATGCTGACTCATACTGTAAGCTTTGTCATATGCCTTTATCGTGTCACCCCAACTAGTTTTAAGCTCCCTGAAGACAGCAAAAGTCTGTCTTCTATAGACACCCACCCAACACCTAGTAAAATACTTTGTATGTAATAGCTACTCAATAAATATTGATTGACTTTTTTTTTAATTTACTCAGAACTGAGCAGATGTTGTCATGGTATTAAATTCAGAGCCCCTGGCCCCTCCTTCCCCATTCCTAAGCCTCTTCCCCACCAACACATATTGGTGGCTTCTGTGTGAGTGATCCAAAAAAGGGCCCTTCAAGTCACATTCATTTTTTCCTTCTATTTATCAGACACGTTTATATGATTCTCTGGCCTGTCACTTCCAAGGAAATGACCAACAGCCCCCAGACCCCACAAAAGTGCTCCTAGTCACTCAGCTCATTTGTTGGGGATGAATAATTGAATCCAATTAATACATCCTGGCTATTCATGGCCAAGCGAGCTCTGACAAGAGTCATAGCAAAGTGGAGGTGGTATGACCATTAAATCTAAGAGCCCGTGGCTTCCCCATAGCATTAGAGTTAAGTGCTGTGTTTAGCACAGTGTTGCTAAAATGTGTTTGGTTAAATCATGGATAGAAAATGTTCACATCACCCGGAGCCAGCTCCATTCTTCTCCTCTTGGGTCTCTCTCAGAGACCTCCCCAGGAAATTTCTACAGTCCATCTTTACAACTTGTTTCTAAGAAAAGAGCTCACTGTTTAGCTTTTATGTGCACCTCTGCTGACATTCTGTTATGGTGAAATTTGCAGTGTGGTCTAGTGGAACTAGCATGGGGCCAACAGGAGAATCAGGAGACCTAGATGCTAGACCTGCTCGT
Source organism: Petaurus breviceps papuanus (assembly GCF_028583685.1). Lineage (NCBI taxonomy): Eukaryota > Metazoa > Chordata > Mammalia > Diprotodontia > Petauridae > Petaurus > Petaurus breviceps. The sequence continues at coordinate 7,418,933 of NW_027185712.1, read as the reverse complement.
GTCACAAGCTAGCTCTGTGAACTCAGTCAAATCATTTCCCTTTTCTGGGTTTGCATTCCATTATCTGCAAAATGGAGATGATCACAGCTGCCCTTTCTCCTTTATAGGATAGTTGCTAGAAAGAAAATCAGATAAAAAGAAACACTTTGAGAGAGCAAAATAAATGAGTGTACTATGTAAATGAAATTTTATATTGTTCCAATCTGATTGGCTTGCTTTGTAGGAGAGGTGAGGAAATATAGAGACACGTTGAAGAGGTAGTCTAAATTACCGTAGTAATAGTGGGGCAGGAGAGTGAGAGGACTTGGTCAGTTGTTTGCTCCCACATTTCCCCTCTGTCCCATCCCCCACTCAGATAGAAAAAACAGATAGTTTGGAATGTCTCTGTTTGCATCTGTAAAATTCCCAGAGAAAAAGCTTTGCAGAGGGAGAAAGGCAGCTGAAATCAAACCTCAATTACTTTTCTCTTTCCTTTCAGATCCCCTGATTTATTCCCTCCATGAGACGAGTGGCATTTGGAATTAAAAACTCCAAACCCAGAGGAATAAAGAATAGGAAGATGAGAAGATAAGCCATCCAAAATAGACAAAATAGAGTAAGTTGGAACAGGAGAGGAGGGGAAAACAAGGGCAAAGAGAAAGAAGAAGACGAGAATGAGAGGAGAGAAAAAAAGAAATATGTTCGTGCTTTATTTTGATACTTAGGTGAGTTGCCATTTAAAGGGCCAGATGTCTTCATTTTCTACAGCTAGGATTTAAAAGACAGAAACCCAATTTAGTTGCTCTTTCCTCTAATAAAAAATATGTTTTATCCCAATGGAAGAACGTGTTTCTTTCTGCCAATAAGTGTCAGCAACTAATCTGAAGCCTTCAATAAAACAATCCCATTAAATAATTTAACCAGGAAAAAGCCACTGATGGCTGTGAAATAATGTATAGATTTCAGATGGGTCAACCTTTAAAGCCGCAAAAGAGGAAATGTGAGAAATGGGTTTCTGGAAGCACTAGGGCATTCCCCAGCAGACTGAAAAGGAAACCCATTAGAACCAAGGAATGGTAAATAGCTGCCTTAAACATATTTGCTGACACAGAGTTGTGTTAATGTGCAAAATACACTTCTCCTATAGCCATGAGAGAAATCTCTCAGAACCCAATTCCTATAAAATAGGGACTGTGGGACTAAATCCATTGTTCTCTCTGAAAATCAATGAGCAGTTTACCCCATAGGGTCATTCAGGTTTCAAAGGGCAGTGGCCTTAAAAGAGTACGCCAGTCCAAGGGAAGCAGTGAAGGGGAATGAAATTCAGATTAGGGCCAAAGTGACCTGGACTCCAGGGATAGGACAGGCAGTCACGAACCTTGTGAGTCCAGGCAAATCATTTGCCTGTTAATACAAGGAAGACAACCTAGTAGGGGTAGAATGGAGCAGTTACAGCTGCAATGCAGAGAAGCAAACCAGTATTTCCATTTCAGCAGCCATTGCAATTGGTCAGTATTTAAATATATGTTGCTGGTGTTGACCCCTAGATTTTATGATTCTGCAGGCACAGAATGATCGATTTGAGGAAAGAGAGGAGCTGAGTAAAACCTTAACATCAATAAAGTAGAGCAGCTGCAGTGGTTTGGGGTCCCTGAGAGTTTTTAGAGCATCTCCCATTCTGGGAAGACCGCCAGGAGCCTGGGCCCTTTGTGTTTTTCCCTGAGGACATTTTGGATGCCTGAGTCCAAGTCATCAAAGTGGCCTGAAGTCTGGGCATGTATCACATTACTTAGGAGTTTATCTCTGATGATTAATGCCTCCGGTTCAGCAAGTCTGTGTTCCTCATGCTGCTTTTTGAGACCCTTCCCCTTCCCCATTTGCCAGGGCATGTTCAACACTTCCTTTGCTTCAGTGAGGACTCAGAAGGAGCTAGAAACCTGAAATTACTCTCTCTTGGCCTCAGTTTCTTCATTGGTTGGTGGAGATGATAACACCCTACCAATTTGACAGAGGTGTTATAAGAATAAAATTAAATATTAGCTATGAAGAGTGCTTAGGAACCTATAAAACTACATGAATGCAAGATATTATATGACCATATCTATCTTTTACTTTTTTATATTCCTTATTGACATCTGTAAAAAAAGAATTGTTACTCTTTTTCAGTACTGAATATTTCCATTTGTGTCTCTCACAAACCTTTAGGGTGATGGGGTTTAGGCTCAGTATGTCTCAGAATGTACTTATCACAAACTCAGCGCTTTCCAAAGAACTGACCAACCTCCTTACCAGTAACAGAGTTACCAAGAACTGTCATAATAACTACTGCCTTCTCTTCCCAACCCCTGCCCTGAAATCAATCACTCTATGCCTTCAGAATCATAAAGTCCAAAGGTCAAAATCAACAACATACATTTAAATAATGGGTGATTCCAACAGCTGCTGAAATAGGAGCACCAGAGGGCTTCTGGTCATTATAGCTGCACCTACTTCATTCCATTCCTACAGTTGATGTTGCTGCACTAAAGACTAAAGGTTTACTTGAACTCACAAGGGTAAGGTCTGACAGAACTGTCCCTAGAATCCAGTTCTCCTTAGTTGTAGCCCCTACAATTAAGGAAAATGACTGAAAAAGGTTGAAAAAAATGCAAATACACACTGCTTCACCAGTGTCCTTCCTACTGGTCAATAGACCAGAGAGACACAGAGGCTTTTCCATGTTAGAGACACTTCTCACTCCCTGCCCCTAATAAAACATCCTTTCTGAAACCTAGAAGTTTATCTTGATCTTATTCTTCTTCTTACACTGCAAATAACCAAAGTCACCAAGATTGTGACCACTGATATTCTACCAACTGCTGCCCTTCTTCCTCCTGAAATACTCAGATTCATTCGGTCTCCACATATTTCTATAGCAGAATCCTCCATTATATGTAAACTCCTTTAGTACTGGGAATGTCTTTTACCCTTTTTATATCACTAGTACTTGACATAGTGCCTGGCATATAGTAGATGCTTAATAAATGTTTATTGATTAATTGATGAATTTTCTTGGATTGTATTTCCTTGATCCCCATCCCCCCTCCCCAAGCTTTACTGGGCTTCTCTAATTACTATGTTAATAGAATAATTCCTTCTAGGATTCCTTGTCTCCTGTTCCCCTCTACAACTGACTCACACTAAAAAGGCCATGAGCACCTCCTTCCTCTGTTCAGGAGCATGTTGGTTAGTTGGTTATATCTTTAAAACTGTCTGTTGTTCATTGGCCAACTTTCCTAACGGTAGCTGCTATACTTGACTAAAAGTCTTCATTGTCTTTAGTGTTTCTATGTGGAGCACTTTCTTCCCATGATATTCCTTCTTACCTTTCTTTTGAAGGACTAGTTAGTGCTAACATCCAAACCACCTGCTTTCTGTGAACTTTCAGAATTCTGAAAAGAGGAATCACTTTCTGATTCATAAACGTTCTCTACCTCTGGCTTATCAGTCCCAGGCAGAAGCTTGAATCATAAACTCCCATGCACCTAACATGGCAAGCAAAGTCCCTAGGACTCTCATCCTCATAGAGAGAAAGAAATCAATCAGCCCGTATTCTTAGGTTAGTCTGATTCAAGTCTCTGGCTGTTAGAACTGTAACGAAGAAATGCTGTGGTAGCACTACACAAACTGCTCAGGGAAAGTAGGAGGAAATGTGCCATCAAATCAATTTTTTCAACACAGATGCTATCCTACATGAGCAGAAGCCATTGCTAAGGTGGCCTTTATGAGTAAGGAAGAGGGGAAGGGCTTATTTTGAGTATAGTAACTAGGAAAAGCAAATAGTCCATCTATGAGATTCCTCTTTTAATAATCTTCTTGCTAAATAGGTGCTAAGTCTTATTGCTGTTATGATGCTGAAAGACAAGTACTTTTAGCACCCTTTAAATGTGGCCTGGGACAAAACCCCAGTCTTTCTGACCTAATTACTCAGCATTTGGCTTTGCCAGATGTTGTTAGGCAATATTATCCATAAGAAACAAGTTCAGAAAAGAATCACTGACTCTGAGGGCTAACTGAGGCATGGGTTGTGCTGCCTAAGCCACTGCTACCTGAACATTATTCCTGAAGACCTATAGAGCACCAAACTAACCAGTTTGAGTGATATCCCATTTACTAGTCAAGTGGATTGTTTTCTTGTGACTTCATTTCCCTAAGTAATAAGACACCTTCTTCAGCTGAAACCATTCATTTAGGGAAAGTTTTCCTCTTGAATGGTATGTCCTAACATGTCACTAACTATAAGTAATATAATTTCTTGGCACTCCAGAATAAATCAGGACCTGTGTTTGACCAGTATTTCTTAAACTCTAATTCTTAACCCTAATTAAACAGCCACTCCATATTGCCATATAACCAAGGGAAAGTTTTAGTCATGCCAACAGGACTTTTTCAGGAACTGGTTGTTCTCCTTGGTTACCATCAGGGCAGGTAGTAGTAGTCTTTAAAGTGAAGATATACACACTACCAAGCCTTGTATGGCCATCTTATGAGAGACTGGGACCTGTGGCAAGTCTTTCTTTGTTCAGCCTTCAGATCCCTTTTCTGAGCTCTAGAATCAAATGGAAACTCCCCTTCAAATGCCAAAAAGGGGTAAATAGTTTCTTGAGTAGGGGAATAAAATGATCAGATCTAGGTTTTATGAATATCATTTTGTCAGCTACATGGAAGATGAATTGGATTGGGGAGATACAATTAGGAGACCTTTACAATAATTTAAGAGAGGTGAGCTAAAGTTCTGACTGTGAAGGGGATGGAAATGAGATATGTTATAGGGGTAGAAATATATAATATTTTACAATTAGATATGCATGATAAAGGAGAGTTACGTATAAAAAAGAATGTTACTATTGCTAATCTGACTAGAAGAATACATGTTAACCTACCCTTAACATGAATAGGTATGATTGAAAAAGAGGAAGATTTTGGGAGAAAAGATGATGATTTTTTCTTAGGGGCATGTTGAACTTGCAATATTTCTGAGACCAGACCCAGCTTCAAATGTCTAAAATGCAGTTGGTACAGTAGGACTAAACCTCAAGGGTGAGATAGAGACTGAATATATACATTGTGTATTCATCAGCTAGAAATGATAAATAAAATCCCTATGAGCATATCAGGCCAACCAATAAGAATGTGTATAGGACAAAGTAGTTCCACCACAATAAGAGTAGGGCATAATACAGGTGATTATATAGAAAAGAAATCCAGAAGGAGCAGTTGGCTTGGTAGAAGAATCAAGAGATTCTGTGCCATAGATCAGTCAAGGTCAGTGCCATAAAAACTCAAAGGGGAATGAGTATCCAGAAGGAAAGGGTGATGAAGAATAGTGTCAAACATTGCAGGAAGGTTGAGAAATATGAAGATTGACCAAAGGTCATAAGATTTGGCAATTAGAACATCATTAGTAACTTTGGAGAGAACAACTTTCATTGAAAAGGATGGAAACCAGATTGAAAGGGGGTAAGAAGCAATTTTAAATTATTACTTAAGCATTTTCAAAATACTTTATTCAGTTCCACTTTCTCTAAACCCAAGATGGCTCTGGGTTGGCAGAACTCAATGATATGTCACAATACCATCCTTCCTGTCAGATGTTCCAGTATGGTTATAGCAATATTATATTTACAAAAGGCACAGCCTCCAAAAGCCCCCAAAATCCTGCCTGAACTCCTGATTCTTTCCTTTGAGGGAGCAGCAGAGGTATTGCTCAGTCCAGGGTACACCCACCAAAATTCCCCATCACAAAAACCACCTATTGCAGACACTGCAAATGAGCAAGGTAACATCTTTAATACTAAGACACAATAGCTCAAGAAGGCCAGCAATTTTTCCACCAATCTTTAAACACAGATAGTTTTTATATAGTGTTACTATAACAAGATCATGAAGGAGTGGTTATATCATAGCTAGATTAAGGGCATCTAAGGGTATCTAGAGATACTAGACTGACAGACCAGTCCTACAACTCAAAAACAAGGATTAAATCAGCCTTTGACAGTGGACTGCCTGTAACCATATGGATAGTTAACACTAGCAGGAAATAGGGCAAGCAAGGCTAGTGAAGACAAAAAGAAAAAAAAAAGTTTCCTAGAAGTATCTTGAGCTCAGACAAATTACCAACTCCCTATCATCCCCTTCCTTCTAGCTTTGATCTTTCACAGGATCTATAGACAAAGTAAATATGGGGGAGGGAGGGAAAGGGGATGAGGATTTTGTCCCAGCTAGACTATACTTTAAAAGTCAGAAGCTTAATGGTCTGTTGCTGAATAAAAGCAGGGAGTTGTACCAGGAGGAAAAAGGAGAATGACCTTACCTCCTTCACTTAGCTTTTGTTTTTATTGAATTTCATTTTGCATGGTAAGCAAAAATAACTTGTGCATCAACTATTTTACTCCAGTCTATACACAGTTTCTGTGAAGTTTGGGGAGGGGGAAGGGGGGTGGGGATACAGCTCCCCATGATGGGTTTTGATAACACAGAGTTCTCATTAGGGATTTAATAGTAGTTACAAGGAACTTTATAACACAATATTAAAAAGCTGCCTGGGGCAACAGAATTCAAATTGGCACCAGACAGTCAAAATAATAGGCTTAATCTTAACCTGGGGGTACTCTGACTTTTGTCTAGTTACACTGAGCTAAGGGTGGTAGTTCATAGACTCAGTTATACACTAAAGAAATTTCAGTCTGCCCTTGTCAGGGAGAGGCTTTCTAGGCATCACATACTGGTAGATAAGAGCAGAGATTCAGTAGTTGGTCCTGAAGGGCTGAAATCCAATAGATAGAAGCAGAGAGAAACTCAGAAGCCAAAAAGACACAGCCCAAATAAACCTATCCACTGAAAATGCAATTTCTAACACAGAGATGACATATCCAACAGAAATACCATATTATAGAGATGAAAAAACAGTTTGATATCACCAAAAGTTATCAGCAGCCCTACAATGTCCAGCCCTGGACACACATATCCTCAATGTGACTTCTCCATTCAAATTCCTTGGTCACATATGTTCTCTGAGTGTGTGGGTTTACCCAAACATTGCCTCAAATCTGGGGTAGATTTTCTGACAGTTCATGTGGGGGTTGGGGCGGGGGTGGGGGGGATGCCCCAGATGCAAAAGAGCCATACTATTCTAGAGTCCTGGAGACTTCTTTGGATTTGATTCTTGCTCAATGAACAACTGAAAGCTCCTCCATGCACCCAAACTGCAGTCAGTTTAACTATTCACTGAAAGAAGCAAGACCTTGAGGCAGCTAGGTGGCTCAGTGAATAGAGCACTGACCCTGGAGTCAGGAGGACCTGAGTTCAAATTTGGCCTCAAACACTTAACACAAAACTAGCCATGTGACCTTGGACAAGTCACTTAACCCCAATTGTCCTACCTTCCCCCCTCCAAAAAGAAATAAGCAAGACCTTCTTTTCCCCTGTTTAAATGGATCAGCTAACACTACCTTCTACACATTTGTTGGCAGTCTATTTACTTGTGCAGAGATCCTAGGTATCCCTGTGATTCAGCAATCTCGGCGATGCTTCTCTAATTACAGTGTTAATGGAAAGGGAGTGTGTTGAGTAGATGGTATATGAGAGGTCTTTGGTCTAACTGAAATGGTAGATAGATGCAAAAAAACGTTGAAAACCACTGTGAGAGACATTATGTTTAAGTCTCTTATTCAACATGTTAGAATGTCTCTAATCCATCCAGGAGCACAATGGGAGTTTAATTCTCTATTAATTTTTGATTGGTCCTATCAAGACAGAGACCTCCAAACAAATATGTATGCATAAGTTCATAGATCTAGCACTAGAAGACTTCAGTAATCATATATTCCAACATTTTAATTTTATCATTTGGGAAACTGGGACATTAAGTGAATTGCCACAGATCTCACTAAATATCAACACCACGATTTGAACTTAGGGTCTCTGACTCTAAATCCAAAACACCTTTCAATGTACCACAATGGATAGCCTTACCAAATACAAAGGTGTTACTATTGGTTACCATTGGTGAGGTGAGGAGAGGAAATACCAATCAGGAACTACCTCTATCCATCAAAGACTATCACAGGATCAAAATCCAATTATTCTTGCCTCAAACACTATATTTCTAGACCCAATTCTTTACTCTGGCATTCAAAATCGTTATTCTTTGTTATGTTCAGTTGTTTTTCAGTTATGTCTGACTCTTTGTGACCCCATTTAAAGTTTTCTTGGTAAAGACACTGGAGTGGTTTGCCATTTATTTCTTCAACTCATTTTACAGATGAGGAAATTAAGATAGAGTTAAGTGACTTGTCCAGGGTAACATATCTAGTAAGTGTCTAAGGCCAGACTTGAACTCGGGAAGATGAATCTTCCTGACTCCAGGCCCGGTGTTCAATCCACGAAATCATCTAGCCGCCCCTGCACCAATCTATCTATCCCGATAATACCTATCTCCCATGAATCTTCAGCAAAACCTCTTATTTACACCAGGCCAGTCATATCCCTGCCTTTGAACATAACCTTTCCTCCTGTCATTTCTTCCATTCCTCCAGTGATGTCATTAACACTTCTATCTTGCTTTTGTATTTATGTTTCTAGTACTCAGTGCAGTTCTTGGCACATAGTAAGGACTTAATAAGTACTTTTTCATTTATTCATTCATACATGGGTTATTTCAATGCAATGGTAACAGCCTTATTGTCACTTACAATGGTGGGAATTTCAGGCACTGTGACAAGCCCATTTGAGAGATATTCTGGGGAAAAAAATGGTATTTTTGGTACATATACATAAGATCAATTCTGGTAAAACTTTTGCTCATCTAGACCCAAACAGTCTTCTACTTATGGGCTCTGAGAGTCTTACTGTTTTATCATATGGATGGAGAAAATTGCTATTTTTGCAACCTGGAAATGTGCTTAAGGAAGATATTTAAAAGTAAACCTGTATTCCCCCTCCCCTTTCCTCTCCTTTCCTCACTCCTATTTCTTCTTTCTCCTCTCCTCTTTATTATATTTTCCTCTTTCTCTTTCTTGCATTGCAATTTTCTCTTATTTCCTATTTTTCTCCCTTTCTCCTTTTTCTTTTATCATTAAACCTTCCTTCCTTTGGTTATTATCTGGATGTACCTTTTTACCTTTCCCTTTTCTTCTGCATTCTTCATATTCAACTTTATTTTCTTTCCCTATATCTGCTTTCCTTTACCAGAGTACATAGATAGAGTTCAACCCTTATATACTGGCTTGTGAGAGCAATTTGGGGACAAGAGTGGGCTCTGTAGCAATCAATGGGGAACTATTAAACAGACTAGGATATAGTATGAGAAGGTAAGAGCCTAACTCAATAAAGAAGCTTAACTTCTTTAGGAAAACCTAGAACCATAGAATTTTTTAGCTAGAAAGAACTCTAGATTTTATCTAGTCCTGTGCCCTCCTTTTATAGATGAGGAAAATGAAAGTTAGAGAAGTCTGAGTTCATGTTCTGCCATTAGCTTATTGTATGACATTGCCTGAGATCTCATGGGTTAGTAAATAGCAAAGCTGAATCTGAATCCAGCTGTTCTACGTGCAATCAAAGTATTTCTTCCTCTGGGCCACTCAGCTTCTCAGATTCTTGCCAAGACATTGAGAGGCTAAATGTTTGCCCGTGGTCACAAACAAAATATGTGTCAGAGGCAGATTTTTCTGACTTTAAGACCTGTCCTCTATTCACTAAGCCACCCTGCTATGCTCATGCCAATTAGGCACTCAATTTCCATAACCTGACTGGGATTGTGGTGATAATGCTCACAATGGGACCAAGGAGGGAAAGGAAAAATAGAGAGGGAAGAAGAAAAATTGGAGAGGCTGAAGGATTGAAACACAGTACCCTCCTTTCTTTATAGCAGTGTTAGCAAGGTATTAGATTTACTACGTAATTTCATTCCCTTCCAACTCCATAACCCCCCATTCCCCACCACACACACACACACACACACACACACACACACACACACACCCACCCCTCTGTGAGCTAGAGATTAGGGATTTATTTCAAGGCCTTACAAATCATATGCTAAGCTGGTGCATCACTAAAGCATCTTTTGGGAGGACAGGTAGAAATCCAATCTAGGATTGAAAGCTCCAACTGTCATAAGTAAAAAATGCCCCCCACAGAAAGCTGCTATTGAGTCAGACAGTGAGAAGAATTATGGCAATGCCATCAGTGCTTCAGGGAAGCTACTGGTTAGTTCTATGCCAATATGCCAGTCACTATGACACCTACACACACACACACACACACACACCCACATGCACACACACACATATACATGCAGCAGATGTCACCTTGCCCACCCTTTAGGGCTGCCCTCTTAATTTCCCCACCCCATAACCCTAGTCAGTAGGTAATGGTATTCCGTGCCATGAGTTGGGTCCCCAGGCTGTTATCAGATAAGTGTTGGAAAGGGCAAAGGGGCTAAAAGAATTGATGCTGGTGATTATAGCGGTGGAACTGTCCCCACTGAATCATGACTAAACCAGACTCCCAATCTGTTGAGAAAAGGCTACATTCTAAAAAGACATGGTCTTTGGGGGGATAAAAATGCCTTGAAATCTGGCCCATTTTAAGGAGATCGTGTTTCTTTCGATCAATCAACAAGTATTTATTCAGAGGATGACTCCATTGTCACTCATACACATTCATTAAGAGTTTCTGTCAACACAGAAATGAAGATTACACCCTTTGCACTCAGAGTTCTCTAGGAGCTCCCAGCTGAAGACAGAAACACTGACACAGACACATCTGTGCAGGAAATGAAGATAGCAGAATAAAAACATTAAGGCAAAGCACAAAAGGTCGAGGCTGATGTCAACTAAACAGGTACATATCCAACAACTGGAACAATGGAGAGGGAAAGGACAATGAAATAAAACTGAATGTTGTGAAAATATAATGATCACATTAGGCCCTAGAGAAGGGGTGAGAAAATGTATCCATACCCTATAATGATAATGGGAATTTGAAGTCCTTTCCTCCCTCTTAATAAGCCTAAGGGAATATTTGAAGACCTTCCCTGCTTTGAAAATAAACTCTGCCCCTTAATAGGCTGAATGTAATCACATGAGCCTGTGGTGGGAGGAGTTTGATGAAGGGTGAAGAAGAGCCCACAGGAAACTGAGAGTCAGAGCCAGCTAGACAGTTGGGAGGAGAGCATGCTTCCAAGGATGACAGACAGATTTGTGAGGAAAAGTTGGTGTTTGCAACCTGCTGTCACAGCTAGGATTGCATTGGTTTGTGGGAAGGCTAAAGGATGCTATAGCTCTCTGTGCTGTTGTGGCTTGTTAACTTCTTTGCTACTATAATGGAATCAGTTTGCTGGTTTGGGGAATCGGTTTTCTGATGTCTGAATAAATGGTTTGCTTCTGTCTTCTATATGGAGAATCTGTTATATTTTGTTATTGGACACCATGCAGGTATATTTATAGTGACTGTGGGCACTGTGAATATTGCATTGGTGCTACACACCCACACCCTCTTTTCATTGGAGATGTAGAGGGACTGTGAGAATGTATTGTTACATATGCCATCAGGCACAGTCTATGTTTAGGTGGGTTTTACTGAACTTAAAAATAACATCTTTGTTGTTACAAAGGAGGATCTGTCAGTAGGGAAAGAGGAAGAAAGTATTGCAAAATAAACATGATTTCTAAAAAGACCAATAAAAATTTAAAGGCAAAACAAAAAAAGTTATTTTGGCAAACTTATCTCATCTTATTGGGGCAGATTTACCAAATTAATGTAAGACTATAATTATCCCCAAACTTTGGTTCTGGCAGTACATTTGTCAGTCTTCCACAATATCCTTGTGTGCAAGATGTGGAGTAAATGATAGTAATATGAAACCAGAAGAGGTTGAATGAACAAACCTGGCTTTGATACTGATCAAATGGAATTTCATAATGGAGTATCACAGGGCTCTGTCTTTGGCATTGACTATTCCAAGTTTCTAACAATAACTTGGATGAAGACAAAGCAAACATTCTTATCAAATCAATGGCAAGATTAAGTTGGGAGGAATGAGTGATTTGTTGAATAACAGAATCCAAGTCTATAAAGGTCAAGTGGAGGAATTATAATTAAATCAACATAGGAGGTTCCCAATGTGGAAATCCCCTCCCCCCATAGATCATTATCTAGCTGTGACTTACTAGATAATTTCTGGACTATTTATATATATATATATTATATTTAGTTGAGAATATATATATTATATATATTCTGGACTAAATATACTAAGATGAAATTGAGTAGGGTAAATGTGAAGTCTGCACTTGAGTTTTAAAACATCAATTGTACAAGTATTAGATGAGAAAATAACATCTAGGAAACGATTGAGTGTTAAAGTACAACACAAGTTCAATATGGGTCATCACTATGATGTAACAGCAAAAAATGCTAATACAATTTTGTTTTACATTGATGGATGTTATTTCATTGGTGTGGATGTTCCCTCAACAAATAGAGATTATAACCCCTCCACAATGCCATATCTTAGATGATTCATATGCATATCTTTCCAGGTATGTGTTACAGTAACCAGAACTCTGGGCCTGGAATCAGAAAGAACTGAGTTCAAATCTGTCCTTAATTACTTATTTTCTGTTTGGCTCTGAATATGTCACTGTCTGTCTCAGTTTTTCATCTGTAAAATAATAATAATAATAATTCCTATCTCCCAGGGCTATTGTGAAGACAAAATGAGATATCTATAAGGCACTTTGTAAAGCTTAAAGTGCTGTATAAATGTTAGTGATTATCATCATCATCATCATTATGTAAATTTTCCATAGGTCATCTACCAATATACAGGAGGTCTATATACCATTCTTTAAATATTTCATAGACCCAGGGTACCATTCAGACTCTCCATCTGTCACCACATGTCTACAGTACCTCCCTTTCTGGGCATTTATGCCCTTGACATATTTTTAATATTATTTTGTGCATGCAACTGATCATTGGTAATATTCTCCATATGCTGATAGCCATGATTTGTCTTTCCATTGTTGTAATTTTGATTATTCTGAGATAGTTGTATTTTGTAATTTGTAACTATGTAGGAGGTTACCATTACCATGAGAATACTGGTAAAACTAGGAAACAAACTAGAAGCATAATGTCCAGAATGAGACAGTATGAGCTGTACTCAGGCCTAGCCAAATAACATCAAAAACATTTTGTTCGGTCCAAGGTACCACATTTTAGAAAGAACTTCAGAAAGCAGGAACGTGTCAATATGAGAGCAATCAAAATGTTGAGAGAACTTGAAATTACATCAAATACAAAATGTATTCATAGGCATATAAACATGTTTAGTCTAGAGAAGAGATGATTTAGGAAAAAGAGGCATAGTAGTTGTCTTCAAATATTTAAAGAGATATCATGTAAAAGAAGAATCAGGGTTGTTTGGTTTAATCCAAAAAGGAGATCTGGAAGCAATACATAAACTTTTAGAGAGGCAGATTTAGATCAGCATAAGATTTTTTTTTAATTAAAACTATGCAAAAGTAGAATGAACTGCCCCAGCAGACAGTGGATTCTTCATTACTGGAAGACAGTGGATTCTTCAGATAGAAGCTAGATAACCAGGTCTCAAAAATATTGTGAAGGAAATTCCTGCCCACTTCCAAGTTGGACTAGATGACTACTAAGGTGAGTAAATTGAAAGAGGGGAACCTACACAGTGGAGGAGAGCTCTAAATTAGATGTAAACCATGGGTTTCATAGCCCTTAAGACCATAACATAATACAGTTAAAGATGGAAAGGCATTTGGAAGTCATATAGTTCAACCTCTTCATTTTATCAATGGAGAAACTGAGGACCAGAGAAGTTAAATGACTTGACCAAGGCCACACAGATAGTGAGTAGCAACAGCGTTGCTCTAACTTAGACTGTCTGACTCCAAATCCAATGTTGTTTTTACTTCACCATCCTGTCTCCCTAATTAATTTTAATATTTTGATCAATATTTCATTTCATTCCCTAGATTAATTTCATACCTGGTCAGCAAGGGACTAATCCAAGGTTCTATATTGCCTATGCAGAGTGGGTTTATGTTGGAAAAAACAGCCTAGGCATTTGTTGGCTGATCACCCTCTGATGGTCATCAGAAATATTTCAGTTTCTTAGAAAATCAAAGCCCATACAGAGTGATTGACAAAACTGAGCAAGATGTTGAAATAGAGAGTCATCTGGTAGGAAAATCAGATGTTGTAATCCCTTCCTGAATAATTAATATAGTGACAATCAGGCTTAATATAGGTATCGTTCAAGCCACACAACCAATGGGGCCAGTATCTTGGAGACATTCCAGTACCTTGTGATTCATTCTTTGCATTTGTATCCCTAGAAACTAGTATAATGACTGGCATTTAATAAATACTTATTAATTGATTGGTGAGGGTAACAAAGGGATGCAAGTTTTTCTAAGGTGATGTCATAATACCTTGAATGCTATCTTTAATCATACAATGAAGTTTCTCTCATCTAATGCTAGTTTGCAAGGTAAATATGTTTTTCTTGGGTCAGTTGCTCGGATATGAGGGGGTAGTGTCTTGACTGTGTCTGCTCCCCCTTTTCCTGTGAAAGCAAAGGTATATAATTATACAGAAATGGTGAGATTATGGTTGATAGATCACAGATTTAGAGCTCAAAGGAATCTCAGAGGTTGCCTAGTCCTATCACCTTATTTTTCAGTTAAGGAAACTCTGCTCACAAAAGGTGAAGTGATTTATCCAAGGTCACATAAGGATTATGTGCCAGAGTGAGGACATGAAGCCAAGTCTTCTAACTCCAAATTACACGCTATTGTAGCTCACTTTTACAAATTGAAAATTCTATCTTTGCCAAAATTAGCATAATTTTAGAAATATTATATCTACTAGATAGGAATACAGAATCCAGAAAGTACCAGGAGGGAGAAGCTAGAGAGCTATTGGGATAACCAAGTACTTTTTGCATGTGTTCATTTTTTGCACATGACTCTCTGGAAATGAGTTGGTCTGTCAGTAGAATTTATTAAGCACCTACTTTGTGCTCAACATTGTGCTAAATATGAGGATGCAAAGAAAGGCAGAAGACAGTCCCTGTTTTTGAGAAGCTCATAATATAATGGGAGAGACAACTGGCAAACAAATATATTCAAACAAGCTTTATATGGGATAAATAGTAAGTAATGAATAGAGGAGAAGGCATTCAAATTATGAGGAAATTGGAAAGCCTTCATGAAAAGCATGGAATTTCTTTGGGACTTGAATGGAACAGGGAAGCCAAGAGGTAGAGGTGAGGAGAGACTCATAGGGGACTGCCTAGAATAGCATGTTCTACAAATGTAGAATAGCAAAGAGGCCAATATGATTGGATCAAAGGTGGGAGTGGGGGCTTAAGGTGTAAAAAGTCTGCAAAGGTAGGGAGTTAGCTAGGTTATGAAGGGCTTTGAATGCCAGATAGAGGATTTTCATTTGATCCTGGAGGTAATAGGGAACCACTGGAGTTTATTGAGTATCGAGGTGATATGGTCAGACCCAAACTTTAAGAAAATCACTTTGTTGGCTACATGAAGCAAGGGCAGGCAGACCTCTAGCAGTCTCTTGCAATAGTCCAGTTTTGAAGTGATGACAGCCTGTACCAGGGTGGTGGCACTAACAGAAGAGAGAAAGGGACATACATATCTGAGACATGTTGTAAATGTAAAAATCAACAGGCCTTGCCAGCAGGTTAGATGTGGGTAGTAAGAGATAGTGAGGAATTGAGAATTGCACTTAAGTTTTGAACCAGGGGAACTAGGATAGTGTAATGCCCTCAATAGTATTAGGGAAGTTTGGAAGGTGGAGGGTTTAGGGGGAAAGAATGAATTCAGTTTTTGACATGTTGAATTTAAGGTGTCTACTGGACATCCAGATCAAGATTTCTGAAAGGTAATTAAAGATATGAAATTGGAGTTCAGCAGATAAATTAGGGCTAGATAGGTAGATTTGAGAATTATCAGCACAGGGATGATAATTAAATCCATGGAAACTTATGAGATCATCAAGTGAAGTGTTACAGAAGAAGAAGAGAAGAGGACCCAGGAAAGGGCATTGTGGGATGCCCTCAGTTAGTGGGCTAGACTAGCTAACATTGCCACCCCCCCCCCCAGCACCACCAGGCGGCTTGTAGAGATATAACGCTCCAAGCAGATGCTCCAAGTCAAAGCTGGTCTGTTGAAGGAAACACTGTCCTATGAAGCCTAAATTAGTAACACATAAGGAAAATGGATTCACTAATTTCCTTGACCAGGCCGACCTGACCTCTGACACTAAAAGTCTTCCTAAACATGTGAGATCAATCAGTTCCCTGTTTATAAACATCTTTATTTATCTATAAGAGAGATGACAAGCATGGAATATGGAAAGTATG
>NW_027185712.1:7329881-7402482 GCF_028583685.1 Petaurus breviceps papuanus | reverse complement strand
AAGGAAAGAAGGGTCACTTCTATCTGGGAGATCAACATCTGAATCATACTTACGGTTTCTATTCAAATTGGGAAAAGCACTGTTCTTTTTTCTTAAACACGTGAATGACATGTCCTGTCCTTAAAAAAGTGAGACGTTGTCTTAGACCCTGTAAAACCTGACCGGATTAGATATAAGCGAAATTTAAGAGTTGTTTAGCTGACAGCTCTGTCATGAGACTCTTAAGTATTCTCAGTATAATATCTGATATCCCCAAAATGTTAAATACAAAAAGACCTTTATGTATTTTCCAATGCAATGCCTTTCTCAACATGCCCGTATATCTTAACTTTCCTCCTCTTTTTTACTAACCTACAAATGCCACAACCTTTCTTTTCCCAGTACAAAAGGATATCAAACAAATTGCACTCTGTGATATATATCACTACCTTCACTCAGGAGAAATGACATAGCTATTTTATTAGACAGGAAGTCTCAAGAGCTCCTGAACCCAATAGATAGTCTCGTAAATTACCAAGAGCCCACACCAGACCAAAACAACAATAAACTTGAAATAGGTTAAGTGGCTTTGTTATCTAGACTCCCCAACAGATCTCTGCAGGTGGTCCTCCTCTTAGGAAATATTCTGAGTATGAAAAATCATATTATTGGCTGGTACTTTATCCTTAAGATAAGAAGACTTGAAATAACAGCTTGCTATCTTCATCTTGGGAATTTGCTGACTGCCTGTAATTAAGGGCTCCCTTGGATAGTTTGTAAATACTCTGCCAAAATCTCAAATCCACCCAGATGAACATGGCCCAATCATCTATGACCTTAGGTCAATTTTCCTTGAACTTTTCCTTCATTTACTTTACTGCTTCAAATGATCCATTATTTCAGCACTGTGGATGTGCCAATTACCAAGACAGATCATAACATCTCTATGTTTTAGTAAATTAGTATTAGGTGTTTCAGGAGTTGCAAAAGCCAAATTTTTTTATCACCAAATAGCCAACCATTTAGCAATGAGCTTCTCCAAAACCAGCTAAGCTGGCCCTTGGATGACCAAAACACTTCTGGTGCCAGGCCTGGCTCAAAGTTCTTGTAGTTTCATAGGGTCTGGCAGAGCAGGTATTTCCTGCTAATTTCATCTTTGAAAGCCAGTAGTGACACTTCCATACTATAATGAGAATGCGAACAAAGGATGAAAGACTTCAGCGAAAGACAATGGGGAAATCAGCTATCAAATTCTATTATTTTCATATTTGACCCACTTTAAAAATAATGTTTCTTTTTATTTCTAATAAAACTGTGTTTATTAGACTTTGAGTGGTCATCTCTAGTTTTAGTATTTTGTATTGATCTAGTACAGTTCAATTAGAAAAAAAAATTGTAAAATCAAAGGAGATGCGTTACAGACTAGTGTCAACTGGGTACAATGTATCCTGGGAACAAACATTGGTCAAAGGATTGGAAGAAGAAAATCTCCCTCATGAAAAGGAAGCATTCTACATAAAGCAGATTGTCCATGCTTCCAGCCCTTCTCCTTGGTTTATCCTTAGAATGTTAGACGTTCATCATTGCATACAGACTCTATTTTTATGGACAGAACATCAGGCTGTTACTGTACTGAATGTGCAGAAATAACAAGTCTTCTAAATCATAATCTAGTCCTCCAATCTGTTGCTCTCTTCAATTGCATTCATCTCTACCCTACAACAATATAATATCCCGAATCCATTTGAAAAAGGATGATCATTTGAGCTGGCAGGAAATAAATGAGCAATATCAAGGGCACATCCTCTAATCTCTTGGATTGTTCCTATCACTCTCTCCCACTGTTTAGGTTTCAAAACAGACTGGGGGAAAAATACCAAGTACTTGATCTTCCTTCTCTAGACAACAAACAGGACAACCAAGTGAAGTGGGAAGCATCCAAATTGGGACAGGCTAATTCAACTTTGGCAAGTATTTGTTCAGCCATTAACAGGATCACAGATTCAGAACTAGAACTCAGAGATTATTGAGTTCACACCCCTCATTTTACAGATAAGGAAGCCAAATACCTGAGAAACAAAGTGACTGGTCCAAGGTTACAGAGGTAGTAAAGGAGAGAGTCAGGATTTGAACCCAGGTCCTCCAACACCATGAGTCCACTGGATATTTTGAAGCAAAATGGTGGACAGTACAATTTTCTAACTGACTTTTCTCCTGTAATTTTTAATAGCCTTAAGTAAAACAGGGGCACTTTCCCAAATCTTATAGACCATAGTGAAATGGGAAGAGTTCTGACTTCAGAGTCAGAGGATCTGGATTCCAAATCCTGGGTCAGTCTCTATTAACCATGACACAGGTGGCAGGTTACTGAGCTTCCTTGTACCTGTTTTCTCATATGCTAAAAGGAGAGAGTTGGAGTAGATAGCCTCTAAGAACCCCTACAACTCTAAATCTATCTTCTTAAATGTCTTATGAAGAAAAAAATTATGTCCACATGATTGGATTAAATGAAGTCTCAAATTTCATTCCCTATGGTTGTTTTGGTGGGAATGAATTTGAACTTGTGATTCTATCACATCAGCCACTCTTAAGAAACTTTCAGGCTTTATTGTCTTTGAAGTGGACTGGGGCCATGAGAGGTCAGCTTGTCCATAATCATATAGTCAGTTTGTGTAAGAGGTAGGACTTGACCCTGGGTCCTTCCTAAATCCAAACCCAGCCCACTTGCCTCTATATTACTTTACTTTTTTTAATTTTTCATTTAACATGTATTTAGTTCCTGCTATGTACAATATGCTGAGTTCAATGATAGCAAGCATACAAAAGCAAAGCAGGCATGATCCCAGCACCCAAATATCTTATGAAATCTACTACTTATGCTTGTCTGAAAGGTCAGTACAACTCTTAGAACTGAAAAATGATTGAGAATTCACCATGTTTTTCTTTTCTTATGGTGCTAGAATTATTCAACTATAAGAATTCAATCAACAAGCTTATATTGAGCACTTAGCATATCCCGAGCTCAGTACTAGGAATCACAGGAGATAGTCAAAAGAAAGAAAACACAGTCCTTGTCCTCAAGGACCCAAAAGTCTAGTTGGGGAGTCAAAATGTACACATGTGAAATAAAACAAAAACAGCTACAAATGGACAAGCACAAACTATATATGATGAATTTATAAGTGGTAAAGAGATGCTTTAGTTGTTCTAGTATCATGAGATTAATAAGGACATAAATGGACTTATGTGCTCATGTCTGCCTGCCACATACATGCCCTAACTATATCCCATACTATGATTTTTCCCATTAGCTACCTGGCTACTGAGGAAGTAAGTATTAAGCAGATGACAATGACAGGGTCCTTACTGTGACAAAAAAGGTTTCAAGTTAATCTGCCCCTACTGTGACCACTTCAACTAGCCCCAAACACATAAAATCACAAAATGCTAAACTTTCCACAATATTATTGTGATTCCCCATGGAAGGGTGGGTGATTTCAGTTATATAAACATCTACTGAAGCATTTTCTTCTCCTCTTTTTTTCTGTCTCTTACTCTTTTTCTCCCCCAAAACCAGAGTAGCTGGTAAAATCTATTTGCCTTAAACATAGTTACATTCTTTGAAAGCTGAAAAAGTGATAAGGAGAATATCATTCTAGATATGATTTTTACCAAAAAGAAGGAACTGGTTATAAAATTCAAAATGACAGAAATGGAACACCAAAGTTAGCAATGACTGATAAAGATAAGGGACTCTTTTTTATGCCATTTTGAGGGCAAAGGGAAGATCACAGAAGGAATGGGATTGGTGCTTGGGGAAATGGCATGATGATAATAGATGGCAAGAAAAAGGCAGAGCTTCAACTCTTATTTCATTTTTGTTTTTTGCTAGGAAATAGAATGCTATTGAATCAGGAAAAAAATTAATGGTTAACAAAATATTAAAACCAAAGGTCGTGAAGGAGGAGTCACTATAAGAGAACACCTATATAAATTCAAGTCACGAGACTCAGTTGAATTGTATCCCAGGATACTAAAATATCTGGCCAGTGTGATTGCTTAGCAGGCCAGGCATCTTTTCAGAGATGGAGAACAGGTGCTTCTGGACTAGTGGTTGGCAAATGTTCCAGTTTTCAAAAGCAGAAAAAAGGTAGATTCTCCAAACTACAAGTGAGTATGCTTCACTGATTTATGACAAAATGATTCACACTTTCTTAAAGGGGTACTCTGTGATCATGTAGAAGCAGAAGTAGTGAACACTGAAAACTAATATGAATTTATCAAGAGGTAATGGCCTTCTTTGATGGATCTACTAGATTGATCTACTGATCAAGGGAATGCATATTTTAGGTATAGCACACCTAGATTTTCACAGGGTGTTAGGAAACGTGTTTTGTAAGAGTCTTGTGAACAAAGAAAGGAGCAGGCTGAAAATAGTGAAGTGGATTCAGAACTACTTGAATGACCAGACTCAATCAGCAGTTATTGATGGTTTGAAAGACTTGATGGAAATTTTAGCAAGTTCATAGATGTCATAGAGATGGTAAGACTACCCAGAATATCAGACAACAGAATCTAAATCCAAAAGGTTCTTGACAAAGAGTCAGATTTGGAAAAATGGTGTTTAATAGGGGCAAATGATAAGTACTATAGGTATATTAAAACAATAAACCACAAAAGAATGGGTTAAGGAGTCTTAGACAATAGCTATAAAATGGGGTAATAAGACCTGTAGTTTCTATGTCACCAAACCTGTTGTAAGGCTCACGTTAGACTTTACAAAGTGCTTTGTAAACTTTAAAATGTTATATGAATAGCAGCTATTACTATTAAGGTATCCAGAATTAGGGAAGTGATAATGCCCTTTTCTCTTACCCTGAATATCCAAAGCATTATGTTTAATTTTGCATGATGAATTTAGAAAATGGCAATGACAAGTTGGATATCTTCCTGAATAGGGTGGCCAGGGGACTGAATGCTTTAAGACAGTAGCTTCACCCAATATTGAATGAGTAGAGTAGTCAAAAAGTAAATGTCAACTTCCATATCTTGACTCCATCCTTCTACTACCACTAGTCCAACAGGAATAAATTCATTCCCTCAGTCAATCAGTCTATCAAGCAACAAGTCTTTTTTGTAAGGTACTGCACCAAGTCCTGTGAAGGATACAAATAGATTTAAGATATATGTAGCCCCTGACCTCAATGAATTTATAATATAGTAGAAGAAATAGCTATAAAATAATGAGTACTTGTCAAACAAGTGTTTCAGAACTTATAAATGCAAATGTATTTTGTCCCTCAGAATAGACACATTGATAAGTTATATATTTATTTGAGGCAACATAATTCAAAATGTTTATAAATCTTTTTGGAAGTGTTTCTCAAACTATGTTCTGTAGAATTCTGGGTTTCTACATAGCTGTTCAATGAGTTCCATGAAGACAGAATTTATGATGGTGGACAAGCATCCAGAGCAAATCCATCCTTTACACTATTTCTATAACACCTCTCATATCCCTTTCCTTCTATCACTTAAACAGCTACCAGGTCATCACCATTTATTGGCTGGCTAATTTCAGTAGCTTCCAAACATCTCCCTGTATCCATTCTTTCCCTTTACCAATTTATCATCCACACAGAACCCGAATTTATGATATTACTAAAACAAAGGTTTGACTATGCCACCCTCCTGGCTCAAAAAGCTCCAGTGATAGCTTCCTTCTTCTAAGATAAAATCTAAACTCCTAAATTCTGATATTTAAAATCCTTCACAATCTAGGTTCAACCTGCTGTGAAGAATTATTGCACATTACTGTCCTTCATATACCATACATTCTTCCAAACTGGCCGACTTGTTCTTGTATATTATTTTGCATCTCCCATTCCATACTTTTACCTAGGCTGTTCCCCATACTTAGAATGTAGTTTCTCTCAACTTCTCTCATAGTACAGGAGTGAGAAGGCTTGGTCACATGCCTTCTCTATACATGTGCCTCAATATGTTTGTACTATGTTTTCATTCTTCCCACTGACACTCTTTTAAGGGAAGGTGTACCCCCAGACACACTGCCTTTATTTTTTTTTTGCTTTTTTTGAGGGCAATTGGGGTTAAGCAACTTGCCCAAAGTCACACGGCTAGTAATTGTGTCAAGTGTCTGAGGCCGGATTTGAACTCAGGTCCTCCTGATTCCAGGGCTGGTACTCTATTCACTGTGCCTCCTAGCTACCCCAACACTGCCTTTCTTAAGAGTCAGTCATGTTTACCAACTAATTGTTCATGGCAAGCACACCTGTGAGGGCTCATGAGGTATAAGTAGCAAAAGTGGGTAACCTTCATATCACTTTAGAAGCTGTCCTTTAAAGACCAAAGAAGTTAGTGAGATTGCCACTGTGAGTTAGAAAGAAGTTAGCGGAAGTAAGGGGGTTAGGAGTATATGATGCATGGGTATATAAATATATAAATTATATATATATATATTTACATATATATATATATATATATATATATATATATATATATATCCATATGTTAATGGGACAGCTAGGTGGCTCAATGGATAAAGTCCTGGGTCTGAAGTCAGGAAGACTTTTGAGTGTCTGAGTTCAAATCTGGCCTCAGACACTAGCTACGTGAGCCTGAGCAAGTCATTTAATCCTATGTGCCTTAGTTTCCTCATCTGTAAAATGAGCAGGAGAAGGAAATGGCAAAACATTCTAGTATCTATGCCAAGAAAACCCCAAATGGGGTCCTGAAGAACAAGACACAATCAAAACAACTTAGCAACAAAAATCACGTTAATGTACTAGCATATATGTGTGCGTATTCATGTTTACATATGTTTGTGTGCATACCTGTAAATGTTGATGGATACATGTTTTATACATAGATGTTCATATGTATACATACAAACTCATATATACTCTAATATAAATACTCTAATCTATACTAATATATCAAAATACTGATGCAATATTATTATTGCACATTATTAGCATATGCACATATACATATGTAAAGACAATCACCAGCAGCTCTCCTGAGGACTGCTGCTATGGATAACTTTAAGAATCTAATTGCAAAGTCTCTATTTATTCAGCAATAAACTAAGCAAAACATTCAAGAAACTAAAGCATAACAATATGACATAATATTTTTTTACTAAGGTGGCCACATAGTCTTAAACAAAACATATCATTCAGCAAGTAACAATCTTCTAAATCAATATAAAGTACCCATCTAATGTCTTCTTTCATCTTGATTGGACTCTGGCTTCCAATGATCCTTAAGTCAATCATCCTTAAGAGGTAATCAGAAAGTACAATTACCATCCTTAAAGGGTAATGGAAAGTCCAAAGGCCATCCCCCCTTAGGTCACAGTAAGTTACAATATCATCAGTCACTACTGAGTACTCAAGTAAAGTTCTCTTTCAACTTGACTCGAGGCTGGCTTCCAAACCCCATGGCTCCTCTTCCATGCTCCCAGCTCTTGCTTGGATTCACAGGTAGGTAACTCTCTCCTGTTCCATATCACAGCTCACTGTCTGTGACTACTCCACTCCAAGCTCTTCACAGTTTCTGTTTCTAGGAAAACAAAGCTCGACAAGGCTACAACAATATTTACCCTCATTATATGCACTATCATCTCAATTCACTTTCTATCTGAGAAATCAACACAAATCAACCAAGTGCTTCTATCTGACAAAGTACACAAATCAACAGAGTGTTTCTGTCTGACAAAGTAACACCAATACAGAACAGACAGAACAACAGTGTGCCAAAACCACAAGCATTCTCTCTCTCTGTTCCGCTTGGTACTAGCTTTTATCTGCTTTGCTCCTTCCTGTTCCACCCTTCCTATTCCATTCTTTAGGAAAGCTCCTCCCACCATGGGCTCCATGTTTTGTGGGAGCAAGGTGGAGTTTGGTTTCACCCTTTCCCCTCCCCCCAACTCTTTACTGCTGCCATATCAGCATTAAATCCTTTAGTTTTCAGACTCCAACCTTGCTAGTGACCTTTTCCTTTCCCCCTCCCTCACTTTAGCGGTTGCCAAATAAGGGCAGGAACAGTACCTTTGTTCCCTGCCTGCCTCCCAGTCAATGGGGCATAGTGGCAGGCTTCCTTGTTATTTGCCATTGAGGAAGATTTCATGCCAAGACTTGAGCCTGCCTCCCAGCTAATGGGAGAAAGGACAGCAGCAGGGAGAGGGCTTGACTGCATTAGGGTATAAATTCTTGTTCTGTCTTCTGTAATATGCCTCCTCTCCCTGATCTGCCATGGAGAGGACTGCCCTCTTCCTGTGGGGGAAGAGAATAAAAAACTTCCTGTTCCTTCCTCAAAATACTTCTGACTTTTATTTTTTCTTAGGGGATTTTTGGGGTCCTTGTACCCCATACAATAGGATCAATACTAGGAGGTAGGTGGACAATGGAGGGATAGGCTAGGTCAAGAGTAACTGAGATTTGGGGCTAGCTATAATGAAAGGCTTATGGCCTCAGGCAAATGCCTCATCAAGAGGTAAGATTCACTCAGAGTTCAAGGGGTTTCCCAGAGCCTGAACCCCATCAGACAGACATATAATTCAGTAACTTGTTGACAGGAAAATGGAACAAAGGTGACTTACCTTTACAATCATCTCCAACCAAACTAGCCATTGCTGTTTGCACACAACCCAGTTGCCTCAGGAGGGTTTCACTCAGCTTCTTTTCCATTTGATGAAGAAGAGCCCTGGGAATACTTACTATAATCGGGGCATTACAACAACTAAGAACAAAAGTTATGACCACAAATCCGATGAGAATTAAACTGGGGGAACCAGAAAAAAAAAAAAAAAAAGAAAGAGAAGATAAAATCTGTCAGTCAGTCAATAGACTTCTAAGTGCTGGGGATACAAATGCAAATAAGTGTCCTAAAGGAGGTTACCCTCTAATGTCAGTTGATAAACATTTATTAAGTACCTATGCAGTACTATGATAAGAACTAGTGATTCAAAAAGAAGCAAAGGAGAGTCTTGCCCTCAAGAAACTTATTATATAATGGGAGAGATAAGAAGTAATCAAATATGTACAATCAAGCAATATACAGGATAAATAAAAAGTAAATAATAGTGGGAAGGAACTAGAATAGAGTGTTTGGAAAAGCTTTACTGTGTGGGAACGGCATATGATTTTAGCTGGACTTAAAGGAAACAATGGAAGCAAGTAGGCAGAAATGAGGAGGGAAAGCATTCTAGGTATATGAGAGAGCCAGAGAAAATGTATAGAGCTAAGATATGGGATATCTTGTTCATGGGACAGTGAGGTGGATAGTGTCACTGGATTGAAGAGTACATAGCAGGGAATATAGTATAAGAAAACTGGATAGGTAGGTAAGCCCTGTTGCAAATTCCATTGGTAATGGGACTCCCTCCTTATTGGTGCAGATGAGTTATCTTCCCTGCATAGGGATAGGGTGTAGCTAATGAGAAGGTAGAGAGCTTCCTCCTTCATCAGTTCCTTTCTGGAACTTTTCAAGGCCAGACTTCTTCAGGACTCTTCGGGAAGCAATTCACTTTGAGTGCTCCTGGCTTCCATTTTCAAAAGAAAAGATTGGAGAGACCAACCCCACCTCTGTTTGCTGAAGGAAAAAAACTCTGGGAAGACTTTAGAGAAGCTTGGAATCTCATCATGTCCCTATTCCTGCCTTGCTACTCTAGAGAAAGGCAAGGAGTTTCCCTTGGGGTGAGATCTAGAACTCTCTTTGTTAAGCTGAGTTATCTCACTCCCAGTGAAAGAGCTCCTTCACTCTACATTAGCTGGTATATATTCCCCTATGTATACTTTCTCTGATTTCTGTTTTGTTACCGACTTAGAGAAATGGGTTTTCTTTGCTATCCACTGTGTGTTTTCATTGTGGAACTGGTATTTGGTAGGAAAGGGGTCAAACCTTGGATCTTTGGATCAATCTTGGGTCCTTCTTCCCCCCAATTAATAATGATGAGTTGATGATAAATTAAATCCAGTCACATCATCTAGACTAATAATATTTAAGGGAGCTGATAAATACAGTTTTAGCCTAACACCTCCTCTCTCTGAGAAAAACAATGACAGCCTCTGGCCCCAACTTCCTGCTTCCCCTTCTGGCAGGAATGAAAGTCTCCCTTGGAGAAGGCTGAGGAAAAGAGGTTAAAGATGTCTATTCTGTACAAGTTGTTCAAAGGATATGCATAAAAAATGGTCAAATGAATAAATAAATGGTCAAAGGATATGAACAGGCAGTTTTCAGATAAAGAAATTAAAGTTATCTACAGTCATACAAAAAATGCTCTAAATCACTATTGATTAGAGAAATGTACATTTATGACCAAAAAAGGAAAATTATAAATACTGGAGATGTGGGAAAATTGGAACACTAATGCATTGTTGGGGTCATGAACTGATCCAACCATTCTGGAGAGTAATTTGGAACTATGCCCAAAGGATAATCAAAATGCACACCCTTGGATCTAACAATAGCACTGCTAGGTCCATATCCAAAGAGATCATCAAGAAAGGAAAAGGACTCACACATGCAAAGATACTATAGCAGCTCTTTGTGGTGGCAAAGAATTGGAAATTGAGGGGATGCCTAGCATTTGAGGAATGGCTGAACAAGTTGTGGTATATTAATGTAACAGAATACTATTGTTCCATAAGAAATGATGAGCAGGTGGATTTCAGAAAAACCTGATACTGAGTGAAGTGAACAGAACCATGAGAACATTGTACATAGTAACAGCAACATTATGTGAGGATGAACTATGATCAACTTAGCTTTGCTCAGCAATACATTATCCAAGAAAATTCCAAAAGACTCCTGATGGAAAATGCTAACCATACCCAGAGAAAGAACTATGGATTCTGAAAACAGTTCAAAGCATACTATTTTCACTATTTTTGTTTTTATATTTTTTCATTCTCTTGGCTTTTCCTTTTTTTCCCCTTATTCTTTCACAACATGACTAATGTGTAAATATGTTTAACATGATTGTACATGTATAACCTATATCAGATTGTTTGCTGTCTTTGGACGGCGGGAGGAAAGGGAGGGAGAAAAATTTGGAACTCAAAAATCAATGTTGAAAATTATCTTTACATGAAATTGGAAAAAAAATACTATTAAGTAAAAAATAGATGTCTATTCTGCTTCCCTTTGAGTCATATGACAACAGCCTTTCCAACACTTGGTCTTCTCGTTACACGTGGAGGGCTCACTTCTTTCTTACAAGTAGGAGGGGACTAGGTTATGAAGGACTTTGAACATCAGAGGATATAGTATTTGATCCTGAAGGCAATAAAGAGCTACTGGAATTTGCTGAGTAGGAGGGGTGACATAGTCAGACCTGGACTTATGAAAATCACTTTTGTGGCTGAACGGAGGATGAATTGAAGTGGGGAGAGACTAATAGGGGAAAGATAACACACAAAAGGAAGCCAAAAATCAGTAGGATGGAGGGAAGGGATGAAAGCATACAGTGCAAGAGAATGATAGAGTGGAGAAGTCCAAAGAGTACAGCTAGGTAGAAAATAAAGAGGTGGCTATCCAGGGTCCTCTCCTCTAATGAAAGTTTTGAAGTTCATGTTTCCTCCCTCCAATGAGAGGGGCAGAAGGCACTTGTGAGGTACAAATACCAATGCTGATTTAATCTTGTAAGATTTCTGAACAATTAATTTCTTAGAACATGATGGAGAACTTCAAGGAAGTCCAAAAGAATACTAATAGGTGGGAAATTATTTGCTGAAGGGAAGAACTTTATAACCATTATCTCCAAAAGGCTTTCTAGACATTGGCTAAAAGACTTAACTAAGGAGAAAATGGATATTTTTGATTGCATGAAATGAAAACATTTTTGTACAGACAAAATCAGTGAAGCCAAAATTAGAAAGAAAGCAGGAAACTGGGGGGGAATTATGTTTCTTCTGTAACGGGCCTCATTTCTCATTGATAAAGGTTCCATTTTTCCTAGAAAGAGAGAGGCTTAATAAGCACAGCACCCCTAAGTAACAAGGGAGTCTGAAACAAGCACCTCAACTGGTAACTATAGCTAAGGTACAGTAGGAAAGTAAAAGCTTCAACCTTCCTGGGAGGGGGTGAAACTTAGTAAGAATAACATTTCAAGTAGATGGTGAATGGATTATTGAGTGAGCATGAAGATAACAGGATAACTGAAGACATACTATAAGAGAGTAATAATGATGCATCAGGGGTAACACACATGAAATATCCATTACAGTACAAGAAAGATTCATCTCTTAGCAGGACCAGGCCAAGAAGAAGCATTGTGATGACATCACCAGAAGATACACTAATTCTACCACAATGTAGGCATATGCTGTTCTTCTACATATATACTAGCTATACATGTTCCTTGTGTGTATATTCCACACATGATACACATTCACAGCTATTCTTACTAATGAAACTGTATGTATTTGTGGGAAGTGAATTTCAGTTTTATATAAGGAAATATTGCTGATTATTTTTATTGCTATATCTTAGTAAAAGTAAACACACTGATAGGGGCTCATATGATTTGGGGAGTTATGTTCCACAAGATACCTAGAACCTGAGATACCTTTCTGAAGATACATAACTTTGAGCAGCTAAAGGTGCTATTTATATACTCAAAACAAATAGATTTTCTGTCTTATTGACTTGGAAGTTCCCTCTAGCAATGAAGATCACAAAACATCTGTGTCTAAGTGTTTTATGTGACTCACTCATGTCGTTCCATAAATTCCCCAGTTGGAGCCTACCCAACATACTAGCAGCCTTCTCTCTTTTTTTTTATTCCAATATCACTAAAGTATCAGCAGAGTACTCTGGCAGTTTATCTTCTTACCTCACCCTCATAACATGCCTTTGGGAATAGTTTCAAATTTTTCTCCAGAATGGTTGGATCAGTTCTCCACCGACTCCACCAATAATGCAGTAGTGTACTATTTTTCCACATCCCCTTCAGTATTTGTCATTTTCCTTTTTTATCATGTTAGTAAATCTGACAGATATGAGAGGGTACATCACAGTTATTTTAAGTTGCATTTCTCTTATTGTTAGTGATTTAGAGAATTTCTTATGACTATTGAAAGCCTTGATTTCTTTATCTGAAAACTGCTAGTTCATATGCTCTGACCATTTATAAATAGGGGAACGACTCTTGTTTTTATACTTTGACTCAATTCCCTCTATATTTGAAAAATGAAACCTTTATCAATGTGAAGTGAGGCCTATTACAAAAGAAACTTATAATTTTCCCCCAGTTTCCTGCTTTCTTTATAATTTTGCCTTTATTGTTTTCATTTCATGCAATCAAAAATATCCATTTAACCTCCCATGATCCTTTCTAGCCCTTATTTGGTCATAAACTCTTCCTCTATCCATGGATCTGACAGGTAATTTTTTTTTCCATGCTCCCCTAATTTGTTTATGATATCATCTGTTATGTCTAAAGCATGTACCTATTTTGACCTTGTCTTGGTATAAAATGTGAGATGTTGTTCTGTGCCTACTTTTTGCCAGAATGCTTTCTAGTTTTCCCAGCACTTTTTGCCAAATAGTGAGTTCTTGCCCCAAAAGCATGGAGCTTTGGATTTATCAAACAATATAGTTATTATAGTCATTTATAACTGCTTGTTTTTTACATAATCTAGTCCACTGATCAACCACTCTTTCTTGACCAGTAACACATTGTTTTGATGATTGCTATTTTGCAATATAGTTTGAAATCTGGTACTGGTATTCTGCCTTCCTTCACATTTTTTTCCCATCAGTTTAATATTCTTGACCTTTTGTTCTTCCAGATGAATTTTACTACTATTTTTTCTTGCTTTATGAAATAATTCTTTGGTACTTTGATTAGTCTTGTTCTTGAAAATTATTCATGGTGCTGTGGTTCCACCTGGACCAGGTAATGCAAAGAGCCCTGCAGGGATTTATTTTCTCATCCTCCACACTCTTGCTCACCCACAGCCACTCACTTATTACATGTCTCCTATTGTTCAAGGACATAGTCACCCACATGACTTGGATTAGCAGAGAACCTCTATAGAAAATCTTTTTGATAAAATGATAGGTCATCTAGCTTTTCCATGTGACCTTTCACTTTGTCTCCAGACCCCCACGCTGGGGATCTAACCTACTGTTGCACCCAAAGGGCAACCAGACCTTTCCAACTGCCCTGTAGCATGTCCCTGATATGTACATTGTCTACCCTACTTAGAATATTAGCTCCTTCAGAGCAGGAACTGGCTTGATATTCTATTTGTATTCCCAGCATTTAGTATAGTTCTCAGCACATAATAAGAGCTTAATAAATGCTTCTTCATTCCATGATGTCATCTGCTTAGATTTACTCATTTCTCTATGTAAGATTAATTTTTTTTAAATTTTTTAAAACATCCATGTTTCACTGACAAGTGAGACATCTCATTATATTTTATGTGTTACTGGAATATAAGACCAATAAATGCTAATATAAAAGGATGGACCTTTGCTTTCTTGGGAATTATAAACATAATTCCTGTAGTCTATGTATGCATATATGTGTATATGTGTACATATATATACACAAATGTACGTATATATGTAAATAGATATGTACATAACACATCTAGAGTACATTAGCAGTCAAGGCTATAACAGACATTGATACAGCTTATAGAAAAAATATAAATTATTATATCCATTAGAAATAATTGAGTAAAATCCGTACGTTTGAAGACACAAGGAAATGTTTTTAACTAATACTCTGACAATGAAAAAGAACTACTTTGAATATGAAATATAAAATACAAAAGAAATGCAAATGGTGTCGACAGTTATCCCCCATTTGGATTTAATTCCAGTGATCCAGATGTGCAATGAGTGTCATGTTACTAGATTTTTGAAAAATAGTTCCATGGTTCTGGCAAAATTACAAAAACATTTACATACCAAACATGGCTCATTTAGACAAAACTCTAGAATTTTTCAAGTGGAAACATAATGAACTGAAACAATTCTAAAAAAAATACTGGGTAATGTAAGAAAAAGAGAAGATTAATTTTGTTGTGATTATTAAACATTAGAGGTATTGTAACTGATATTGTTCCCAAATATAGAACAGTATTGATAGCAAACAAGCATATCTTTTTCACTGTCAATTGTTCTGTTGGCAGATGTTGAAAAAACACAGCAGAAAATAAGATTTTTTTAAATCACAAAACCTGATATAATAATAATGAGGGTTGTAACTAGTATAAGAAAAGTGGGACTGTCTCAGTGGATTCATATCTGAGGGAACTTCCTCAATAGGAGGCACTTTCCTCGGAAGGGCCTGCTTTCCTTTGGGGTGCCTGCTATTCCATAACCTCATCTCCTGGTCCTTCACTTGCTCATTCCACTTTTCAGGGTAGTCATTCTCAGGCTGCCACTCCCAAAGTGCCATCACTGAGACATTCCTCTTCCAGGACCGTTCTACTTTCTAATAACCTCACCTAAATTAACTCCAACTCAGATTGTTTTCTGTATACTGCATCTCCACCTCACAGTCAACTGTTTTTTCTCCGAGTGAAAGAATTCCTATTCACTGATGTTTAAAAAACCCCAACAACTTTGACATTTCTGCTCATCTTCCATGTTGTTAAGATAGGCAATAGCAAAATAGGAACTTTTCAGCCTAGGTAATATACAGTGGAAATTTTGAATATATCAAGACTATTATGGCAGATAGGAATGTCTGGTAAAGATCCTGAGATGTTAGCAAATTGTGTTCTGCTGATAGCATTGATTGGATTAGTTGCAGAACCTTTATGTCATTCTAAAAGTCTCCTTTTATAGAAGGCTCAGAATGCCCAGCCAACTCTTCATTTCTCACAAGTTGCTCTGCCTGGTTTTTACTCTACCATCAGCCCCTGAGTCAGGTACCCTCTGTTGACATATCCCCAGATTTTAAACTTCCTTTTGTGTATTGTCTTCTCCCATCAGATTGTAAACTCCTTGAGGGAAGGAGATGTTTTTCTTTTTCTTATTTGTAGCCCCAGTGCTTAACACAATGCTTGACACATATTAGGTGCTTAATAAATTTATATTGCATTGCATCATAGTGTATTATGTCCTATCATGTTGTATTGCATATGTAACCCACAAGTGCCATGAAGTGGCCAGAATATATGAATGCTTTCATCATGTACCAGTGACACATTTTTGCAAAATTATCGGCAAGATCTTCAGGATGCTTTTGGTCAACAATACCCTCAGTTCCAAGTTACATAAGAATATATTACAGATCAATACAGAGCAATAATAAGAAATAAGTTCATTTCAAAGTCCAGATAGGACAAAATAGGAACAGAAATCAAGGACTGATTTAAATCTAAAGAGGGAAAAGCTGAAGAAATCAAAGTCTTTGAAGATGACTTCACTTAAGACCAACTCCAGAGATTAAAATAATAGGAAAATAACTAACATTTTACATAGTACTTTGCTCCAGGCATAATGTAAAGCACTTTACAATTATTATCTCACTTAAACCTCACAACAACCCTGGGAAATGAGTGTTATTATTATTCCCATTTTACAAATGAGGGAACTGAAGCAGAAAGAAGTGACTTGCCCAGGGTCACAGAGCTAGTAAGTATCTGAAACCAGATGTGAACTCAGGTTTTCCTGACTCCAGACCCAACAATCTATCCTGGTGCCACCAGCTGTCCCTAATATCAACAAAGATAATAGAAAACAGTTTTCATAGATCACATGATTTTGAAGAAAAAACAAGCATATTTAAATTGGAATTTTTTAAAAACCTTTTTAAGTTTGATGGCATGAACCCAACTAGTAAATCTAATATATCAAAATAAAGTCATTTTTAAAAGTTGCTATTTGCTCATGAATGAATGTGTTTTTCCACAATGCTTGACAGAATATGTTAAAACATGTTAATACCAGCATTCGTGGAGGCCTTCATTTTAATAAGACCATAGGATGAAAGGTAAAGTTATCAAGGAGTATTTATAAAAATAGGTATTAAATACCACCATGGTAGAAGTAGGCTG
The DNA here is from genome assembly GCF_028583685.1 of Petaurus breviceps papuanus. Taxonomy (NCBI): domain Eukaryota; kingdom Metazoa; phylum Chordata; class Mammalia; order Diprotodontia; family Petauridae; genus Petaurus; species Petaurus breviceps. The sequence continues at coordinate 7,385,455 of NW_027185712.1, read as the reverse complement.
AGAAAATCATCAAACACCTGTGGAAATACATGGATGATTGAGTCAATATCTACCCAGCACTCTCAGTAGAACTTGAACATCATATCATATGATTGAAAGTAACTAAAAAGAAACACATTGAACTCTTACAACAAAATTTCAGGCATCAGTAGGAAAGATTTCTTTTGCACCTGAGCATAACTTCTTGTGATGCTTCTAAAATTACATCACGTAGGCAGATTCCTCAGCTACTTTGGTGTAATGCTAGCCCCAGTTAGACCAAAAAGTTTGAAAGTGGGACAACAGTGGCCCAAGCATCCAACTGTGTTATAAATTAAGATTAGCAAACCATCCTCCTTGGTGAACATGTCATTGATTACATTTTAAAGCAGCCCCACACCCATCAAATAAATTCCTTTCCATTGCTTAGTGTTGCCTCAAAAAGTATCATGAATTTATCAAAGGAAACTAATTTATCCTGCATTTGAATGCTAGATTAATTTTTAGCTTTCCTGAAGCAAAATTTTCTGGATGTCCAAGGCAATTGGAGTTAAGTGACTTGCCTAAGGTCACACAACTAGTAATCATGTTAAGTGTCTGAGGACAGACTTGAACTCAGCTCCTCCTGACTTCAGGACCTAGTCACTGTGCCACCTTGCTGCCCCTATCAACAGATATTTATTGAATTCTTATTCTCTGCAGGATGCTGGATTAGGTATGCTACCTCTACTCCAGTCATGCTGGTCTCCTTGATATCCTCTAAACACCCCTGCTCACTCTTGTCTTTGGATCTTTGCTTGGGTTTTTATCCCTTCCTGAAACATCCTCCCATCTATTTTTATCCAAGTCTTATCCATCCTTCAAGTCCCCACTTAAGTATCCCTTCCTTGGTTTAGCCTGTGCAGACCACTCTACCCCTCACTGACAGAATTATGCATTCTGGGTTGGACAATTATCCCCATAGGATCGAGACTAGGAAAAACAATGCTTAAAAGCTACATTTAAAAACTGTAGTTTCTGTCCCCCTGAGCCTTTGGGTTTCACTGATTTTTAATCTTTTCTGAGAAGCATGTAGCATACTAAGGCACAGGACTTGAGTCAGAAAGATATAGGTTTACCTCCTATCTCAGACACTATGGTCATATATATATATATATATATATATATATATATATATGATCTTAGGCAATTCACTTAATCTATATGGGCCTCATTTCCTTCATCTATAAAATAAAGTTGAATTTGATGGTTTCTGATATACGTTCTTATTCTAAATCTCTGATTCGAAGTCAGTGGTTTAATCTAACTCCTTCATTTTACAAATGAGAAGTCTGGGCCCCAGGGAAGGTTGCCTGGATCACACGCAAATCTGAGTCCTCTGACTCTATCACCAGTGAGCTTTCCATCAGACTTCAGTGCCTCCTAAGGTTCAGCTCTATAAAAGCACGACACAACACCCACAGTACCTACCTCACAGGTTGTGGAGCTTAAATGAGATTGTGCACATAAAGCACTTCACAAGTCTTAAGCAGTGGATAAATATCAGTTAAAATTATTTACTGTAACACATGCAACCTACCTTAGAACAAAATAAATAAGTTTCATAAAGAATTGGATTTTCTAGCATCAAAAATAGGTGTGTACACTTTTTTTTAAACTGCATTACTCATTGTGCTTCTGAGCAAGTTGTAACCTAGGGATCCACCTACCTTGTCTACCCACAATTTAGTGCCTGATTATGTACTTTCTTACACAGTTTTTAAATTGTTTCAAGTGCATACATGTGTTTGTCTGCTGTCTCCAACCAGACTGTTACCTCCTGGAGCCCATTTACACCTGCTATTCACTCTCATGATGTCATACTTCCCTCTCAGAGTGTCTACAACAATTGAGCTGTTGTTGTTCCTCCCTCATTTTCGAAGGGTACCAGTGATGCTATAGGGTGATATCTAGACCTGTGTGAACTGGATTCAAATGAGCAGAGTTGCACAAAGTAGTAAGCCTCACTCTCTCTTCCTGAGTCATTGGAAGTGTTGTGGCAGGACAAAAACCAAGGCAAGTGGTGATGGCCCAGGATGCAGTGGGTGACCATGGCCTCTTTGATATCTGACCAGGCTCTAAGTGTTCCACAGTACCTGCTTCAGTCACCTTCATGGCTGTTGGAGCAGATTGTTCTCATCATCCCATTCCACCAAGGGAAGTCTTCACATGCTTGGGTTAGACATCCCCCTCACTCACCAATTGGTTTGAGGCCTGTCAGTTATCCTCGGTTCAGTTTAGCCTGTCTGCCAGACAGTTTCACTAGGGTATGGCCTTTGTGCATTATAGATTCTTGGAGCCACAGGTAAGAGCTGGGTAACAGGTGAACACCAAAGATGGATGAGTAGCCCTGAAAAGGGTTAAGCAGGGATAACATGGTCACATCTGTGCTTCAGGAAAAATAACTTGGGCAGCTGAATGGAGAATCAACTGGAATAGGGAGAGACTTACAGTAAGCCAACCTAAAAAAAAAAAAGCTGTTACACTAGTCCAGATGTGAGGTGCTATGAAACTGCACCAAGGTGGTGACACTATCAAAAGAGAGAAGGGAGCATATTCATGAGTTTCTGCAAAGGTTAAATACATAAGCCTTCGAAACAAATTGTATATGAAAGATTGAGACAGAGTGAAGAATTGAGTTTGACATCTAGGTTGAAAACCTGGGGAAATGATATGAAGAGATTCCAATATTAAATATAAAGTCCTTGTCTTATCATTACAATCCCTTCATCTAGAACAATGGTAAGAATAGATGAACCAAAAATGGAATTATTTCATAAACATATGTACAATCACATTCTAAACTTTTGAGGCATGTGCATTGTGGATGCTTATTTGTATTACCTATGGCCAAAGAGGCAGGGTGCTTTCTCCCTCAAGAGGGCCCTATTTCTGGGATCAATGGATTCAGGATTGAGAGGAGTCAGACTTTAAAGAGGGGGGTTTCAGATTTCTTGTCTTCTCTGACGAATTATGCTTCCATCCAAGAGTCTGAAGAAAAAATTCTTTAAAAAAAAGCTTAGAGATGGCTCATGTCTAGGTTTTTCACAAAAGTAGACAGATATCCTCCCTTCTAGAAATGTACCCAATGCATAAAATAGCAGCTATCGATATTGGATAGCTATTTATTTTCCTTCCTATAAAAAATTCTCCCCCCCCCCACAAAAATGGAAAAACTTTTTCATAAGTATGTATTAACATACTTGACATGAAGTACTTTGTGGGATTGCTGAACAGATAATTATGCTTTTATTTCTGGCCTACCAGTCACAAATCTAGTGGTCCTCTTAAGCCAGGGCATGACAGGGGCTTTATCACTTTTGCTTCAGAATCCTTCTAGTGCTAATGTACTTCTCCTTCCTAAACAATGAAATTACAAGAATGTCTCCCTGCTGGCACTCAGTATCTGACTCTAGAGTTCTAGAATTCTAATACTCATGAGGCTGTCACCAAGGCTAGAAATAGCCACCTCAGGATATCTATTTAATGACCTGTGCTCAGTGAAAGAAGTACAAGGAATAAGAAGTAGCCTGGGATTTGAGATCCAGTCTCATGCCTGTGTGGACAAGCACATGTTTTCAGTGCTGTGTATATGTAACCTCTGTAGTTGCTACTAGGAGGGGATAAAGGAGAAGGAAAAAATTCCCATCCTCAACCTTCACTAGAAATTCAAGGGGAGAACTGGAATTGGGTAACTTTTATAAAGGCCACCTTGGAAAAGAAATTAGAAACTCATTGTAGATGACTACTCCTGAATAAGTTATCAGTCCTTTCTGACATACACTGCCCATCCCTTTCTCCTCAAATCAAGGAGTCAGAGCACAAGTGGAAGGGAACAACCTATAAATAATCCCCACATGATAGACTCGCTGTATTTTCTTCAAACTTCACTGTAACCAATTCGCCCTTAAGATTTTAGCTTTCATAGAGAGAAATGTAGAATTCCTGCCCACATCAACTTAATACCTAAGCTCTATTGCCCTGGCTTCTGAGTCTAATCTGAACCTCAGGAAAATTAAAGGATATGTCAATCACTCAGGTGCAGGCAAGAAGGGAGCTAACAAAAGAGACAAGGAGCAAGCTTTGAAGTAGCTAGGAGTGTAATGAGGAGAAAATGCCAAATAACAGTTACAGATATGAGATAAAATGACCTTTCATTGATGTGCCTGTGAATATCATTGAGATAAAAAGATAGTAATAATAAAGTGGAAAAAAAAAGTTCCCAGGTTTCGCGAGGAGCTCAGCAGTTTGACAGGAAGCACAGATGGCTTGAGCCAGTCCAAGCAAAGACCCCAAGCTGCACCACAGCTGCAGGCTAGAAAGACCTTCGATAGAACCACACAAAGGCCAGTCAGACATGTCAGAGAGGCGAGCAGGAGGCGGCAAGAGAAGTCGAGATTAATGAGGAAGAGCATAATGAGAAAGGGCAACAACTGGAAACCCTGGTGGTGACATCAGGAAAAGAGCCAGAGAAGACAACCTTGTTATCACATCTGTTCAGTCATTATAATTAAATGGTAATGTTCAGCTCTTGTTGGGTTACCAGGGTGGAATTCCAAGTGGGAGAGACGCCCGCTGCTTACTTGGTCCTGCTGTCACTGCCCTTCTCATAGAAACTGAGAAATTGTTCCACAAGCTAATGGGCAGAGTGTTTGGAGCAAGTGTTAATTTTGGATTACATATGAGTGAAAATAAGATGAAGGTCTGGGGAATGCTTCAACTTCACTCAGATGTTTCATTTCCATTTGCTAGTTCTGTAAAATACCCAGGGACATTTTTCACTCCAATTTGGAAGATTTCATAAGCCTCCCAACTTGGAGGTATTGATCCAAATGTCTGAGTTATGCCCACCTGCACACGTGTTATGTAAGAGATTCTACAGAATTATCTTGAAAGAATAAATGAAGAGAACACATATAGATTTTATTCCATGTTCAAAAATATTTTCATTTATAATAGGCAGATGGGCCCTGAACAAATTTCAGAGCAATTTCATTTAGGGATATTCAAAATCATTAGGACTATTATTTCAGACTTGATCTATCCAAGTAGAAACCTATGTCCAAATGGAAAATAGTTCACCCACTGTATTTAAAAAAATCAGAAAAGTACTTAAGGTCCAAATGCCTAAAAATACATTCTAAGTGGTTTATTGCTTTGGTGTATTAAAAAGAATTTAGTGTGTCTTTGTATATTTGTATCTGTGTTGTGTGCATATAAATTTTTGGTATATTAAAATAGATCTTAGAGTTGGGAAGCCTGAGTTCAAATGCTTCTTATTTATTAACTATAAGATCTCCAATGAGTCACAAAGCTTCTCTGAACATCATTTATTAAATGTGAACATAATGTGTTTATACCACCTACTTAACAGATTTGTTTCCAAGAATGCGTTTTGGAAACCTTAAAGTATCATATATGTAACCAGTGTTTGACCAATGGGAACCCTGTTCTCAGATTAACAATCACCATGCTCTGTCTGCTGCCAGATCTTTTGGAGAGGTTTGATGAGTGTGCTTTTGGAATTGTGTGATGACATGTAATGGAGGGCATTGCTCTTGACCATGACCTTTCATTTTACTCCATGGTGACAAAAGGACTTTTGATTGGCTGCTGAGTTGGAACTGAGTGCATTCAAAAGGCACTAACTCATCAAAAGAAATTGCTTTGTCTTTCCTGCCTGACTGCATTTGCCTGAGGAGGCAAGCACCAAGGTAAGCCTCTGGGTAAGGAGAGAGTTGTAATTTCAAGCGACCTACTTTCTCCACCCAGATGAACATGAAGCCATGAGCAGTCTCTGCTATTGCTTTTGTCCCTTGTATGTCTATTTTTAATGCCTTAAATTAAAGAAAGCATACATATACTTCTTGAGTAGGTCAGTAACAAACATTTATTAAGTACTTAACTATATGCCAGGCACTAAGCTAAACTCTGGGGATGCAAATATAAGCAAAAATTTAAAACCGTTGCTGTACTCAAAGAGTTTACCTTCTGACAAGTGAAGACACAAAAAGGAGATGAAAATCATAGTAATGGGAAGGGGTGAGGAATGAAGGTACCCACACAGGGGTGGTGTGGGCCCCTGGTATGGAAGTCGGACAGTAAGAAGTGCAAATGGGAAGGAATTGAAGGTTGGCTTGCCTGGATACATCTCCCAAATGGAGAATATAGCAAGAACTCATGATTCCAGAGTGAGGAGGTAGCACTTTAGGTACTGAGGTTGTTTCTAGGGAAAGACTATAGCAAAGGCATCATGTTGAATTCCAGAAAGTCAGAAATGCAGTTTCTGTTTTAGAGCCAGAAGAGATTAAGCTGTAACTTCTTGAGTTTTGAAAAACTGGAAGAGCAAGCCACCAGAGGTCCAATAATAGGAGTCCAAGCCAGGGTTAGGAGGTGATGTGGGGGGCATACCCAGTGAAGCATGAAGGCCAAAGCAATTTTCTTGGCCTAGTATAGCAATGAACCAAAGATATCTGAGAGAGAGAGAGAGAGAGAGACAGAGAGAGAGAGAAAGAGAGAAAGGATTGGAATCCAGGATAATAGATAATATGGCATATTTAAAAGTTAACTTGGTAGGAGGTAAATGCTTTGTAACAACTACTTTAAGTACATCCCTACTCTCCAAAGGTACCAAGTTGCTATAAGCTTGAATATAACCCTAGGTATTGGGAAAAGATGTATTTTAACTTCTCCTTTTTTATTTAATTTTAATCAATTCATTTATTTTACTTGCATTTATAATTTATTTCTCCCACTATGCCTCTAATATAACAAAAGAAAAAAGAAACTTTCATCTCAAGCATACATAGTCAAAACAAATTCCTAAATTGATCATGTCTAAAAATGTATGGTTTTTAAGTACATCACCTCTCTGGAAGGAGGTAAATCTCTTGTTTCAACTTTAATCCTCTAGACTCACGATTTATCATTGCATTGATAGTGTTCTAAAGATTTTCGATGTTGTTTTTCTTGACAATGATATAAATTGTTCTCCTAGTTCTGCTCATATTGATCTGTATCAGTTCATAGAAGTCTTTCTGGTTTCCTCTGAAATAGTCCATTTCATCATTTATTGCACAATAATATTCAATTACATTCATATATCACAATATGTTCAGTCATTCCCCAATGGGACAGTTTCAAAAAAGATCTGCCATAAATATTTTTAGACATATAAGTCCTTTTTCTCTTTTTTTGATCTCTTTAGAGTATAGGCCTAGTAGTGGTATACTAGGTAATAAGGAATTTTAGTTTAGTAGCTTTGGGTTTATAGTTCTAATTTGCTCTCTAGCATGGTTAGACCAGTTCACACTTCTATTAAGAGTGTACTAGTGTACCAGCTTTCCTGTACCCTTTCTAATGTTTGTCATCTTCAGTAAATCCTTCTATTCTTCTCATATCTTCTCAATAAGTAACTCTTTATAAAAGTTAATTGATGGGCAGAGCCAAGATGGCTGAGTAGAAGCACGACCTTCCCGCGGCTCTGGCTTCCGCCTTCCCCAATCCATGTAAAAAGGGGTCTCTAAACAAACTTTGGAGCTGCAGAACCCACAAAATGACACAGAGAAGCTAACCTCCCGCTGAGGACAGCCCAGCAGGCCAGCAGAAATCCACCACAGCACTCTGGAAGCCCAGCCCAGCCCCACACCAAGGCTTTAGCCCCAGGGCGGGCCTGACCAGCCTCCAGCCAGAGGTACTCCAGATCAGCAGCAGCTGTGGCAGCTTCCAGATTTATCAACACATAGATGCCAAGGACAAAGGGAGAGGGACAAAAAGGAGCAAAGCATGAAACAGGAGGAAAACAGTGAAGTCATAACTCCTGCACCAAAAGCTTCAAAGGAAAATACGGGCTGGTTACAGGCCATAGAGGACCTTAAGAAGCAGGTAAGAGAAGTGGAGGAAAAATTGGGAAGAGAAATGAGAACAATGCAAGGAAATTATGAAATGAGAGTCAACAGCCTGACTGAGGAAAATAATACCTTAAAATACAGACTTACTCAAATGGCAAAAGAGGCTAAAAAAGGCAATGAGGAGAAGAATGCCTTAAAAAGCTGAATTTGCCAGATGGAAAAAGAATATCAAAAGCTCAATGAGGAGAATCATTGCTTCAGAATTAGATTGGAGAAAATGGAAGCTAATGACTTTATGAGAAATCAAGATGCTGTGTTTAACAGCATTGGATCTGTTTAATATCCAAACAAATGAAAGAATAGAAGGCAATGTGAAATATCTCATGGGAAAAACCATTGACCTGGAAAATAGATCCAGGAGAGATAATTTAAAAATTATTGGACTACCTGAAAGCCATGACCAAAATAAGAACCTAGAAATCATCCTCCAGGAAGTTCTCAAAGAAAGTTGCCCTGATGTTTTAGAACCAGAAGGCAAAATAGAGGTTGAAAGAATACACTGATTACCTCCTAAAAAAAAGATCCCCAAAAGAAAACTCCTAGGAATGTTATAGCCAGGTTCTGGAATTTCCAGATTAAGGAGAGAATATTACAAGCAGCCAGGAAGAAACAATTTGAATATTGTGGAAAAACAATCAGGATAACACAGGATCTGGCAACTTCTACACTGAGGGATCAAAGGGCTTGGAATATGATATTCTGGAGGTCAAAGGAGCTGGGATTAAAACCAAGAATCACCTACCCAGCAAAACTGAGTATCATGTTTCAGGGGAAAATATGGTCATTCAGTGGAATAGAGGACTTTCAAGCATTCTTGCTGAAAAAACCAGAGTTGAATAGAAAATTTGACATTCAGATACAAGAAGCAAGAGAAGCATGAGAAGGTAAACAGGGAAAAGAAATCATAAGGAACTTCTCAAAGTTGAGCTATTAACATTCCTACATGGAAAAACAATAATTGTAACTTATGAAACTTTTCTCAGTAGTTGAAGGGATTAGAAATATATATATATATATATATATATATATATATATATATATATATATATACACACACACACACACACACACACACACACACACAGACAAATATATGTCTATATATGAGTGTATATGGGCATATGAATACATATGTGAATGTTTGTATATATGTTTACAGGTATACATAGATAGAGGAAACAGGACCAATTTAACAGGAAGGGATGATCCTTAAAGGTGAAATTAAGAGGTGAGGGGAATATAATGAGAAGAGATGGGGAGAGACAGATTGGGGTAAACTATCTCATACAGAAGAGGCAAGGGGAAATGGTTACAATGGAAGGGAAGAATAGGAAGGCAAAAGGGAATGGGTCAACCATATTCCCATTGAATTTGGCTTGAGAAGGGAATGAAATACACACTAATTAGGGTATCTCACCCTCCAGGAGAGTAAGGGGGGAAGGGAATGAAACGGGGGATGATGCAAGGAAGGGCAGGATTGGGGGAAGGGAAGTTGGAAGCATCCACTTTTGAAAAGGGATGGGATCAAAATAGAGAATAGAACAAGTGGGATGTGGGATAGGAGGGAGGGAAATATAGTCAGTCTTTTACAATATATCTACTATGTTATTGTTTTGCATTAGCCACACATGTACAACCTATACTGAACTGCTTATCTTCCCAGTAAGGGTGGGTGACAAGGAAGGAAGGGAATGAATCTGGAATTGAAAGTTTTAAATTCAAATATTCAAATATATATGTGTGTATATATATATATATGTACTATGATTAATACCATCTTACATGTAATTGGAAAATAAGATATACAGGCACTGAGACATAGAGATCCACTGGAAAAGTCGAAAGGCGTATGGGAGGAAATATGGGAGAGAGCAGATTGGAGGAGGGGATATCCTGTGGGACTGCTATTTTGGGGTGGTGGGTAGGGGACAAAGGGGGAGAAAATTTGTAACTCAAAATCTGGCAGAAACGAATGATGTAAATCAGAATTTAATAAAGCATTTTAAAAATTTAATTGATGTTAATTAGTTAAGTGATACTAAAATACTAATCACTGATTCAATCAATACTGTAAAAAAGATACTAACTGAAACTGGTGATTGACATTAGAGAGAACACACCAGAATGGGGGCTCAAGGAAAGCCTATTGAAAAGATCTCAACACCTGTGTAATAATGCAGACTCTTTGGGGGAGGAAGGAGAGATATAATAAGCCTTCTGGGAAACTTGAGTCTTCAGTATGGGTAGAATTTGTGATGAGAACCCCCAAAGTTTAAACTAAGTGTGAAGTAGTTTGGGATCACCAATAAGGAGTGGGCATAGGTATCAAGATAGACCAAGAGTTTCAGATGAAGCTAGAACTGCCCTTTGAAGGGACCTATAAATCCTCCAGGTGAACTAAGGAGAAGGGAAAGCATTCCAGAAATACGTTCCAGGTAGCCTCTAAAAAGGCATGAAGCTGAGAGACATCTCAGAGGATTTCACCTTTCAGTTTCAGAACTTCAATCCCAGTCCTAATTGGTAAGTACTTCACAACTGGTTCACCATATCATGTTGGACAGAATCAAAAGACAAAAATGTTAAAAAAAAAAAATACACATGAATGCTATGTAAGCCAAAGTGATAAATAATTTTATAATCATCAAATAATACTTTTTATAATCAACATGTACAATGGTATCTTGTTTTGTCAGAATTGTCAGCTAATTTTGTGAGGGCAAACATAGTTGCTTGTGGAGTATCACATGCAAAAGTGTTCCTGTTCTCTAACTTAAAAAAAAAAAGAAATTCTTGATTGTACTGGTTGATTTTTCTTATAAATATGTAGAAAGTAGAGAAAGTAGGCATTTTGGCCAACAACTATTAATGTTCTCTTGGTCTTCTTTTTTAATAATAGGACCTGAGGTTGTCCACTACCACCCCCTCCATTTTGGCATCTTCTCCTTCAGATAACTTGAAACTGATTTGTCAAAACACTCATAATTGTGTCTATCTAAGAACAGACCTCTTTGTGTACTTGATCTTCAATAGCCACTTTTCCGTCTTTGCCTTTCTTCAATGTCCTTATCACTTCTTCTAGTTATACATCCCAGAATGCATCATTGGACTACAAATATGGGCATTCATTGTTTTTGATGCTTTATGATGAAGAAAACTTTGTTATAAAAACTTTTCATATAATTTTCATCTTCTCTCTATTTGTTGTATCCCTTCTGCTTTAATCTTTACATGTCCTTGGAAGATTTTGCTTAGTTGAGTCTTTTTTCAAGTTTTCTTTAAACTGGTTATTCCTTATACTACTATCTTGCATGATAATACTCTATTAAATCTTCTACCATTTTTGTAAGATTTTAAAATAAGTTCATATTCTAAATTGGTGTTTCCTTGGACTTCCAATTACATTGATTTACATTGGTTAAAATTCTATATAAAACTGAAATATTTGGTTTTAATATACTTTCTTCCTTCATTATGCATTTTTTCAGCATCAATAATTTCTTTAAATAGTTCAGATTGGTGTTATTTTAATTGAACCCCAATCTTGTTTTTACTTTTATTCTTTCTTCTAGTTATGTTTTAATTTTTACATTTCCTCTAACAAGTTGGTGAAATGACTGTACACAGACCTCTGAAACAGAAATGACACCCACATCAGTAACAAGTAGTTTCCTATAGACAATGTCATCTTAGTGATCTTTCCTGATAATCATAATATCTAGTGACTTCTGGTTTTCTTCCACAAAGTATTTATGAAAGACATAAAGTTTCTGTGGTCTACCAATCTCAATTGTTACACATGACTCATATTTTCTAATGGATTTTTCCTGTCCTTATTTTTATTTTTCCTTTGAAGTTATTGTTAAAATACATATTAATTTGATTTGGAGCATCTCAACATGTTCTTTGTAGAATTTCCCTATTTCTTTATCACTTGAAACAGACGTTGGCATATATTCTTCAATTTTTGTGATTGCTGTTTGCAAATATTTACATGTACTACAGCAAGAGATAACCAATTATCCCATGAAATAATGTTTCTTGTCTTCTTTGATTGCACAATAAAATTAGTTCCCCCAATTCCTTTATTTACTTCTCAAGGCTAATCAAGTAGGGCAGCTTTCTATGTAGTTGCAATTTCCTTCTCTCTTTTTGTTTCATTTAGAATAAGAATTCAAATATTGATACAATTCAGTTGTTCCTATAATTTGTATCTCAAATATTTTGTGCTTTTTTATTGATGACTTTTGTTTTCTCATTCATTTATGATTTTTATTCTTTTGTTGCTTCTTAGGAATGTCAAAATTATACAGGCTTCCTACAAAGACATAAGAGAGATTTTGATCCTTTGACCACCAATATTAAACTAAACATAAAACAGGGAAACATTATCACTACAGGTATTCACCACTGTTATGGAAGAGATCTAGCAGAGATTTCAAGTTAAGGAAATCTTCCCTATAGATGACGAGCTGCTCTGTAGGCTCCCTTCGCAGGTGATATTTTACTAATTTGCTGACTGCATCAAAATCAGGAGTACAGGGAAGAGCCTCATATAGAAGTCTGAAATCACTTAAAAGAATTTGGTCCAACTACCTACAAAGGAAAACATAAGTGCATGAAGAATATTCATTGTTCAGACTATGATATAAAGTTAAATGGACAACCTATACTGATCACCAATCAGTGTATATTTTGTAGATAGAAGCTGAAAATAGACAATTAATAGAAGCTAGGTTGAAACAGGAGGAAGAAGACATCTAGATTATCTTTTGGGGAAGTGCAAAGTTCAATGAATGACCCTAAGCTTCTCCTTTAACCAAAAGCCCATATATTAATTCTAACATTCTTATGATATTGTTATATGGCTGCAAATTTTGGAACACAATCACCCGAGTAGAACTGAACTTCAAAATTTCTCAAAAGACAATGGACAAGCACGTGTTAGACATGAACAGGTAGCAACACTTTTTTAAAAAGAGAAATTATGAAGGAGGATACCATTAGGAGTATGAGCAGAAATACATTGGGCTTATGTGGAAAGATGTGATGAATCACTTGTAGGACCCGTCAACATCCTTGTGAAATCAGGAGAGCGATGAAAGGCCTCAGAAGATTGGGTGAACTTTCACCACCACCACTACCCATGGAGAACTTATGAGAGGACATGAATGAGAAATGGTTGTGCAGGTCACAGATCCACGTAGTCGAGTGTAGGGGAATCCCCTATGCTTAGTACAGTACCTTACACAGAAAAGACAATAACCATTGGGTGAATTTGAATTTTGAAATATGATTCCTGACCCATCTACCTAGCTTAAGAATGAAATGAAATTGTATTTGTGAAATGGCTTTGTAAAATACAATATAAGATTTTATCATTATTATTTTAAGTAACATGCTATTCATAGAAATGTATTTGGCTGAGATCACCTTTGCAGCAATTTAGTGCCATCCTGGATTCAAAATTCCTCATCTTAGAGATCAGGGAACTGAAACTCAGAGAAGTTCATTATTTGTTCAAGGTCACAGTAGGAATGAGTGATAGGGCCAAAACTAGACCCCACCTATGACTCTAGAATGAAGGCTCATTCAAATCTTTGCTAAATGAATGAATGTTCCATAGAAACAACCAAGACAGAAGTGTTTAGAATGCTCTAAATAGTCCAAGCACGTCTGTAATAACTGTAAAAGCTTACATCCTTGGACTGCTTTACAGTTACAGCATGCTGTATTTTCATCCTCTCTTTTGATTCTTACCAAAGCTCTATGGCAGAATGTTAGTCACATTTTACAGATTAATTTTTGAGACCTAAACAAGTTAAGCAACTTGCCAAAAGTTACAAAGCTAGTAAGTAGTCAAGTTAACTTAGTACAATGTTCTTTCCACTACGGTTGTAATGAAAGAGCTATAAACACCTAAAAGTGTTTACTAGCATTCTTCTTTAATCCCAGGACTGCCTTTAGACACAGGGACTAACAGAAAAACAAGGCCAAAATGTGGGCAAAAATTAAAGAAAGATAGAAGTGGTTATCATGGCTTGTATCATGGTTTTTATTATCATGATTGTCATCCCATTAATATGGGATACATGGGTCTTTAATTCAGGGCATTGAAATCAGTAGGGAAGGGATATGCTTTTATGTTTAAGTGACCAGTATCCCATATGCTTCTAATATTCCTCAGCTAGTGTATAGTATTAAATTGTGCAACCATATCCAGCTGTTCCCCAGGATCCCTTTGCCATGGTGTTTCATTTTTCAGAACTAGTTTTTCCCCAAACCCCATGGAGGCAAGTGCCAAATCACCCCATCTCAGTGCAACATCCCCTACAATGAGACTCTCCACTGATCTGCACCTACTGTTTTCTCCTCTCCTACCATACGCCAAGAAAAATTCTTATTCTCTCAACCCAGATTGTCATAAGTTATGAAAAAAAAATCCTAGTTATTGAAGAAGCACAATTATTCCATAAACTTGCTGTCACCACTATCTTTTCCCTCTCACCCCCTAATAATGATAGGTTGGCTAAAGATGAATATAGTTCACTTACATCTAATTCATCAAAGTTTTATTTTTAAAAGTCCTTTCTACCTTACTTAACTGTTTTCTTCTCTTCTTAAAAGAAGTAAGGGAACTGAGCTTGACCTGCAAAAGGTTTTCATTTGTATCAGAACTGAAATAGGGGGAAAGAATTCTTTAGGGTACATTTGAAACTTAGAAAGACGGGTTCAGTAATGACACTTCTGAGATCAAACAGAAACATGATAATGGCAGAATTGTATGAGGAGCTGCATACAAAATACATTTTCTCTTCTTTTGAAGTTGTCACTAAAATACCTCTTACCTTCCACAAAAATTAGGCAACTCATAGAAATTAGTGACTTTGTCAGGGTAAAATGCAATTAAGAAACGAAAACTCAGAAAACAGCGGCTAGCTAGCTAGGTGTCTGTACCAGGTCCAGATTCATTAGCAGATGCACATGCCCCCCCATAGCCTCTCACCCTGAAGTAATGAGCCATGTGGAGACCAGGTTTGGATGCCAAATACATCTGTGACTATAGCAACATGGGCACTGCCCGATGAAATCCTCTTTTTGCTGCTCAGCAATGTTCTTTTGCTTCTTCCAGGAGGGGAAAGATATGGTGAACAGACTCCATAGACACTCAATTTTGAACTTAAATTTCTTCAAACTTTTCAGAATGTTCTTATCTTTCCTTAGACTTCTTCCACACCAGGGTAAATGCTTAAGGCCCCTTTCAGAGTGTTCATGTGTGCCAAGTGAAATGTCTGAAATGGAAAGCAAAACATCTTTTTTTTTTAATTGCAAGTTCATTAATTTTTATCATCAACCAATAACATTTTACTGAGCACCTCCTGTGTGCAAAACACTATGCCTTGTGCTGTGAAGATACAAGGGCACATATGAGGCATTGCCTCCACAAGGTGCTAAAGTTCCTGCCAACCCTAAAGATTTCATTACTCTATGATTCTATAACAATATTAACAATCTCATTTATATAGTGTTTTATCCTTTGAAAAGACCTTTCACAAATATTAACTTGATTTATCAAAATAATTCCAAAACAGTGAGAATTTATATATATATATATATATATATATATATATATATATATAATCTGTATGTATATATTAATTTCCATTTGACAAATGAGGAAACTGAGGCCAAAGATGCTATAGAAATTGTTCAAGGTCACAGAATTCCTGGAAGAGTCAGAAACAGAAATCACTAAAAATGATAAAATTGTCAGAATTGAAGAATGAAATTGGTATTAGTGGAGAATTTTCCTTTCTTAGACTCACTCTGGCCCAATTTCTAACCTCTTGGGAATTCTAATTATCTCTTTCAGCATCAAAACTCAGATTTTAGTTTAGTCACATCCTCAAATCCTTCTTCTCTCTCTTCAAGTTCACTCAGAAGTTAAATCATGATACTTCTTACCAACTATGTACACATTTTCCCTTTTTTTCTTCATCTCCACTAATCATTCCCTTGAATAAAAAGAAGTACAGATTCCTATACTATGCATATTTCATATGCACTCATCCTTGACCTCCAGGAGGCTAACATGAAAAATGTCTTGGGGCTCACCTCTAACTCCTGGGATTTACTTCCTCTTCCCTTTAAATATGGAAGTTTAGTTGCTACTTTCCTTCATCTTCATCCCAAGCATATACTGATCTCCCCAATGTCCAGTCCTAAAACTCTTTAACCCTTGAAGTACATGTGATATTAATACAGTTATTCACTGGCCATTCTTATATGTCTGCAACATGAAAGGCAGGTTGACATAGTGGGTAAAGAGCTAACCTAGAAATTATCAAGACCTGGGTTCATGTTCTATTTCTGACATACACTGGCTGGATGACTTTTGGAAGGTCACAACCTATCAGTGCCCCAGCAAGTCTCTAAGGCTGTCTCTAAGTAGAGAAAGAGGTGTCAATATGCATTGATCAAATAAGTAATCTCACTGGGAGTTCCCAGGAGAGTGAAATCATAGGTCTTGTCCCCCCCCCCACCTCTAAAAAAAGAAATGTCCAACATAATAGAAGCATCATGTTATGATAGAGAGTATGCTAGGCTTGGTGCTAGGAAGACATTGTTTGAATCTCTATCTCTGACATTTGGTTGGATGACTAGTAGAGTCACTTTAACTGTCTGTATTCCATGCAGCTTCATAGGTTATATCTACAACTAAGTCATAGGTGAGTTATTTTTCCCCGTCAGTGGAATGAGTTCTCACACTGGGATTTGCCCACCCTGACAAAATCACAGATCACTTGAACATTCATATATTCAAAATATAAAGGTTTTTGGTACATACAGCTCCACATATAAATTGTTTTTAGATAGAAGGTTCAAGTTCTATTTCTTTTTAGGGTGCCTGGTACCTGTGCTCTATGTGACTAGCTGTAACAAAACCTTCTTCATCATGCTCCTTCCTTCTACTTCTTGTACTGTTGAATTCTTAGTATACTTCATTCTTACTGCCCAAAGGCAGAGATGTCAAACACACATATGGCCACAACATTTCTGAGTGCTAATTAAAATGCAACTGGGAAATATTTAACAAAATAAATAATAGTACAATAAAACATGGATAATGTCAATACATGGTTTTCTCAGTCATTACGCACCCTTGTGTACAACAATAGTGGCCCCATTTCTATTTGAGTTTGACACCATTGACCTACAGTGTCATTTATAAAATCTTAATCTGTAGAGATTTTAGGCTCTTGGAGGGGGGGAAGGTAAGATGCATAAGACATGGCCTCTCCTTATTTGAGGATATGAGGCATACATACATGAAATAAGAGAATGGCTAATCACTAAAAGCTAAGTTAAATACTTAGTGCCAGATTAAGTAGTGCAGATACTTAGCTGCTGTTGGAGCTCAAAAAAGGAGTGATCAGGAGTGAGTTAGGAGAACTGAGGAGGCTCTTCATGCTTTATGGAAAAGCCTTGATCCTACTACTTGTCAGCATCTAGTTTCTCTTCCCTGTCCCAATTCTTATAAATCCTCAATTCACTCTTTCAATTCCATGAGCTTACTGTTACCTCAAACTTTCCCATCTTGTAAGAAATATCTTTCACTTTTCCCCATACCTTCCTCCACTGAGTGAAGTAATCCATCCACTCATAGGACCAAAGGATCATAAATCTAGAGCAAAAAGAAACCTCAAGTCTAAACAACCTCACTTTACAAATAAGAAAACTTAAGCCAACGGGAGGTAAAAGATTTGCCCATATTTACACATGGAAATATAAAAGGTAGGACTTGAACCCAGGTTCTCTGAATATAGTACCAATGATCTTTCAATTGTAATCTTCATAATTCACATCCTTTAAGGTGCAACATTGAAGGCCTTTTCTCAAAGCAGTCTTTGAATAAGAAAGTTTCATCTTTGACCTAGTCTAAACAATATCTTCTGGAGGCCTCGAAGGCAGCCATCTATGTCTAAGGTTGTCCACAGAATGTCTTCCAGGAATACAACCTTTCCCTATCACAAAAGGAAACAAAACTTCCACTCTATACCTCCTTTTATTTAAGTTACTTGAGACTAGGGATGGTTTCCATCTTTTTCTTTATTTCCACATCACCTGACATAGTTCACAACATGTTTAAGAAATACCTATTCATTGATTGTTTGATTGATCTGATTCAGCTATATGTGTATAACATTTTCTGTCTTCTCCATTTTATAAAGTAAGACATTGAGAGTCCAAAAGATCAGATAACTTACTTAAAATTAGTTGTTAGTGAGTTGATAGGACACCAAGGAATGGAATCTGACATCCTGATCCCCACCCTATGTCTAATCTTTCAGAGACAAATATGGACCAAGAATATTCATTCATAGTAATTCATCCATAGACTAGACAAAGAACAATCACATTGAACATAGTTTCCCTAGAAAGAAATAAAAGATTAGAAATTGATACAAAGGTCTTTAAGACAAAACCCCCTCAAGACTCTTATCTAAAACCTGGCTTCATCATTGATAACTGAAGATAAAGGATCTAAGTTTTGCAAAGCATAGGGCACCTCACCCAAACACATCTCCAAATACAAAACTACTTTAAAATAACTAATTAGTGAAGCAATACGTCCTGCAAACTGCAGTCTCACAAAACCTGCAGGTATCTGATAGCATAGAAACAAGCTGATCAAAATGCAATGCTATGCTTTTCATAATCATGGCAGATCATTTAGTTACAATAGAAATTTAGGGTTTCATTCTTAGCTTCTGTGGAAGAGAATTTTCAGCTACATGTTGCAGAAACTCCAGAGGCTTTGTTCACCACAGGTGTTTAATCATCAGAGATGCTCTGGGGAATATGCAGAGGAGACTGGCCTGGCCTGAGTCTACAGATGGGGAAAAGCTGAGAGAGGAGAGCGACAGGTTAGAAGAGTAGCTAAAGCTGGACAAGCTCCAAAGAAAATCTCATCTGTCATTTCACACCTTTGCTATTTGCTGTCAGTCTCTCCCCAGAAAGCGTTATTACTTTGCAGTGCTCAACGGGGGTTGATCGGCAGCCTCGAAGCTGCTCCTAGGTTTCATTGCTGCGCCGATGGACTTCTTCATTAAAACCGACACCACAGCTCCCCAAACTTACCGTGCATAAATATATCCTCCTAAAAGGAGAAGAAACACATTCCCATCCATGAAGATATTACATCCAAGAGACGAAAGAAAAACCTGTTAATTGAGAATCACACTTCTGTTAATTATGCAGATGCTAAAATAATGAAACTGAAGCTCCTTAAAAATATAATTACCCACCATATACTGTTTGAGATTAGGCTTTATCTCCCTGTGTTTAGTGAACATGATCAAGAGAGAACCAGCAAAAGAATCATTCCTTGGTAATTTGGGAAATTGGGACACACATGGGTTTGAAAGATGCTTTAGAAAGAACCCTACCCTGAAAGGAATCATCACATGTATTTTGTAAATTACTGCATGTAACTGTCTACCTTCTTTGGTTGTATGACTCTCCTCAATGATATCTGGGAGGCTCCTTGGTGAGCTATACTTCAAAGATAGGTAAAGAGCAGTGAGGAAGCCAGAAATCTTATCATGCTCTCCTCCTACCCTTTACAAAGGGCTGGGAACAGGACACAACACAGAATTCTTGGGATAGGGCCAGCCTTATACATAGGTGACTGCATATATGACATGATTAAAGGAGTACAGAAAGAACCCCTTACCAAAAAGTACTGTAATTATAATATCTTTAATTCCATCATTACTCATTCAATCCTTTGAACTCAAATATATCCCTCTGTTAAAGCCTAGACACTCCTGGAAAAAAAGTGAATCGAATTGGTCATTAGCCATGACCACATTCGTATGAATATATCAGTTCTTTTCATGACTATTCTATGACAGCTAACTAAAAATAGTGCCATGAACAAATGAAATACTAAGTCACCCTGCCCATCTATAGGATTGGGTGCATCTATAGATCCAGAAGTAGAATAGACCCAGAACATGGATCCGGAGGGGACTGTGGATACAGAGTTTAAGTCAAATTCTGTAGTAGATGGTCCTTGGACACCAGGTTCAAGGGTACTGAGGAAGGAAATCAAATCAGATATGTGATGCAACAGACAACAGTCCCAATGAGGGCACTGGTCACCTGGGTGAAGGATGTAGGGTGTAGAGAAGAAGGATGCTAAAGGAACAAATGAATACCAATGGAAAATTTTGTGCCCTGCATGATCTAATCAAAAGAGCCCTAGGACTCAAAGATTTTCCTATAGCTCTGTTACTAATTATGTTTCTTTTAACATGCCATTGACCTTCTCTGTGCTTCAAGATTCTCATCAATATAATTAGAATTAACTGTATTTTTCTTATATACTATATATGTGTGTGTGTATACATATATATGTATATATACATATATATATATATATATATACTGTCAGGATAAAATGATATAACACAAGTGAAAATGTATAGCAAGAATCATTATGCTATATAAATGTGTTACTGACACATACCAAGTTCTCCTAAGAACTTAATTTAATACTTTAAAAGATCTGTGATTTTCTCCAGTGCAGGGAATATCACTTCCAATGCAGAGAGCAATACCTCCATGAATTAATGAACCACTTCATTAATTGCAGTAGCCAAAAAAAAATTACCTGGTAGTCAAAACTCTCATGATGATCTGCATTTAGGTGATATGGGCCATGTACAGAAGAAATATAATCTATTACTGGAACTTTTGTTGGAGCCTTTCAAGCATGGTGTGACTTGCCAGAGTTTACACTTCACAGGGATAATCTTTATTCCCCATCAAGTACTTTTCAATTCAGTGACAATGGCCTCCTGGCTGTTCCATGAGAAACTCCACTTCTTGACTCTGGGCATTTTTTTCACTGTCCCCAATGTCTGGAATGCTCTCCCCCTCCCTTGTTTTATCAACTGACCTCCTTGGCTTCCTTCGAATCTCAACTGAAAATCTATCTTTTAGTGGAAGCCTTCCTCAGTCCATCTTAATTCTAGTGCTTTCCCTCTGTTGATTATTCCCTATTTCCCATATGCAGTTTGCTTTGTATATATGTGTTTGCATGTTGTCTCATCCATTAGAGGGTAAACTCCTTGAGGGCAGGGACTTTTATCTCTTTTTCTATCCTCAGTGTTTCACAGTGCCTAGTATATAGTTGGAGCTTAATAAATACTTTTTGATTGATTTCGAGGGGAACAAAAGGAAAACAAAATAGGATGAGGCATCAGATGATTTTAGTGAAGCAAAAAACAAAACCCAAAAACCTGATTTTGAATAAGTATGTATTAGAGATTATAGATAGAAATGGACCTGAGAAATATTTAGGTCATTCTAAGCTCTTAGAAATGTTTGCTTTGGCTTCGAGACATTGAGAAAACAGACTTACCGTAATTGCTACTTACCTCTATTATCTCCTTCTATCTTCCTAACTCGTTTTAGGAGAGGTAGCTTAATGTAGAGGATAAAGACGTAACCTTCGCTTGCATCAGGAAGACCTCCTCTATATTCTAGCTCCACCTCTGACTTTGTTGGCTATGTGACCCCAGGAGGGTTACTTTAATCTATTAGTGCCTATAGGCAACCATCTAAGTTGCTGTTGTTCAGTGTGCCAGTTACGTCTGACTCTGCATAACCCTTTAGTATAAAAAATACTAGAACAGTTTGCCATTTCTTTCTCCTGCTCATTTTACAAATGTTGAAACTAAGGTAGACAAGGTTAAGTGACTTGCCCAGAGTCACACAGCTAATAAGCATAAAGTCATATTTGAACTCAGGTCTTCCTGACTCCATGCCCAGTGCTTAGTAGAGTACTGTGCCGCCTATCTTAGGCTAAAGAGCTTTAGATCTACATTTGTTGAGTGAGTTACCTCAGCAGTGGTTCCCCTATACCATAAAAAAATCCCCAGTCCAGACATTTTGTGAGATTTCCACATGATGTCCTTATAAACAAGATTGAGTGATAGTAACCTGATTGTATTATAACTTTAGAATAAATTCGAATGACCAAAATTTTTTTAAAAAGGGTCAATGTCAACATAGGAGAAAATTTCTAGTAGAGTCTTTTAGGGCTCTGATGTTATCCTTGTTTTATTCAACAAAAAAGGCATGGACAGTGGGTTCATCCCATTTAAAGGAGACACAAAGTTTCAGAGAATAGTTTTACGGCTGGATAATTGAACTAAAATGGACCAGAATCTCAACAGGTTGAAGCAAATGAAGTAACAATGTAATACAGATAATGAAGTAAAAATGTAATATGAATAATTGCTAAGTACTATACTTATGTTTAAAAAATTAAGTGTACACTTAACCCCAATTACTCTTCCTTCCCCCCTCCAAAAAAAAAATCCAAAAAAAAAATTAGGTACAGTAGAGAACAGTAGGGGGGAGGGCATAGGTAGATGCCATTTTTGGAAGAAAAAGAAAAGATGAGATTTTTGGTGGACTGCACGTTCAATGGAAATCAAATATATGATGCAATCACCATAAAAGTTAATGTAATCATAGGCAGCATAAACAGACATATAATACACAATGCAAATGAGATGCTAGGCATGCCATGTCCTGTCTAGATTGGGCCACATCTGAAAAATTACATTTAATTCTGATTGTCATAATTTAGGAGTGAGATTGATAAGCTAGAGAAAATCAAAAAGATGGAAACCATAATGGTAGGGAGACATTAAACGATGTCATATATTCCAGGAGAATCAAATGTACTACTAAACCTAAAAATAGAAGATAAAGTAACAAGAATTGTTTTTGTAAACAGATATAAAAGAATTTGAATGAGTGTTGTCTGATTGACTTTTTTTTTCTTTTTGGAGGGGGGAAGGCAGGGCAATTGGGGCTATGTGAATTGCCCAAGGTCACATGACTAGCAAGTGTCAAGCGTCTGAGGCTGGACCTGAACTCAGGTCCTCCTGACTCCAGGGCCGGCATTCACTCACTGCATCACCCAGTTGCCCCTTCTGATTGACTTCTGATGTTTCTGAAAGTGTTGTTTCAATAATGTTGTGAACAACAGCATTATCTGAATATATCCAAAGCTAATATCTCTGAGGGTCAAATCTCATTTTGATGTATAAATCTTGGTATGTTTGTTTAATATTATGTGGGGATTATGTATTCATATTTTGAATGTGATAGTACTTTGAAAGAGCACTGTTTAAATATATCTTTTAAACCAGTCAAGTTGCTTGGTTGGTTATTTGGTTGAATAGACTGGCCAGTATTAAAGTATAGCAAAGTGATAAAGACAGTAGAACCATGTGGGTTTGCTCTGGATAGGTATCTTTGGGGGTGGATGAGTTTTGAACAGGGTTTTGAAGGGAAAGAAAGCTTAGAGCAGAATGACAAAAAAAAAGCACAAAGCTGAGGTGGATTTTTTTTTCTTGCTCAACTTTAATTAGTTTCAGGAAGAAAAGAACAATGTTTTAGAAGTTTATTAATTAGGATCATGTTTTTTAATTCTCTCATGAAGGATAATCTCTTGTTCATTTAGCTATAACCCTGTGCTTTCATGGCAGTTTTTATTATGGGAAAATAGTGAATGGTGCTGGATCTATGCTAGGAAATGCAGGAGCCATGCAATTCATCAATACTTATAAAACCCAAATATATTATCTATTAGCATCAAGTAGAAATGATGGTAATAAAATAAGGTGAATTCATTTCAATAAGAAAAAAAGATTTACATGGACACTAGAAATACAAATATGACCCTAATTTAATAGTCTGGTAAATGTTCTATGATATTTGCCCACAAAACATCATCAAGTTTTGTCTATGAATTTATCTAGATGATGTATGCTGTTTGAAATAAAGACAACATACCTATCTGGGCATAAGGGAGCAGACCTTAGTAAGCATAATAAAGCACTTCTAAATGAACATTCAAAACCAAGCGATATATCACACTTATGCGTATACAAATAGAGAATCTACAAATAGAGCATTTATCAGTGTGAAGAGTGGATGCCCACAAGGGAAGTTCATACATGAAAAAGATACATGTGGCTGAGGCAATTAAAAGCTGTGGTGCTACCCCAAAGACCTCCAAGGATACTCTCAGGTTGTCCCTAAAGGGAGATAGTGTCTGCTAGCAAGCTATGCCATAAGATCTCTTGGACCTGTTTCTGGATTGGGCACGTGACTCCAATGCCTGATGGGTATCTCCATATCTCTGGCTTTAGCTCAGCTGAAATCATATTCTAGGGTACTGCTATGTTCTCTAACAATGAAAACATAACCCATAATCTAGCACCAAAGATGCTTGGTCTCAGAGTCTGCCAACTCTCTAGCAGATTCCTAGCATCTGTTAACATAGTCTTGCCTCCTCTAATGGTGCAACTCTGCATGACTCACTTCTGTACCTGGTCTCTGATCCACTGAACAATGCCATATACTTCTGTTGTAAGACATAATTGACAATGTCAGGAAGTAGAAGAGAGAAATTCCTTTTGTCCTTTTACTGTATTCATGAAGAAATAGAAGGAGAAAACTGAAGAGCAAACTCAACAACTGTATCCTTTCTCCAAAGCTGACTGATTTAGGGTGGAACCCGCTTGCTTTTTAAACTAGGCCATAGGGAGTGTGGCCAATCCTTTAAACTGATGTGTTTGAGTCAGTTGCTTTGTCTGATGGCCAATGTCCTACAGTTCCATCAGGTTAACTGAAGAGCTTCAGCACAGTTTGCTACACAGCCATTTATGAAAACTCCTTTGTACTCTGCTATCAAATTGTTTAGGGGATTCACTTATTTATTAGAAACTCATTTACATAAGAAAAAATGATGAAAATAATTTTAAATTATTTGTGAGAAATTTAGACTTTGGGAACTTGGCACTGATCATAAAATTATATGGAAGAGACACCGCTGAAAAGTGGTCATCCAAACTCTCCTTAAATATCTCTAGTGAAAGAAAACTTATTTCATGTGATAGCAACCCATTTCATTTTTTGGACAGCTCTAAAATTAGCTGAAATTTGTTTTCCCATAGTTTTTTTATATACTGGTCCTGAATCTTCCTTCTGAGGCCAAGAAAAAATAAATGAATACTTTCTTCAAGGTAATACTTAACTAATTGACAAGAGATACGAGTTTCACTTTCTTTTCTGGGCTAAACAAAACCTTTCAATAGAATCATGAAAGGTCATTCAGAAGGAAAAAGGTGGTTGATTAAGCTCAGTAATGTCATCCTTTCATTCAAAAAAAGGGTTTGACAATGAAGTAATAATAAGGTGGTAGAGTGTAAAGGTCACTGAACAAACAGCTAGTTCATTTATTTAGCATTCATTCAATAAACATTTATTGATAAATTAATCCTTTGTAAGTTACTGTGATAGTCACTATGAGAAATATAAAGACAAATAAAACTGCATCCTTGCTCTCCCTGAAATTAGATGAATGACATAGTTAGTGACTGAGGCAGGCATATACCACAAGTGGATCAGTTCACGCTTTTCAATATTCTTTGCACAAAACAAGAATTGTCTGCATTTGTAGGTCAAAGCAACTGTGATCTTACAATCATTTTTCTGGTCTGGTTTTGTTTGGGTGAGACCAGACCTGTGATTTCACTGGTATGGGGAACCCCCAGTGAGATTCCCTCTCCCAATGTTGATCACTGCAGAGCATATGCTCTGCAACATGTAGCTATAGAGAGTTTCCTGGTACACTGAGAAGTTAAGAGATACACCAGGTATCACATAGCCAGTAGGTGTCAGAGATAGGACTTAAACCAATATCTTCCTAATTCTGGTTTTCTATCCATTGTCCCACACTGCCTCTCTGAGAGTAAGTTAATCAACATTTATTGAAAGACTATACTGTATTCAGCCTTATATTAGGTACATGGAAATGTGGCCCACCTCTCTCACCTCCCCTCCAAAAAAAAAAGGAGAAATAGGTCATATCTTTGAATGTAGACTGAGGATTTGCTTTTGATACCATTTTTATCACTCAATCAATCATTTTTTGTGAAATGCTTACCAAGTGGAGATTATAGGATGTGTGGTATAAGTGTTCTTTACCCCTGTAGCTTCTTGTTTAATTGGGGGAAGTAAGGCTAATCTATATGATTACCAATATACGGCAATAACTCACATTTATAGAAAGTGTAAAGATTTGAAAAGTACTCTCTACAAAATAAACCTGTGAAATAGGAAATGTTACCATTATTTTCTCCTTTCAATAAATGAGGAAACTGAGGATCTCAAACAATAAACGATTTGCTCAGGGTCGCACAGTGACAAATAGAACTTTGTGGTTAAAGTCAGTTTTGCTAGAGGAATACAGAAAAGATAAAGATCACCATTGACTGTGATTTTTCAGGAAAGGTTGTCTTAACTTTGACCTTGAAAAATGGGTAGTCTTTTAAGAGAAAGGGAGAGGAGTGTATCCTTTAATGGAAGATTCTGAATCTCACTCACATTATTTTCCCTAATATAGAT
Organism: Petaurus breviceps papuanus; assembly: GCF_028583685.1. NCBI lineage: Eukaryota > Metazoa > Chordata > Mammalia > Diprotodontia > Petauridae > Petaurus > Petaurus breviceps. The sequence continues at coordinate 7,359,029 of NW_027185712.1, read as the reverse complement.
GATACATTTCTAGACCATATATGAAGGTAGAAATTTACAATTTTTCTGTAGAAATTTTTTCTACCTTATTCTACCTCAAAGAGTTAGATAATCATTTGTCCAGGAGATTGATGCTTTGGGTGAGGGCCTGGATTAGAGGACCCCTTCTGCCCCCTCCAGCTTGAAGAAACTTGATCATTACATCCATTTTGAAGATAGACAGATCCCAGGGAACTCTCCTGCCTGGAGTTTGACTCTGTAGCACTGGAAATGACTCATTCTTGGCATATCCTCTAGATGCAACCCTAAACAACTGTGTCCTAGACACCACTCCAATACCCTAGGGGTGAAGGGAAAAGAATTTCTTACAGTTTCCTTTTTGTTTGGTGAAGGTACTTTTCTTTTTCTCCCTGAGAAACTTTATTTCCCTTCCAGAGTGGCCTCAAAATTACAGCTAATTTCCTTCAAGGAACCTGCTCTTTGAAATATACTATATAGCATTTTCTTTTCTTTTCTTTTCTTTTTTTCTCTTTGTAACACTGGCAATGCGTTGGCTGTGCACATGTAAGTAGAGTTGCTTTTGAATGCTGCAAGGTAAATGCAGAAAATGACAGCTTAAATGGGATCATTATAGCAGATGTGGGTATTATTGGAATGCTACCAAAGCCTTCTTTGCAAGGCAATAAAGTCTTTATTTTTGCTTCTGATGCCTTGCACCTTTTCAGAGAAGCTGACAACCTATCATTTCTGACTTTTTTCCCCCTCATTTCAAGCATGAACTTAGGGACCACGTTTCTATCTTAAGTTGCAACCTGTTGATTAGTAGAAAAGGCAAGCAATATATAGTGTTCCAGCCAGAATTGTCGTTACCTGGCAGCACAACGGTAGGGTCTGTCAGCTCATTCAAAGACATTAAGTATGAAGAAGTCACAACAAAATAGTTAGCTTCTCATATATTAGGTGGGCCATAGGGTAAGAGTTTCAGGGGAAGTAGAATATACCCAAGGGAAGGTCCTAGCTTTGAAGGAACAGGACTATCTCATATGCAACAGAGATAATATTATTATTATTTGGAATAATGCCTTAGAGGTTCGTGTTTTTTAAAGCTCTTTCTCAATGGAGCTTTCCAACAGCTTTCTTCCCTGAGAAGCAACAAGTAGATGTTATTATCTACATTTTACAGATGAGGAAACTGAGTCAAAGAGAAGAAAGCAATGTACCTCTGGTCTCACAGCTAACTGGTGGCAGAATCTATTTTGGAAACCACTAGTGATCTTTCCATTAGATCAGGTGTTCTTAACCTAGGGTCCATGATCTAGAGAGAGAAAGTTCATATATGTCATATACTTAACTTTATCTCAATCTAATAGGGTTCATATATATATAGACATATATATATAAAACATAGTATGTGTGCATGTGTACATGTATATTCCCTGTATTTCAATATAATGGAATTCTTTTCTATTCCTACGTATTTTATTTTATGTATCTCAAAACATTATTCTGAAAAGGAGTCTATAGATTTCATCAACAGGATACATGACACAGAAATTTTTAAGAACTCCTGTACTAGGTCACGACATCCTCCTATCATGCAAAAAAAGAAGTTATACAGGTTGTCTCCATAAAGTCAATAACTGAAATATCTTGTCGATAAATAGTAAATTGAACTAACTCATTTCTTAAACTTTCATCAGCCACTGATGAAAATCAGTGATATAGGAGAAGTTACACTCAATATATTTTATTACTGGTTGAGAATCTGCTTTGTATAGAGCTTGATATTAGTAATTTTAGGAGGGATATACAAGCACAAAAAGAAACAATCACTCACTGTTCTTAAATTGTCTGTTGCCTCCCACAATACTTAACTCACATTTATGGAATATTTCCTATGCATGAAACATTGTGTAGCTAGGGACTGTGGAGTATTCAAAGAAAAATAATATAAGGCCCCTGCCTTCATGGATCTTGCAGCCAAGTTGGTAAATATAAGGTGTGTGTGTATGTGTGTATGTATGTGTATATATATATATATGTGTGTGTGTGTGTGTGTGCATGCATGTATGTATGTGTGTATGTATGTATGTATTAAAAGGTATTTACCAGCATGGACAATTTATAAGTGACAAGTGAGTGATGTAAAAAATAGGTACTAGAGAAATTAAAAGGATGGAGAGATTATCATGTGTCAGAATAGCCAGAGATGCTTTCATGTAAGAAGTAAGGCATTAGATAGTACTTGAACGACAGGTAGTGAGTACCTGTATTTGTGGAAAGGTATGAGGAAAGCATTTCAGGTGAGAAGAACAGCATGAACAAAGCTACAGAGGCAGGACTGTTCATTTTATAGTCAAGATTCAGTGACAGTGTTAAAATTCTGAATGCACATATTTTACTAACATATTTTCTTAATAACCTCTAAACCTGATGAGACTGAAGGGGGAATAGAGAGAACAGTAGGAAGTAGAAGAGAGGGAGGAAAGAGGGGAGAGAGAGGCATTGCAAATCATTAGTAAAACCAGTACAAATTTTTTCAAGTAGAATATAATTATTTAAGACTCCAAATGACGGAAAATGATTTGTAAATGTGCTATGTGTTGCCCATTTCTAGGCTTCCTAAACTTCCTCATATAGTCATTTCTTTCAATACTTATAATGAATACTTACCATGTGGTATCATATGACAGAAACATTCAAGTATTTCTTGGAGTTCAGAACCCTGTTAAACTCAGAATCCAGCATTTGCACCAAATGGGAGTTGGGGTAGGTAACAAAAGGCACCCCAAAAATAGAAGTTACTTTGACTTTAGAGATATAAATATTCCAAATGAAAATGTTTACCTGTGTTTAAATTATGAATATGATCATCCTTTAATTCTACACATCCTTGCTTAGTGAATATCCCGCTGTTGGCTAGATCAAATGGTAATAGGTACTAGGTGTTGTTCAGGCTTCATAGTCATAGGTATAACAGAATACATAATGATCAACCACTAACACGATGTTATTCTTAGAACAACAAGTCAGAGTCACAATGCAATTACTATTTTCAAACCATGTATGCTGTGTCTGTTCCCCAGCAGCCAACAGACAGCTCTACATCATTATCTCCCCTGCTTCCTTGGCTACCGGGTATTAGCATCATGTCTTACAATTGTGGTGACTAAACCAATTAAAGTACAATTTAAACAAGGCACTCATAAATATTGTACTGAGGTGGTATTGACAAGTCTAAACATTAAAAAAATAGACTAAGGCTTCCAAAAATAGGTAATCCATCTTAGGAGAGGAGGCTCCATGGAGTGACTTCTACATTATGAATAAATATGCATAATCAAAATGGGAGCCCAGCTCAAATCTCTCTCCTGCTCATTTGATATACCTCTCCATGTCATATCCATTTTCATATAAACAACGCAATAATAAAACATCTGCATTGCTAAATAACACTACTATGTTCTAATTTCTTTGGAATGGCATGAATAAAATCATTCTACTCCTGTTTATTAGAATTTATTGGTGACAATCCTTTGCAAAGAAGCAGAAGGTATAATTAATTCTGGTACAACCCCCTTAGTTGGATATAGAAACTCAACAGGGCTTACTTTTGACTTGAAATGATCCATCACTTGATAATGGGTAGGGGAAGAGAAAGAGGAAAGGAGTTTTCATAACTTTTCTCTAATATGCTGCTACCATATCCCATACAATCAATCTTACATGTATATGTATATACACATATAGATACATATATACATGCATATAAATATGTGTATGTATGTATGTATCCTGTCAGCCCCGTAATACAACTGTTCTTTTCTGGTCTCAATGTATAGCTTTGGATATCACAGTTGGGTTGTGGGATAAGGGGAGGGGATCAAGGGTCAGATTTCACAAAAAAGAATAATTATATTAGAATTGGTGTTTTAAAAAATAGAGACCTCAACAATTTGTTACCAGGACCCTCCACCAAACCAATACTTTTCAACAAATTATATTCTCATAGGATATCAGTTAAGTTTGTGTGTTAACCTTTTCAAATCCCTAGAATGCCATTTAACACATGAGATTAGAAGTACGTTGATGTTTCATGTCTATATGCAATATTAGAGTGATACTCCATTGTAATCCACAGAAGAAATGGTCTCATTATCCTAAAAGTAGGACATCTGATAAATTCTTAACTTACTTTACTGATAATTTTAGCACTAGGAATGTAGAGGAAACACAGTGGGGCTCTACTATTCTGGACTTAATTCTGATAGACATGAAAGAACTGGTTGATGATAGGAAAGTGACAGGAATCTTGGGAAAAAGTGACCATATCACTTCAGAAAATGTAATACAGAGGAAAGGAGTATATAATATTGAAGAAAGGCAAAATAAGGCCTTTACCTTAGACTTTAGGAAAGTAGATTTCCAAAGATTCAGAGAAAAAGATGTGATTCCATGGTCATAGACTTTCTGGAATGATAACCCTCCTATTTGAAGGCATTGGTCATGCTCTCCCTAAGTCTCATCTTTTCTGTGGGTAACATTCTTATTTTCCATAGTCATACTCAGGTGTCAACCAATGATATGAGGAAGACTAAAAAAGTAGACAATGTTTAATCTGGAAAACATTTAGTTTGGTATGTTTAATGACTTGGGTAAAATGATAGCCATCTTAGATTATTTGAAAGACCTCCATTTGAGTCAGAGATTAGATTAATTCTTCATGACCCCAGAGGACAAAACTAGGAACAGTGTATGTAAATAGAAGATAGATTAATTTGGGGATCTAACACAAAATGGTTTTATATTCCCCATCATTGGAGTTGTCCATGTCAGGAATTCCAGCTCAGGTACAGGCCTTTCCTTTGTAGTTATACAAACCCAAGCTTCTGAGTTCATTTGTATCCCTAGGTCTTCTCTATTTTCCATGCAGATTCTATAGCCTGAAAGGGAGGTCAGAAACTTACCAGGCAGCAATACACAATATCAAAAGACTTTCTCACCCTGACTTCACCATACTGGTATCCCAGTGTAGTGTAACTACTGGGATGCACAACACATCACAGTGCCCTGCTACATTCATTCTCATACCATTTCCACAGTTAAACAATGGTGCTGCTAACTCCATCCTTTATATCCATTTAACCTTCATATAACTATCGGTGCTCCAAGTTTCTAGATATTCTGCTACTATCTAGACATTTTTTCTGAATTTCTCTTCCCATAACATACCAGGTCACTTCAAGAGTTTCATCACAGAGGTCTTACTCCACTCCCACCCCAGCTCCATACCCCCCAAGGCTAGTTTTTCCTGCCCCACAAACCAATAATAACACTATCTAAGGCATGTCTCATTGCCTTGTATATAAGGCAGGGTGATACCTGGATGCTATGGCCCCCTGTAAACTTAGACACATAGTTATTACTGTTTTATCAGGCATTCCTAGATTTTCAATAATTTGGATTAATTGGTCTTTAAAGGAAAGGAAAGGGAAAGGGAACAAACATTAATTAAGGTGCTATTATGTGCCAGACACTTTGTTAAACATTTTATGAAGATTATCTATTTTGATCCTCCCAATTACCCTGTAAGGTAGGTGCTATTATTATCCCCCTTTTACAGCTGAGGAAACCGAGGCAGACAGAGGTTAAGTGATTTTCCCAGAATCAAACAGCTAATAAGTGTCTGAGGCCTAATTTGAAATCAGTTCATCCTGAAACTAAGCCTAGTGCTCTACCCATAGTGCCATATAGCTGTTTCACTTGCTCTGACTCTGAGGTCCCTGCTAACTCTGAGACTGTTGGGTTTAGAAAAGACAAAATAGTCATCTTCAGATATCTGAAGGGTTGTCATTTAGAAATTACTTCAGATTTTTTTCTTTATAGCCAACAACGGAATTAATTTCATTTTGGCAATATGGGATTAATTTTCATTTTCAATACTCCCAAAATTGATGACTTTTACCTGCCATTACTATGTAGGTAATCCTCCATTAATGGGGTTTACAAAGTCTTCACTTTAGGGGCTTCTAAGTGGTGCAGTTAATAGAGCACCAGCCCTGGAGTCAGGAGGACCTGAGTTCAAATCTGGCCTCAAACACATAACACAAAACTAGCCGTGTGACCTCGGTCAAGTCACTTAACCCCAATTGCCCTACCTTCCTCCCTCCAAAAAGCAAAAAGAAAAACATCTAAAAAACAAATTCTCCACTTTAGTTGACAGTATTTATGAGCTGCTATGACGAAAAGGAATCCTCACACTGAGGTAAAAATCTCTAGTAATAAGACTTTCTCCAAACTTTTCTGAACTGGTGCTTCAGCAACACACATTCAATTTTTTCTGAATCTGTCTTATAAATAAACCTTTCCAGCTGGCAGACTCTTCCAGAGCTTCCAGCTAGATTATGAAATCTTAGAGAACCCAGCTTCATCTCCATGAAAAGATGAAGCACAGAAGTAGATTTTTAGTAGAGGAATTGTCATAGAATCACAGAATTTCAGAGTGAGAAGGAAGTGCTGTGGACATATTGTCCAACTCATGGCTGAAAAGGAATCCTTTATTGAACGAGCCCAGAAGATTATAACAGAGCTAATGCTGGCACATCTCCAATGAGACAGGACAAACAAGGAAGCACATTCAATTTCTGGTTAGCTGTCATTGTCAGGAAGTTTGTCCTGATCTCAAGACTACTCCCTACTACTAATTCTGCTTCTTTTTTTGCTTTTTGGAGGGCAACTGGGATTAAGTGACTTGCCCAAGGTCACACAGCTATTTTTTTGTGTTAGGTGTCTGAGGCCAAACTTGAACCCAAGTCCTCCTGACTCCAGGGCCAGTGCTCTATTCACTGCACCACCTAGCCACCCCTAATTTTGCTTGTTACAACCATATAGAACAAGTCTAGTCCCTTTTCTACATATGGGCCTTCAAATAATAGAAAACAGTCATAATGTTTCTCCCTCTTCTTTCCCTCCCTCATCTTTCTCTTTTTTAAGTTAAAATCCCCAGTACTTTCAGCCAGTCTTCATACGCTACTAACTTTAGGACCTTCACAATTTTGAATGCTTTCCAGCTTATCAATATCCTATCTAAACTGTGGTGCCCAAGCCTGAATGCAGTAGTCTAGATATGGTCTGACTAAGGGACATCTAGATAATCACCTCCTAGTTTCTGGAGTCTAGATGATCATGTCCCTGGTTATGTCTTTTATGTTATATCTTTTTATCTTTTTCTAGGCTTTAAGGCAAGCCTGTTTCAAAAGTTAGAATGTTTGCTGTTACTGATCATGGGAACCTCACCCGCAGTATGGGTAAGTAGGTCCCCTGTTATCTCTGACTAGAGCAGTTGCTTCCAATTGTGAAGATCCCATAATTCTATCATCTTAAATTGCAGTGCCTGGTACATACTACCATACTACTCATTTAGTACTTGCTGAAAATAGTTTTCAAACATTTGGGTGTTTTGTGGGGTTTTGGTTTTTGGTTCAAAGTAGGAAAACAAATCATAAACTTTGACCCATAGATTCCACTTCACTGTGTATACTAAAAAGATGAATTGAAACAATTAACCAGCATATAAAATAAGGCTCCAAGTCTCTAGTTATATGAGAAATGAAAATTAGAACATCCCTGAGCTTTTCCCATAGCCAACATTCCATTGCCAACAAATTGTCAAAGATGACAAAGGATGAAAAGAGTTAATGTTTGAATGGTCACGATTAAACAGGAACTCTAATGCATCATTGGTGGAGCTGTGAATTAGTACAAACAACCTGGAATAGAATTTGGGATTTAGAAAATTAAATAGCTAAGTCTTGGATTCAGGTTACACTGCTATGCATATATTCCAAGGAGGGCATTGACCAAAAGGAAGACTGTACACAAAATATTTATGGCAGGACTTTTTTGTTGTAACAAGAACCAGAAACAAAATAGATGATTTTCAGTTGAGGGATAGCTAAACAAATTGTGGTATACATAAATGCAAAGAAATATTATGGTGCTGTTAGAAACAATAAACACAGAGAAGCATGAAAAGAACTACCAAAAATGATGTAAAATGAAGTAACTAGACCCAGGAAAATAATGCATATAATAACTATGTAACCCAATGGGAAAGAACTACCAGAAAATAATCATACAATGAATATCACAAAATTATAAACAACAAGTTTATCTTACTAAGAAGAGATATGAGACAACACCTCTCACCACTCCTTTGCAAAGGTGGGAGAGGGGTGAAGAAAAAGTAATATTGTATGTAATTTCACATTTTAGAAAATATGATCTATTTTGCTGAATTTTTCTCATTTTTTTTCTTTTTAAAAATTATTTGCTATAAAGGATAGCTTTCTGGGAAGGCAGAGATTGGAGAAACAGCAATAAATGGTGATGTTAAAACAAAATATCAATAAAAATACATTTTTAAAATCTGTATTGAATGAATGCTAGTGTTGCCTCAATATGAATAACTTTCTAAGAAACAATGCTGTTTAACAATGAAAGAGGCTATTTCATGAGGTAGTGATCTCCTTGTCACTTGACACGTTCAAGTAAATGATAATTCACATTTACATAGCACTTTAAGGTTCAAAAAATATTTCTTCCTAACAATTCTGTGAGGTGGATAAACTGAATATTATTATCTCCAATTTGCAAAAGAGCAAAGGGAGTATCAGAAATTGATGACCATAGTCTCACATCTAAGTAATCAGAATAAGGATTTGAACTCAGGTCCCCTGACACCAATTTCTGCATTATTGCCACTATAATAAACTGCCTCCTAAGACCAAATGGCCCCTTGTCAGTAATTCCGTAGAGGGATTCCTTTATTGAGTACAATGTTGGATAAAATGGTCTCAAAGGCCCCTTCCAATTCTAAGATTTTATGACTATGCATGTTCAAAGGAATCATTAAGAACTAGCTTAGCCCAGTTATCTTAGTGGACCTGATTATTCTATTCATTATGAAAACTGGATTGCATTGAACTTTCAGGTAATTAATCTAGGGCTCAGTAATAAAGTGTTATGACTGGCAAAAAAAATCTTCCATAATAATAGCTCATATTCCTCTAGTACCATAAGGTTTATAAAACTCTTTTCCAACAACCCATTCTGGGTTCACACTTCCAGCTTCAACTCACACTAGCAGATTAGGTTTCCCAGAGGAATTGACTTCTCCCCCAGAGAGTTCTATCAATGGATAACCCAAAGGTTCTGTGATATCAAACATTATTCACAAGCCTCATCCAGTGTATCTTCCAGTGTCAACCAACTATTTCACATCAATTAGTTTTTGCAAAAGGGAATATACTGAAAATGTACAGCAAGAACAGTATTTATAAAAAGCTTCCCCTTCCTTACTTGTTCGTGTGTGTACATGCACACGGGTACACACACACACAGTTCTTGGGGGCTGGGTTCATACATAAAGTACCATGCTACAGAGTTACATATTTAGAGAAAATATGGGCCTCAGGGCCCAGCTTGTGACTTTTTTGACTGAAGAATATTTTTCTCTCTTCAAGTAGACCCTGCCAAGTTTACACCAAATATAGCTGATGATGAATGAATTGCTCTCTTCATTAACTAAGCTGACTCCTTCCAGGATTAAGTATTTTCACTGATACCTCATACAGTGCTAGATTGGTCAAGGAAGTCTTTCAGTTACTGTACTTGCCTCTCACCAGGTTCAATTGTTGCTGCTCCTGGTTCAGGAATCTATTGGTGGTGACTTTGAGAGCTAGTCTCCCTGGTCACTGGGCTATTCCTATGTCAGACTACCAATTCATCTAAATTCAGGAGTACAAAAGGAATACAAATCCAGAATACAAAAGCAACAGAGGCACCATGTATTTGTGGATACATGGTGGCTACTTGGAGGAATTATTTTTTTTTTGCCACTCTCTCTCCCATTCAGCAAACCTTCTCCATGCAAAAGCCACAAGTGAAGAAAGAGCAAGATAGTCTAGCTGAAACTTATATGCAGACCCATCTCTGGCTCAGCCTGTCCTACATTAACAATCCTCCTTAACCAACTAGAAGATTCTTCATTTCTCCATACTACTTAATGCCTGAGTTACTCATGACTGGAAGAAGGCTCATCAAACATCTACATATTATATTAAACCATGCAGACAGCATTAAACATGATTTGAAGTGGCAGGGGGGGTCCAAGAGTAAGGACCACCCCATTGTTTCTATGCGTTTGAGCGAAATGCATACCCATATCAAGGGAGGGGATGTTATACAGGCTACTCTGTTGTTTAATTGAGCAATGCATATAGATCATAGTTTTAAATTTACATAAGTTTGCCTCAGGTATACTCTTTATGACAATAAAGAAATATGTCACTATTTATTCTGATTGAGCTTTCAGAGAGATGAGAATAAGGCTGCTAATTGCTTCTCTTACCAAGAGAACTTACATACTATGAAGTTACAAAGAAAGGACTAATGTATTCAGTTTGAAATTCATAGGAAATATGAGCACATTTTTCTCAAAAGGCAGAAATTCAGATCATTTGAGGAACTAACTATACCACTGTCAAGTACAAAAGTAATCAACCAAATAACAAAATAGCAAGTGTTTGGGGTGTAAAATTTATCAAGTGGCCCACCTGCAGCTCTGTGGTTTAGGGAGGTTGTCTGGGACCACAATGGCTGATGGGAAAGGATTTATGATCAGTGTCCATTGCCTCTACATTATTCTCCAGCAATTGACAGCCCAAATCCTTGACAGTAAAATGAGCAGGAATGATTTCAGTCACTTTCTGTCACTCTGGTTGCAAATCTTTCAGTCAGCAAGATCTGCAGGAAGCAAGAAGGAAAGGGGACGAAGTCTAGAGAAGCAGTCACCGTTAGATGTGTCTCCTTGATAGGATGTCAGTGAGTATAAATGTGAAAGTTAATATTGATTGAACCCCACCCCTTCACTGTTTATGAAGCACAGCGGTAGGCTATAAATAGTTTGAAAAGCACTAAAAAGCTTATGTCCATCCCCTTCAATTCTCTCACTGGTCAACAGCTTTAAAGCCAATGGCTTTATACTGACCATCAGTATAATAGTAATAGCTACATTTCTATAGCTCTTCATGCTTTTACATTTTTTTCCATCACAACAATCCCAAGAAAGGAGTAATTAAAATGTTATTACCCTAATTTGAAAGACCAGGAGACTAAGGCTCAGATAAATGAAATAGCTTAGCCAGACACAGAGCTCATGCCAGGGTTTCTGACATGCTGCCTGCCTCTGGTAACTATGCTATGCAAACTTTCATGTTCATGATCTGAGATTCCAGGGACACTGCAGAGGTCACAAAACAAATCAGGTATTGGTAATACATGAGCTAAGGCAAATAGGGGGCAGTAAAGAGTATGGGTAGCAAACTCTGAGGAAAAGTTCTTTCACCTGAGGGCATTCCAGAGTAATGCCTGTGGTAGGTAGAGCATTCCAAGATCACATTGGTCTGAGCAGTCACAGTCAGAAACATTGAAACTTGGCTTTAGCATAGTGATGTCATTTTGGTACTCTTTGAGAACAAAGGACAACAACCAACCATTCCAGAGTAATAGGACCTGACTCCCAATTTCAGCAGAATAACCACAATCCTTGTGGCTAGTTATTCTAGGAACTAAGAACTCAGTTATATCATCACCATCATCACATCAAACTTCTGTAATTTTTGCAAAGAACTTTGCATACATGAACTCATCTCAGTCCCATGCCACCCTTCTAAAGTAGCTATTACTATTATTATGATTTTTATTTTATAGGTAAGGAAACTAATGCCCAGAGAAGTTAGCCAAAGTTGGGAAGTATTGGAATCACCATTTGAACCCTGGTCTCTTAACTCCAAGTCCAGTGCTTCTCCCATGATACTATGCTGCCTCCGAAATGAAGGGCGTTCAAGTGGAAGAAACCACCATTGCCACCAACCCCAAAGGTTCAGACCTAAGAATGAACATTTGGAGTTAAAGGTCAGGTTCTAGAAACCAACCAGTGGAGGGAATGATGAGTTCAGAGTGCTGAAGGGCCAAAGATCTTTAGAACTGAATTTTCAGTGATTCTCTGCTTTCACTATCCTTTAAGAAGAAGAGACCTCAGAAATTTTCTAATCTAACCTCTTTATTTTACAGATGTAGAAATAGAGACCCAAAGTAACTAAACATGTTTTCTAAGATCATGCAAGCAGTAAATGGAAAAAAAATGAACCTTGACTCCAAGTTCTCTGGCTCTAAAACCAACATTCTTTTCTATCATTCTATACCCTTAGAAACCGACACTATAGTCAGATCTTGCTTGTTCATTCATGTTTTCCACTTGTGTGTATGCCTTAATTTTTATAGTCAGACTTAGAGAACTTGATATATAATATAGATATTATTACATATATAATATATATTTGCCTATATATACATACACATGTGTGTATGTCTATCTGCTATTAGATAACTTTGAATGTTTGTATTATACTAAAATTTCCTCAAACTAGTCAAAATATTATCTCTATATAGCCTTATCTTCAAGAATGATGATGGGGTAAAGGGGTGATATGGAAGAGATTTACTATAGTTTCATTTACAAAAAGTTCTCTATTGTCAGCTACTGATGTCTCAAGAGTTTTGCTCCAGAAAGAATTTGGAGTAAATAGTCTTGTTTGGATTGAGGGGGGGGGAGGGTACTCCAGTTCTACCCCACCCACCTCCCATCCAAGATAGTACTTATAAGAGCCTTACTCCATGAAAAAAAGCATTAGGATGTGAGTTTGCTATGATGTAGATCATTAGAAAGAAACTAACCTATGCCCTTGAAATTCCCATGCTCAGAAAAATAATTTACATTGAGCAGTGAAACTACAATTTTAGGCTGCCAGGGGTCAATAATAAAAATAATAATGATAAAAGTGATGTTTATCTAGGGTTCTGAAGTTTGGAAAATCCTTTATATACATTAGTAATAATAATTAAGGGGCAGCTAAGGTGAGCAGTGGATAGAGTATTGGACCTGGAATCAGGAAGACTCACCTTCCTGAGTTCAAATCTGACCTCTGAAACTTACTAGCTGTGTGGCCCTAAGCAAGTCACCTGTTTTCTTCACATTCCTCATCTATAAAATGAACTAGGGAAGGAAATAGCAAACTACACCAGTCTCTTTGCCAAGAAAACCCCAAAGTTTTGGGTCACAAAGAGTTGGACAGAACTGAAAAACAGAAAAAATTATACGATTAGAATTTAAAGGTCCACTGAGACCAACCCCTTCATTTTAAAAATGAGTGAACTGAGACCCAGAGAGATTTACATAAGTTTACACGAGTAGTAAAGGGGCTGAAGCAGTATTTGAATCCAGGTTCTCTGACACTAAATTCATTACAACTTGAAATAACACAATGCTGTCTCCCTTATCAATATATCAGGGGAATAAAGATAGCATATATTAAAGATAATAATAAAGGAATGTGTAGACAATAAAAGAATGTATATAATGAGAAAGAAAGGGCAAGAATTAGAAAAAGAAGGATAAGTGAAGGGAGATGATGGTATCCTCCAGCCAGCAAGAACCTATCATCAATCATTCAGCCCCTACTGTGTGCTGAGTGTTATGCAAGTACCTCTGCAGGACACAAAATAAATAAAAACCAGTTCCTGTTCTAAAGGATCTGATGATCTGCTGAAAAGACAAAAAAAAATATTCAAGTGAAATACTAAATAATACTAGGTGAGGGGCTTGAGAAAATGAGTGCTCTTGGGGGCAGGGGGGGGGGAGAGAAGGTTGAGAGTTCAGCTAGCAGGCAGAAGACCAAAGTTGAAAGGTCTGTCATTGAATGTGAAAGGACAGACACAGGGCCCAAATGAAATGCTTAGCATTCATAGCAGGAAGAACATTTCTTTGCATAAGACTGAGAAGATTGACTCAATCAGTAAAAAATTTACTGGGTTCAAGCCCTATGCTAGCTATGATGGGAGAATCAGAATTGTAAGACCTAGTCCCTGCCCTCATTAGTTGTCTAATTGGTGGGATAGGAAGTAAACACATGAAGATAATAAATCAATCAACAAACATTTATTATCTGTTTACTATGTGCCAGGCACTGTGATAAGCACTGAGACAAACAAACAATAATAGATAATGCATAAGTCCCAAAAGAATGACATTCTTTTTAAAAAGTGTTATAAAGGCCCCAAGGTTAGAGAAACAAATTCCAGCTGTGACCTTCAGTAGGAACTTGAGATTGGAGCAGGGCTTTGAATCCAAAAACAGGTTAACTACCAGGGAGGGTGAAGGGGACCCAATCAGGGGCTGGAGAAAGTCTTAATTATCTAGCAGGGCTTATGGACTAAAATCAGTCAGTCAATAAGCATTTATTGACTCCCTGCTATGTGCTCACAAAAAAGGGAGGAATATTAATATGGTCTAGCAGTGGTGAGGGCAGACTCATAGTATGAAAATGTAAATTTGTAATGTGCCAGCACAGCTCAATATCTTTATCATCTTTTCTATTGAATTGAGCTGTTATGTGAAATATGTCCTTATGATATGGGAACTATGTGATGTTGATTAGAAAAACCTATGTAATATACAGTGTGAGGACTCAGTCAATGTTTATTCATAAAAATAACAACATTGATTTGGGGCCAGAGATTTTAAAAAATGAATATTCCATGTGAAAAAACTAAATATGCTAATGTTGGAAGAAAATCTCTCTATAATTATTATTCCATATGTTACTACCTTTGAGAGAAAATTGTACTTCAATATTTCCAAAGACTCATGATTTTATCATTCTTGGTGCCTCTTTCATCTAGCATATGGCAAGCCCTCCACACCGTCATAGATAGCCTTTGTGCCTTGCCGTGGCTTCAAGTTCAGTCTAGGATGGTCAGTGCTCTCTGCAAGGAAGGTCCTCAAATATCATGGGACCACTAGTGCTCCTACACTGTTGTCATAAGCTTTGGAAGGCAGCATGTTACCTCTGTGCCACAGAAGCCACAATTACTGCATTGCATCATCGCGCTAGGTTAAAGAGTTGAGCTCGAATTCTGCCACAGACACTTAAAAACAGTGCGACCCTGGGGAAATTGATTTACTTCTTTCAGCTTCAATTTCCTCATGAGGACATGGGGATAATGATAGCACCTGCCTCACAGGATTGTTGGAAGGATCAAACTAGATCAGTTATGTAAAATGATTACAGCATTTTTTGAATGTTAGCTTTATTATTATTATTATTAATTATTATTAATCTAGTAGTCTTCTGATAATGAGTCTTCAGCACTTGGCTAGTTTTGCTCTCAGATGACAGGCAGGATTTATAATCACATTTTTTACAGTGAACAGTCCTGGGATTATAGCAAATTCCTATCATGGTAGTGATTATACACATACCTCAATCCTGGTCATGGAAATCTGACTAACAGTGATGAATTCATTCTGAATTAAGAATTCATTAGCCCAGACAACCATGGACATGTACAGAGTGTCTATTAAATTCCTGACATCATAATAGTCTTCTAAGACTGAAAAGTCTCTCTAGTGTTCATCAGGTTTATCTTTTTTGCCCTTGAAACTACATTATGTCACAGTAATGGGGGGATCAGGGTACCCCAGGGGGCCATGTAGAGTGATGGCTCTAGTTGCCCTTACTCAGTACAATAGGAAGAGAGCAGATGGAGCTGACATAGATTGTGGTCCCTCACTATCTGGGGTTTATTTTTTTTCTGCCTATTCTTCTACATCTCCAGAAAGAGAAGATCCAACACCATCACTCAAATGCACCATCCCTCCTCAGATCCTTTCTTTAAATGCTTGATTTTCCAAAGATTTCCTTTGCAAAATGAGATTTAATATGTGAAAAGTTTGAGTGCATTGCAATCAAATCAAATGTATTACTCTGTGAATTTATGTGTATGTATGTACATGTGTTTATTTTTTTTTTCAGTCCAATTCTCTATGGTTCAATGAAGTAGAAGGAGGAAGACTAGGAGAAGGAGAAGATAGAGGAGGAGGAGGAAGAGGAGAAGAAGGAAGAAGATGATGATGACATCTCATCTAGAGAAAGAAGTACTGGATTGAAAATAAGGAGACCTATGTCTTCATTCCTAGTTCTGACACAAATAAGATGTTAATTCAGTGAGTCACTTTGGTCCTTTAAGTATCAGTTTCTTCTGTAAGTAAAGGGATTTGAAATGCTTTGATTTTATCACATCTTGGTAAATTTGTTCACAAAATTGTTGAACACTATTGATTCATTCAATATTCAGTATAGTACATATCTATTCATACACGTGTGTGTAAAATCTCACTGCCTTCCTGCAGCACATGTTCTAGTATAAGAGTGTATCAGCAATGCCATATTCACAATGCCTATGGAGATTACAGATATGCTGATATAATTATCCATCACAAAATACGTCATGCTTGTCATATAAGAGAATAAGCTGGAAAATTTATTAAGATACCAAAAGACTGAGTCCCAAAACCAGAAAGTGAAAGCCATCAGAGTAGTTATGACATTGGCACAGGTAGATAAAGTAGAAAGCACCCAAATTTTCAAGCCTTTAAAACAGAACAGGCTACCTCAGGCAAAGGTCCTCCTCTCCCCATGCACAGCAACCACCCAGCGTCCTGGAAGCGCGCTCCCAGCAGCTCCGGCCCCTGGAGAAAGTCCTTAGCAGTCCTAACTCAAAAAGGGCTTCACACTGCCGCTGCCTCTGCTGCTGCTGCCGCCCGCCATCACCACCACCGCCAGCCACCGCAGGAACGCTAGCTTGGCTTTCGCTTTCTCTGGCTTTCGCTTTCTCTGGCTTTCGCTTTCACTTGCTCCGCCCCTTCCTGCTACGTCAGCACGTCCAATGGGGCATGGAAGATCTTTAAATCCCATCACCCTTACAAAGAGTGAGGCACAGAAATATAAAATGATGAAACACTTCATATAATGAATACATTGAAAGGTTGCAATTTGAGTACTATCTAATAATAAAACTGAAAGAGATTCCATTGGGTCAAATGAAAGAAAGTACTATTTTGAACAGTAGGCTTGTCAATCACTCAAAAAACTATCTAGTACTAATTAAACATATAGCTTTATCCTTATTCTAGAAGCTAAAAAGTTACTTTTCCAAGTCATAGTGAGATGAAAATGTTAACATTTCCAAAAGACCAAGAAAAAAATAAGTGCCAACTTGAAATGGTTTGTTAATGGACCAAAGGGACGTTTGGAGCATATTCTTGACCAGTTGAGATGGCTGTCATGATGGAGGACAATCATGGACCTAGTGTGACAATTATGCTCTTACTTTCAGAATCTCTTTGAAATGACCTCAGAAGTCATCTCATCTGACCTGAATAGAAATCTATAATATGTTTCACAAGGAGTCATTCACCCTCCATTTCTCCTGAAATAGCCTACTTGTCTTTTGAATTGCACTTTTTATGATTTGTTTCTTTATGTGAAGCAGCATTTCCTTATTCTTACTTTTCTACTCGTGGTTTCTAGATCTGCCCAGAGCTACAGTAAGTAGGACAAACTTAGCCTATCTTGTCAGCCCTTGAGCTATTTAAAGGAAATTACACACACGTATACCTTAGTTTTCTCTTCTCAAGTTTAATATTCCCAGTTCCATTAAGCGATCCTGATGTGGCATGGTTTCTACCCCCTCTTATTCTGAATATCCTTCTTTGGATTCATTACAGCTTGCCAATTTTATGCCTAGAACATGGTACTTAGAACTGAATACTACAAATGTGTTTTCACCAGGATAAAGTAAATAATGGCATCATCTGCTTTATTTGAAATACCATTTAAAAGGAAGCTTAATATCATATTGGCCTTTATTTGGTAGTTTTTATTGATGTATGTTGAGTTTGCAGTCCCAAAAAACCTCCAGATCTTATTCACCTGAATTAGTCACCCATGCTGTACTTAAACAGTTGATTTTTTTCTAAACCCAAGTATAAGTTTTTACATTTAACAGTACTAAATTATTAGAATTGACCTATCATTCTAGTTTAAGATTTTTTTTGTATCCCACCATCTTATGTGTTAATCACCTTTTCCAGTTTTCCATAGATAAAGGTCGGTAGAGTAGAACCAAGAACTGAATTTGTATTCAGTGGATTTGGATTCAAATCCTAGCTCTGCTGTTTACTACCTAAGTTGACTTTGGCCAAATCTCTGAGTCCTTACCTTATCTACAAAATGAGGGGATTGGCTAGATTATCTCTAAGATCCCTTCCTAGCCTATATCCTATGTCTTTATATAATAATGAGAACACTCTTCAATTTAAGATCCAAATAATCTTCCTCTAGGAAAAATCAGGAAGACCTGTACTGACTTTACAAAAGCTTTTTTCACCCTTAATAGGTGTTTTTATGGCTTTGACAACTGGATATGTTTCTAACACATAGTGATCACTTACAAAAATTCATGCTGATTAACTGATAGGAAATCCTATCTGGATTTTTACTAATTTCTCTCTCTCTCTCTCTCTCTCTCTCTCTCTCTCTCTCTCTCTCTCTCTCTCTCTCTCTCTCTCTCTCTCTTTTTAGCAAAATAGAAGTACAATGATGATCTGGTTATTCAGGGTGGGTCTACTTTTATGGTGAAACTACCCAATTCCAGGCCAGTATCTAAGGCTGATTTTTCTAGTGGCCTTCTGCTTTGATAACCTTGAGTCTCAATGGCAGATGTCATCACTGCCTGGAGCCTATCTCTTCTTGACTGCTTCCTTCAAGGTGCAAATTCCTTTTTCTTCCTTTTTTGATATCTATGCTGAATCACAAAGGAATTTTTTTGTTTGTTTCCAAACTATGGACCACTTCTATAGCTCTCATCTTCCTTGCTGAGTCTCAAAGAATGACTTGCCTTGGTCATGAGCTCAGTACATTTCTCAACATTAATCTTAATGACATCCCTCAGATGCCCCTCCCTCAATTTCCCTTGAAGTGATCTCCCAGAATCCTGACATAGGAGAAAAAAATTACACTTAATCATGCAGACAGGTCACCAGAAAAGCAAGAGATGAGTCCTTTTGTCCCTGGTAGTCCCACCTGCTTTGCTTTGGTTATTCTATGGCATAGATCACAGGTAGGATTCATATCTTTTCTAGCACCACTTGGTGGAGATATGTTTTTCTCTTCCCAATCTTATGGTAGACCCAGGTACTATCAATGGGGGCCTACCTGGTCAGTCTCCCTGATTTGCTATTAACTAAGTGACATCTGCTTGTGAGAGTGAGCACAGAGCAAGGTATCTACATTTCTTCTCCCAAATGTTATCTAGACTAATGTGAGACAAAGTATGTCTTTTTAGATTCTGTAAACCTGGAGTGGTCAGAAAATGGATTTTTTTCTATGTATTCACTTAATTAAACAATCTGCATAATAAAGAGTTACCATATACAACATATAGGGATTAGCAATTTCCAAAGGGCTGAAATATCATAAAATACATTTGACATAAAAATTTTATTGGACTTAATTTCATCCTTCTTTGATGATATAGATATGAATTCAAAATCTTTCTATGCCTTGGGGTAAATTGATTTCAGTTAACAGAGTACTAGGAAGCTGAGTTCACTATAAATTGTTTATTCATTTAATTCATTCATTTATCAAGTACTTACTGAGTCCAGATGGCTCAGAGGAGAAAGTGAGGCTGGTGACTTTGCACAGCACTACCTCACTTAAATACAATTCACTTGTAAGTCATGACATCTGCTTCCTGATGTCATAGTCCTCTTCAAGAACAAAGCACAAACAACAACCTGTAGTAGCTGCCCCAGTTACAGGCCAATTCTGATTAAAAATGCAGCTCCTTCCTTCCTTCCTTTTTCCTTCCTTGCTTCCTTCCTTTCTTTTTTTCCTCCCTCCTCTACCTCTGTTCACAAGGTGGACAGGTGCTCTGCCCAAAGGAATACAATTTTTTATTGCTGAAACCTAGCAAGATATCTTAGGATTAATGGACTAGATTTCTTTTTTATGGACCATGACTTAAAACCAAATCTTTCTGGCTGTCATTGATTGACCAGCAATGGGACCCAGCCCAAACTTCACTTAGTCATTGTTTGGATTCTGATGGCTCAGAGTGAGTATAAACAGCAATTGTTTCTGTTTTGGACCCTGAAGGTCCTTCCCTCCCAGATTGATCTTTTTTTCTTTTTTAAACTAGGTAAAAGCAGTCATTCTTTGCCCCATTTTTACCTACCCTTAATCACTGAATGGGCATGTGTAGCAGTGTCCACAGGGTGGCTGCCAACACAGGTTCTTAGATCTGCTTTGTAAAAGGAAAGCAACTCAAAATGGGTTAACAAGCCTACTTTAATCAGTCAAATATGTATCTTTTACCTAGTTCAGGGGAAAAAGGTCAGCACCCCGAACTTCAGAGTATACAGACAGAATTATCAAGACAGAGAAACAGATCAAGTAGACAGGTTTCCAAACTGTCCAACCATTATATCCATACCAAATGAACATCTGGGTTTTTTTTTCAAAGGGGGGGGGGGCAGGGGGCTCTCAACAACGGCTTCCCAGAGTCTCATCTGATCAAATCACAGAACACTTCTCAAAGTGAGCCCCAAAGCAAAGCCTCACATCAGGGATTATATAGCCTTCTCCTGGGTCAGAGAATGTAACCACCCTCTTGACCCACTGGCCAATCAAAAAGTATCTACTGAAAAACAAGCCTTCCACCCCAGGCTCCAGGTACACTTTAGCCTAGGGGCAGGGAAGATCTTATAAATTTACATTCCCATTACAGCATGTCCTCAGTCAAATTTTGACCTGAGAAAGACCTTTATTTAAAAAGGCCAAGGTCTCCCACTGCATCCAAGGCCATCTTCAGTAATCCTGATCTACATCTGGCCACTGGACCCAGATGGATGTGGAGGAGATAATAAGACTGGTGACTTTGTACAGCCCTCCCTCTCTTAAATCTAATCCACTGAAAAGTCATGACATCTCTTTCCTGATGTCATGGTTCTCTTCTAGAACAAAGGACAAACAACAACAACTTACTGAGCATCTTCTGTAGATCAGCAGCCCTTTAAAAATGGCCATTTCCCCCAAGGGTGGCTGTCCAGAGAAGGCTCCTTAAGAGTAAGGAGCTACTACTATGTGTCTAAATATAACAACATGCAGGAGCTTACATGGTTCTGAGACCAGCAGATTGTCTCAAACAGACAGCTTGGTAGTGATGAAGAGTTAGACTTGGAACCTGAGTTTGAATCCTCTCTCAGACATTTATTAGCTGTGTGACCTGAGGAAGTTTCTTGATCTCAGACCCAGCTTCCACATCTGTAAAATGGGGATGATAACAAGAGGACCTACCTTGTAGGGCTGTTGTATGATTCAAATGAGATATAGAAATTACTTTACAAACCATGTTATATAAAAGTCAAATATTGTTATTGGCTGTTTGTAAAAATATTGTTCTCCACAGTGGAATGTAATCTCCTTAAGGTGAGGCTTTTTCTCTATGTCTCTGTATCCTACAATACCTAGACTGTTGATTGTTCAACCCTCTGCATTTTCTCCATTCTTGATTGACCCCCGGTTTTTAGATATGAACATATCTTTGGATACTAATTCTGCATGACTCACCAGATATTTCTGGCCTTACCCTAAATTTAGATCTTTGGGCTCTGACTTTTCCCTGATACTCAGTTTTAGCAACCTATGCTTGGGGGGGGAGATCCAGTCCATGATTTATACTGACCCTTGCGGGTAGCAACATTAGACAATGGGCACAGCATTGTACATCAACTGGACAGATACCAAGTGACAAATTGTTTTAGAAAATTTGTTAACATCAAATTTTCATCCTAACATCTGAGAAATATGCCTGATAGATCATGCCTGGGGGGAAAAAAAGAATCAATATAGTTCTGGTCCTTAAGGAATTTATCACCTGTTTAGAGATTTGGAACATGAACTCCTTGAGGACAGGGACTATTTTGTTTTGTTTTAATTTGTTTGTATCCCTAGTGCTTACCACAGTCCCTGGTAAATAGTAGGCACTTAATAGATGCTATCTGTCTAACTGGCATAAAAAACAAAGAGACAAGGGATATATTCTTGGAAGCTGAGAAGAGATAATCAAATATATATGCCTTGTAGCAAATTCAGTACCGTTCAAATTTTCAAAGTAATGAGAGACCTCTGTACTGACTGGGAAGGGGTTGGCTATGCCTGTAGATTTTTTCAGAACTTATGTTTTGCTCTCAATCAAAAAATGAAAGGGATAGGGATGGGGGAAAGAGCGATATCATCTGTCACTGCTCCAATCTCATTCTCACTCCTCTGTGGATTCTCTTTTTGGGGAGCCAGATGCCAGGCAGCCGATGATATTTTTCCTGTAGCAACATCATCTGCTCTTTGGCAGCTTCCTCAGGCAAGTTGTGTTGGCAGAGGTAATGTCGCCTCCAGGTCTGACTCTGTCACATGCTGAGGCTATTAATGGGTGTGTGAGCTGTCAACTCTGGCTGGACGCTCTCTTCCTTGACTTCTCTTTGTGCTCCTAGAACTTGGACACTTTTACATTTTAAATTCTTTCCCACTTTTAGAGAAGTCTCTCACCAATTATTCCTCTGACTTCTAAATAGAGCCTTTCCAACAACAAAAGAATCTCCCATATGTCAGTTACTGATCCTACCCAACCCTTACCCAGGGTGGACACTCCTCCCCAATCCCCACCACCTCCACAATGCCCCAACATCATATGACTAGTCTTCTGCTATACTCATTTTGTGATGCTAGAATACAGTACAATAAACCATGGGCAATTATGTAGATAATTAACCAGAAAGAACAGGAAGAGATGTCGTGTTTATGATGAAGTAGTTTGTCCAGATTGAACTTTATGGATTGAATTTATCTTAAAAAAAAAAAACCCAACTTAAAAACATAGGCATTCCCACACTTGATCAGAACATCAGTCCATCCATCCAAGTCACTAAAGGACAGGGAGAAGGAAAATTGCTCTCTATGATGCTGCCCGCAAAAGGTTGGTAACATGCCTGAACATCTCCAAATTTCCTTTTAATGCCTTTGCAATGCCCTATTGATCCAAAATTGCCTTCGATACATTAATATTTTTACCTGCTGTAACTATTTTTGAAGACTATCTATTGTCCAGATTATGACATACAATTGAATTGACTATTGATATGTATATTTGAGACAGATGGTATAAATGGACATCATCAGGCCTAGAATTAATCAGGAGGAGGAGAACAGGTTAGGTGCTTCCCCAAAATTGCAAAGATCCTTTAATGAGCCCTAACACCTCTCAGCAGCACAGGCCTATGTTTTTAATATCAATATCCTACCAATGGCGTTGCATGACCATGAGATAAGGATTCAAAGAACTGCAAATAAATGCTGCATAGAGATTAATGAAAACATTCACAATTGGAGTGAGTCGACTAGAATATGGAACAAATAAGGACTTTGAATAACAGGAGTTAAAGTTGTCATCAGCGAAACCTATGATAGTGAAATAAGTCTAGAAGTCTTGATGGGATAAAGGATGGACAGGCAGGCAAACCTACCCCCAGAGTTTTCTAAATCAAGGAGAAATCAAGGAAGGCTTCAAACATGTTAAGTGGAACCCCTGTGATAAACCTATGGGAGTATATGGACAAACATCATACAGAATGGGAAGGCATAGGTGGGTGATGATTTGCATTATTTGAGAGAACATCAAAGTTGATGACATTACAGACCCATTTGAGTATTCCAGTTTACCCCCTAATGGGAAACATTTCCTTGGATTTATTGACCTCTCAATCTCCTCTTCCTGTGGAGAAAGTTTGCCTGAGTTTCCTTATAGAACAGAAGTGAAGAAAGAAACTGTGAAGTCTGAGGTGGTGCTGGCTTTGAGCTTGAGATGTGAAGTTTAAAAGTGATGCTTAAAGGAAGGAATATTCTCAAATCTTTTCTGAGGGAAAAATGTCATTTATCTCAACAACCAAATTCAACAACAATCAAAATATACCCAACTTAGGTGGAAATATCCAGCAGGGTATTAAGAGAAAGACTAGATCTGTTAAAAACTGAAAGACACTTAAAAATACTGAATCTCTAGCTAAAAGAGAATAGATCTGCGTCTGGACTAACTGACAGAAGCATATGAATGATTGGATATCTCCCTTGCTTTGATTCAATATAGTTATCAGATTTGTTATTTTAATTCTGTTTTTCCAATCCTTTCCAACTGGAGAGTGGCAGGGAGAGACAGAGACAGAAAGAACAAAAAGTGCAGTATAGAAAGTATAAATCAGTTTTTCCCAGGTCTGATGAGTCCTAAATAAACTGGACAAGTGTGTTCCTGAAATGTATCTTCAAGACATATGGAGATAAGAGAGAAAACTCTGACACACAAAGAAGTGGCTGCAACCTTGATATCTTTCCTGATCAATCTATCTTCTCCACTACAACATGGGAAATATAAAGATATATGAGACAGTCTGTGTCATTGAAAAGCTGAGGAGGTGGGCAGACAACACAACACACACACACACTCACACACAAAGAGCTATTTAATGTTAGGCAGCATAAGATTAAGTGCCTAATGAGTGGTACAACAATAGATACAATGGAAGCTGAGAGGAAGGAGAGAATAATATAGCTGGGAGTGGTCCGTAGAGGAATTAAAACTTGAAGCAAAGCCGAGAGAATAGAAGAACAGGAAAGAATTTCAGGTGGGAGCACATAACCATGAATGGGGAGGGGAGTGAAAATGAGCATGGGGAAGAGTTGATGGACTAAATCTGATAAAGCAGAGGGTTCAATTTTTGGGAGAGGGAGGCTGGAAAGGCAGTTTGGGGCTGGACTCATGTAGGTACTTCTGTATGTCATTGATCATATTGTCTTGTTCCTGAAATATGAGACTGAAGTGAGTAGTTTCATTATAAGGAATGGATCATTTTACTAATGGTGCAGGTGATTAAGCAAATATGTTTCCTTCCTTAATAAGAAGTCCAAGACCCTTTTCCTTGGTATCAATACTAATAGTTTTTCTTGGTTTCTGGCCACCCTGGAAATAATACAATGAATTTCAAGCCCATGTCTTTGAAGGGCTATAATAAACCAAGGGGGAAATGAATTTGAAAACCCATTAAAATACCTTCACAATGTCCTTTGAAGGCCCAACAGATTCCTCCAGTGTTCTGCCCTGAGTCTGAGACCCCATTCCATAAGATTTGAATTAAAGAGGAAAGAGATACTAATGATAAAAATAAAATCAGATACAGCATTGCCCCCATAGCCCACCTATCATACTTTCAAATAGGCTGATCACTTACAGTAGAGGTTATTTAGAACAAAGTGGAACTCCGGAGTCCATTTATTTGAATGTATTTCCATTTCAATCACTACACTTCAAAAGTGGCTTCTCCTTCCCGTCACATAAGGTGAATAGATGTGATTTTGAGAACTTGCATCAAGAACTCCTACTCTGCAAGGGCAAAGATGGGTGGGAAGAGGGCTTTTTACCTACCCCCACCCCCTGCTATGAGATGTGTGATTCAAAAATCGGCTGTGCATTTCTCACACACCCCCATGCTCCATGAAGACGTCAAATTAGAGTGAATATTTTTCCCTTTTCTCTTTATGCAAAAAAAAAATGGACTTTTCTTAAGGGAGATCATGAATATTTTGCAAAATTTCTTTATTTGACATAGTCATTATGAATCACTATGGTCAACGAATTCATCACCAAGAAGCCTATTGATGATGACTCCCTGTTCTTTGTTAGGTTGGTGTCAGAAAATGAACAAAAAACAAGAAATAAAATGGAGAGACAGCATGTTCTATTAAAATGCATGCATTCTCGAAAGTTCTAGAGGAAGATTCCTTATATTGGGTAAATTGGGTAAACCACTTGCAGTAGGTTTAACAAAGACAGATAAGAGTCTCAAAGGACAGTCATGAATGGGTCATAATGCAAATCCCTGGAAAGAATGGTAACATTAATGACATCCCAGATAGACACCAAGTCATGGTAGCTTTGTCATGGATGTGTAAAGTCAGCCAGAATTATGGGGACATGTCTCAGGAATTTGCTTTTTTTCCTCACAAAAGTGGATTTATGTTTGCTTTTAACCATTTTTGCATTTTTTAACCATTTTGCATTTTAACCACTTTCTTACTCAGTAGTCTAAGGAAAAGCATTATACATTTGTGAGCTGCCTGCCTAAGATCAGAACTACAACCTATGTCCAGAGTATATTCAACAAAGAGAAAAGCTAACTGACCCTACTGGGGCCTAATTTCAGACTTGTTTTGTGTCAGGTATATAATCAACTGAGTAATGCATACTACATTCTCCATTTGGATAGAAAATGGTCTGTCGTGAGTTTATTAGATTTAATAATATCTATTTACCATTTTAAAATTATACACAGAGAAGCAATGTGGTATAGTGGATAGACCACCAGGCCCAGAGTCAAGATCTCTTCGAGTCCTGCCTTACATCCTTATTATGTGACCCTGGGCAAATTATTTCATCTTCCATTGCCCTAGGCAGGTAACTTTCTAAGACTATAAGTTATAGAAAAGATACTGTCTGTAGTCATCCAGTAATTAGCACAGCACCTGGCACATAGTAGGTCCTTAATAAATGTTTATTGAATCAAATCATAGACTAAATTTCCTTACTCAGGAGTTTAGTTTATTCATTAAATCAAATGTCCATTCCTTAATCCTCTCCCTGAAAAATATAATAACCAAATTTTACAACTAAAAAGAGCCTTAGAGATCTTCTAGTCCAACTCCCTTGCATTGTTTCAATATAATTCCCAGTCTTCAGAGAGATTAAGCCATTTGTCTGAGGTCATGCAGAAGACATGACGCTTATCTGATTCTGATGATGATGCCAGTGGTAAAAATGATGATAGAAGTATGGAACAGTGGAAAGAGAGAAGACTTGAAGTCAAAGAATCATTGTTCTCAAAAGCTGATTGCCATTTAGTACTTGTGGTACCTTGGACAAGTCACTGACCTCTCTGAGCCTCAGTTTCCTCACCTGTAAAGTAAGAGGGTTGACTTAGATAGCCTCTATGGTCCCATCAAGCTCAAGAACAATAATCTTGTGACTTGCATTTGTTTAGAACTTTGATACCTGGTGAGGATGTGCCAGAACACAGAACGCCAATGACTGGCCTAGAAGAGGAGCGGAGCTTATTATGTAATTTTTCTCCCCAACCTCTCCTCTGCATTTCCCTCACTAGTTAATTATTATCCTAAAATAATCAACCTCACCCACAAGCCTGCCCCATGAGTACCAGGTGACTCTTTGGTTTGCTTTTCTGACTGTCAGTTGCTTTTATAGGCATAGTATCTCCCTCTGCCCTTCCTGGCAGGCTTCTGCCCTGCCACATCTTGGTACCTCTCCCCCTTGTGTGTGATCCTCACCCTTTCCTATCAGTGCGCCCTGGAATGCCTTCAGGCTAAGCAAAGAATTTATTAATGCCTGGGTGTTCTACTGGGATGCATAAAATTAACTAATGTTACATTTGAAACCCAAGAGTTTTGATTCCTGATCCAGAGATAATTCCAATACCTCATATAGAGAGCTGAAGCCAATAAAGAAAGCTGAGAGCAAGGTAAAGAAAATTCACCAGCTTTCTATGGTATCACTATATATAATGGAATAACATTGTTAGGGAGTGCTTCTAGGAAAGCATCACTATTAATCAAAATATTTAGTGACCATTTTTAATATCACTATGTATCTAGCACTATGCCAGATAAAGTGGGGAACAGAAAAAAATATAAAATATGGACCCTAACCTTGTGTATCTTATAGTCTATATGGAGAAGCAATAATAATAGCACTATAAGTTTTACAGGGCATTTTCCTCACAACAACTCTGAGATAATTGGTGCAAGTATTATTATCCCCATTTTACAGATGCAAACTGAGGTGTAGAATTGTTGAGTTGCACCAAGGATGCTAGTTTGGCATGGTAGATGGTATACCATACTCAGAGTCAGAAAGACTTGAGTTCAAATCTTGCCTCATGCACATACTATCTGTATGTCCCTGGGCAAGTCACTTAACTTCTTTTGGCCTGAATCCTCATCTGTAAAATGAAGGAGTTGAACCTGATAACTTGCAAGGTCTCTTCCAGCTCTAAATCTATGATCTTATCAGAGTTCCTTTATGTCATTCAACTAGTAAGTGCTACAGTCAGGATTTGAACCCAGAAATTCTGATCATCCCAGGCCTAGTGCATTTTCCAATACACATCAAAACATTGGCAAATAATGCACAAGATAGATCAGTGAGAACTAGAGTAATAAAAGAAAGTTTCCTGGAGGAGGTTAGGCTTGAGCAGGGCTTAATAGCCAAGTAAGACTTGGAATCAAAGGCATTCATATGGGAACCACATGAAAAAAGGCGTGGCTCATAGTATGTTTGGACAGTGATGCCATTCTGATTACAAGAGGAAAATATGGAGGCAACTAGGTGGTGCAATGGATAGAGCACCCACCCCAAAGTCAAGAGGAACTGAGTTCAAATCCAGCCTCAGACACTTAGTAGCTATGTGACCCTGGGCAAGTGTGATAGTAATGGCAATTAAAGATTCCCCTGTATTGGCTTGGTTTTCAAATTGATTGTATTAAAACCCAGAGCTTGTTAATCCCACCTGTGGGATGGACTTTTTGATGTGAAAAGAAAGTCCTGACTGGGAGGAGCTGGTGACGTAGATTTGGAGAGACAAGAGAGAGGCGGAAGTTTCTTTTTGGAAGCAGCACCTCGTGAAGAGAGAGAGACTGAGAGATTGCTGGTGGCCGCTTTGAATTGCTCTGGACTTTTGAGACCTGCCCCCTGAGCTGCCAAGGACTGAGGAGACATGGCTGTTTTGCTGGTACTTTGTCTGTCTGTTTTGATGTTATTTTGCCAGATTTGTCCACTGGTGAAAGACTGTCCTGTTGAAGAAGTCCTGGAACCTGGCATTTGGTTAAGAAGGCCAGAGACTGTCCTGCAGACAGAGAGTGAATACTGTCCACTGGTGAGGGACAGTACTGAGAGTGAATACTGTCCACTGGTGAGGGACAGTACTGTTGTTGCAGGGGTCTGGAGACTGTCCGGCAGACAGAATGAATACTGTCCACTGGTGAAGGACAGTGCTGTTGTTGCAGGGGTC
The DNA here is from genome assembly GCF_028583685.1 of Petaurus breviceps papuanus. Taxonomy (NCBI): domain Eukaryota; kingdom Metazoa; phylum Chordata; class Mammalia; order Diprotodontia; family Petauridae; genus Petaurus; species Petaurus breviceps. Next base: position 7,329,901 of record NW_027185712.1, on the reverse strand, counting down.
TGGGAGCCTTTCTGTTGGTT